>NW_005841908.1:1076142-1098157 GCF_000455745.1 Alligator sinensis
TTAGGGAGTACCTGAGGGAGGAGTTGTGCAAGGCTGGTCTGCAGGTGGCCTTACACTTCACCTCGGACATCTGGAGCAGCTGGGGTGGAGAACATGAATACCTCTCCTTCACAGGGTACTGGTGCAACCAATCAGGTCATCAGTGGGCTCTCCTTCAAGCCAAGGTGATGGATTTGTCCTACACAGCAAGGGAGATTGTGGCAGCAACAAACAGCTTGGTGAAAGGGTGGCTTATTGGGCAGGGCAAGCTCACCCGCAGGTTTACGGTCACAAACAGTGGGGCCAATATAGTCAAGGCAGTCCATGATGCTTAGTTGGCATTCGCTGTGTGGCACACAAGTTACACGTCTTTGTCAGGATACCTTGTAGGGGGACAGGGCAGCTGGTGACAGCATCAGCACCACCAGCAAGCTCATTTCCAAATGCAGGAAGGTGGCAGGTTACTTCCACCGAAGCATCAAGGCGGGGCAAGATGCTCTGGGACAAACAGACAGAGCTGAACATCTTGCAGCACAAAATCATGCAGGATGTGGAGACTCGGTGGAACTCCACATACCTGATGCTTGAGAGGCTGGTGGAGCAACAGAAGGCCATCCATGAGATGGCCTTACTTGGAAAGATTGGGATCAGTGACTCCCTTTACAGAGCTGAGTGGGATACCATCTCCCCAATCTTGGTGGTCCTCAAGCCCTTCCTCGAGGCAACTAAGACCCTCAGTGCTGGCAATAACCTCCTTATTCAGGTGATCCCCATAGTGAGGGAACTTGAGAACCAAATGGAGAATTTCCAAGGGATCAATGTCCCTGGCTGGGGCAAGCCACTGTCACCAGATGTTCAGGCAGTGGTGAGATGGCTGAAGGAAGACATCAGGAAATGAATTGATACCTTGCAGTTCAGTACAGTCCATGTGCTGACTGCCATGTGTGACCCGAGGTTAAGAGGAGTGTCAGTGTATGCGGCAGCAAAACACTAGATCAGTGGATGGAGGTGCTGATGAAGAGAGCCTGGGAAGCAGAAGGGCAGAGGTCAGGGGGACGTGGAAGAGGGGGATCCACTGTCCCATATCAGCACACCAACCACCAGCCAGTCTCCTCCACCACAGGTGCTACCAATGTGGGCCAAGGGCATGGCTACCATGGTGGGGTCCAGAGGCACCAGACCCCACCATCAGGCAGGTCTTGTTGGCTGCCTATGTCACCAAGGATGTGGAACCACTGCTGTGTGACCCCTTGGCCAACTGGGCAAGCTGCAAGCAAATGTAGCTGGATCTGGCCACAGTTGCCAGTGTTCGAAGAGAGAGGATGTTCAGCATTGCTGGGGATGTAGTGACACCCTACCACACCTGCTTGGATCCTGGTCTGGTGAAGCAGCTGATGTACCTAAGGGTGACCCTCCTGCTGCTGGGGTTCCCCAATCTCCAGGTGCAGATGGACTGAGTGCCACCCTCATCTCAGTCCATACCTATTTCCTTTCTTTCATTTTTTAAAAACCATTTAATGCCCCACTTTCAGAGCTGGAGGAGGCACTTACTGCATCAGAAGCCAGCAGGAGAAGAACATGTCCCTACTGAGCTCCTGTGCCAGGATGAACTTGGAGGTATGGACTGGGGCTATGAGGAAGGAGGAAGCCCCAGGTCCTCAGCATGACCACTAAAACTGCACTCTGCCAGGGTTTGGAGACCTGGTGGGATCATTGGTGGCATAGCAGCCCCAGGAAATACCAGGACCAAGGATCTCCCCAGTGAAAGGCTGGTAGGAGGCAGCATAACCTCCAGCCCCCACTTGCACGCACACAGTCCTGTATGGGGAAAGCCCAGATTCATCATGTCTTTGACAGGCCTGAGGCTTGCTGGTTGCAGTAGAGTTGTGAGGTTCCAGTTGAGCTCAGCATGGCTGCCTGGGATGCTAGCTTTTGCGATGAAAAACCCTTTGTCAGGCTGAGGAAGCATCTGCAGTTGGTGTGTGTGTGTGCTGTTCCTGGATGGAAAGAATAGTAAAGAAGCCAGAGGATGTCATGCAATGCAGGCAAGAAATCAAGTCAATGAAAATGGAAATGAAGGCATCAGAGGTTGAAGCTGGGAAGCGGGGAGCATGGATGTAGCAGCGAAAGTAAAAGTGGAGAGGTACCTGGTGAGTCAGATGTCCAGCAGGTTGTAGCGTGTCAGAATTCCAATGTCTGTATTGAGTCCATGAGTTTCTGTACCTAGCAGGTTGATGAAATGCAGTTCATAGGCTCATCTGTGAAAACTGGTTTGTAAATTCCCTTTGAGAATCAGACCTGAGAGTTTGGAGACAGGTGGAGTTCTGTTCTTGTCTTTGATAGGTTTTTGGTGTGTGCTCATCCTGGTGCGCAGTTGTTGCTTGGTGTCTCCGATGTATTTTCCATCAGGGCATTTGGTTTGTGCCCTGACAAAGGGTTTTCAACCTGAAAGCTTGCTAAGATATATTTCTCCAACTATTCAGTTGGTCTACTAAAAGATATCAGATTGACCCAAAGAACCTTGTCTGGCATGTCCTTAGACCAACACGACTACAACCTATACCCCTGGCACCTGTCCTCAATCAACCAACCAGAAGGAGGCAGGGCCCTGGACACATCTAAGCCCCAGGGCTGGGGCTGGCAGGAAGAGTTCTCTGGCAGCTCCTGGAGAAGAAGCTCCTGCAGGTGGAAAGAATGGCTCTATCACAGTTTGTCTGCCTGAGATGCTGGTGATGCTGCTGTGCTGCTCACTAAGTTATTGTTACCTGTTGTTATTTAAAGTGGTAGACCAGGATGAGGCTGTAGGGGAGGAGGAGATCTTATAGGGGCACACTACCATACCATATAGAGGCCCCAGCACCAATGAGGGTGCGCCTTAACACACACACAAAGACACACATTATGAGTTTTGCTTGTCAGCAGCTTGAGGTACAGTTTCCCAAAACCCCCTGCACCTATATCCTTGAAACCTGTCAGGCTTCATGGCCTCAGAAGGGGCTACCATGCCTGCTGTTTTCACCCCACTGTGCCTTAACACTTATAAATGACAGGAGTTTTGCTTTCAAGACTTTGAGGTGCAGTTTCCCAGAAACCCCTCACCAATTTCCGTGAAATTTGACAGACTTTGGGACCTCAGCAGGGGCTACCATCCCTACTATTTTAATTTATAATCAGGGAAGAAATGACACAGTTTTAGGCTTTTTCAGGATTCCCCATTATAGCCTCTGGTCAAAACGCATCGAAACAGAGAAACAGTTTTGATGGAACAAAACAGAACAGTGCTTTGAAACAAAATGAAATGTCGAAACAAAACAAAGTCACCTGAAAATAGTGAAATCGAAGTCAAAACTAAATGGTGCTGTTTCGCATAGCCCTACTGTCTATCAATCAATTTTGCCTATTATTGAATGGAAGAAATTGTGGTCAGTCAAAAGAAAGATTGTTCTCGCCCAGAACTAGGCATCAGGACTGGGTTGTAAATCCAATACCAACAACCATAGCAACTTTAATCTAGATGAATACTCAGAATATCTAAATATAAAACAACATAAAACAAATAGCAATAGATGTCATTTTAAATAAGTGTTTTATTTCCTACTAAATTATTCTAAACAGTAAGTAAAATTCCTGCTTTGATAAAATTAAACCAAGTTAGAGCTCCTCTTTTCTCATGCCTCTAGCCAACCCTGCCAAATGGTTCCTAAAATGAACCTTACCACCAAGCCCACACTAGGCATTCTTTCTCCTCAGAAATATAATCATAAACCTTTTCCTCAAACAATTAAAACATCCTGTTCTTCTCTCAAGCAGGAGCCCCACTCAAACTCCTTTACTCATTGGTCCTGGTGTCCATTGGTGACGTGTAGGGGGTGCACACGGATGCACGTGCATCCCCTGAGCATGGTGGTGTACCCCCTATGAAAAGGCACCACCAACACTGTTGGCAGTGGCTGTGGGAGGACACCGCTTGTGACTCTCCACCCCCTCACTGCTGTCATTGCCAGCAGCATCTGCAGGCAGTCAGGGATTTCTGGCAGCATCTGTGAGTAGTTGCCTACCCCTGGTCGGCGCCCACCACCCTCTTCCCCATCTCCAACAGCATCAATGGTGTCTGCAGGAGCTCCCCACTTACCGCCGCCATGCTCCTGCCACCACCAGTGCTGCCATGACCCTCCAACTGCCAAGGACATGTGTCATTCATGCTGGTATCTGTGGCTCCAGTGTCACGTGTTCTGGATAGTCTAGCTTTTCTCCTTAGGAAAGCCCTGTCTCCTTGTTCACACTGCAGTCAGCTGCTGGGCTCTGATACTCTCCTTCATAAATGAGTCCCTTAGCCACTGGAACATTCAATATGATGGCTCTTCTTTTTTCTCAGGAAAATGGAACTGAAAGCCAAGGAAAGGAACAAGGACTTTGGGTGTAGCCCTGAAAAATGCTGAGAGAGGGGGGGAGAACTTCTTGCATTGAGATTTGGCTAAAGGATGTTTGTCAGTCTAAGGCATCTAATAATGGGCACAAAATCAATATCTGCTAATGTAGTAAACCAACAGATACCTCTTGAGAGAGCTGTCTTGTGACAGAAGCCCAGGCTGTGGTACAAATCATAGAAAAAAAAGTCTGCAGCCCAAACATTCTGAGATTTTGCAAACTTCTTGGTAAAAATAGTATTTAGGGCATTAGCTGTCTTCCAGAGAATAGATGTGTTGGACAGATACTGTAAGGATTCTATTAAAGATGGTATAAGGCAAGACCACTCCAGTGCTACTCTGCACATCTGAAGAGTGATGAAGACAGATTAAGTGCCTTTCTCAATGAGGGCATTTATAGAAAATGTGGATCTTGAAATATTTTTATCTGAGCAACTGAAAATGCAGGCACTACATAATAAAAATATTCTGGGTTCAGGATGAGACTGAACTATTGTGCTCAAATGAAGCAATTGGCACCAGGCGCTGTGTGTGTTCATCAGGAAGAAGCAGACACAAGAATAATTTAATAATTTTAAACCTGTGCCCACAGTGATGACAAAGATGTGATGGTTGTGGCCAGAGATACTGATATACTTAACTTCTAGCTCTTATACAGCTAAAGTAAAATGAAGGAATTTTAGGATGAAAGCCTCACTGCCATGGCTTTGACAGTGGCATGGTGCAGCATCATGCTGTGCGATTCCCAGCACTGGGCGGGCTGGGCAGCCAGGCACGTGGCACTGTGCCATGCTACTGTCAAAGCTGCAGCAGCGAGGTGGGGAGCAGAGTCTGAGCTCAGCCCATGCCCTGTGCACAGACTCCCTGGCACTGTGCCTTTGCAGGAGGCGCTGGGCTCTGATAGTCACACAACCCAGCCCAGCCAGGGCCCCAGTCACCGTGGACAAGGCCCCAGCTGGGATGGGTCTTAGGACAACCAGAGTCCGGTGGCTCGCCCAGGGGCACGGCGCAGGGAAAGCATGTGATACTTGGTCTGTGCACGGCACATGGGTGGCAGCAACTGCAGGCTGCGCTCAGCCTCTGCTCCCCACCTCACTGCTGCAGCTTTGACAGCGGCGCAGCATGCCACCATGTGCCTCTGTGCATCCCGCTGCTGCCTCCTCCCTGCGCGTCCTGCCACCTCCACCTCTGTATGCCCCGTGCATCCTGCCACACACCCTGGAACCTCCACCTCCTCGTATTATGCAACCTGACTGCCTGTCTTGCTCCCTGGCCCCCGACTGCCTCCACCCTCTCTTCTTTCCTCTTCCCCTCCTCCTGTCTGTCTGTCTGTTTGTCCCTAAAGCTCTGGGCCAATCACATGCACAGTTGGCCCAGAGTTTTATGGACAGACAGACACACAGACAGAAGTGCTAGGGTTTTTATTATATTAGAATGATTGCTTTGCCAAAGGTCCAAACCAGTAGCAAATTATATGCCATTTGGTTTACTCTCTTATAGTACACAGAAGCTACCCCTCCACAAGTGATGCTCCTTTCCACCCCATATAACAAGCTCATTACCATGCACTAGTTTGAAGTCAGGGATGCTGCTCTATTTCTCCAAATAAAAATATGCAGAGTGAAAGGGAGGATGGTACCACAGCCAATGCTTCAGCTTGCATCATTGGCACAAATACCAGCAGACTTCATGGAGGCAATGTTTTGTGATGGAGATATGTTTTGTGATGGCACATCTGGGCACAGAAATCAGTTGTGCAGTTGAAAACCTGTTTTGCTTGTACAGGAGCTCTTTAGCAGAGGGAGCCATAGTAGACTTTGTAAAGGGAGCTATTATTCTTCTTGACTATCTTCCCTTTCTGCTATATGTATCAAATTGCAATTTGTGGCAGTGTATATTTGTTCTCTTACTATACCTATCTAATATGTGCTAGTGGTTTTAGTAAAACAGCGAAGTTTTATTTTTAGTTTACTAAAGTGTTAATAAAACAGAAAAGAACTCAAGTCAGTTAAAGACTGAATTTATTTGAAAAAAGATTGAATTCTTTTTTTCTTATCGTACATCAGTTGTGTTCCCACTGAAGTGAACAGACATTTTGTCATTGGCTTCAGTGGAAGAAAGATGAGGCCCTGAATGAGATTGTTATAGTGCTGTACTTTTAAAAGTGTATCAAGGCAAGGCCCTTCAGGAGAAGTTTTACAGTATTTCCACACAATGATCATGCTGATGTTAGAGACTTCTGGCAGGTATTGCAAAAGCTCTTACCTCTGAGCAGCTGCCACTGAGAAAGAGAAGAACTGCTGGGTGCTGAGGATTTTAAAAAATGCAGCTACTTTATTCAAGTGCCTACATGGGAGCTGGACTTTAGAAAATCTGCCTTTTCCTCTTGTGCTTATAGCCCTTTTTGTAGCTTCAAAAACTCAAGCAAGTAGACTCAAATTCCATCCCACAGCCCTTAAGGTTGAGTTCACTTGGAGCACAAGGATATGAGTACAAAACAGATTAACTTAATCTCACAAAGCACAAATTTAGCTGCCACACTAAAGCTATCTTGAGCTATTCTTGAGACCTCAGTCTCTGCCATGGTTGAGAGCAACCACAGTAGATGTGCTGGATGTGTCTTCACTAGCGTATTTCCAGGTTTAATATGTATAACTAGAACATATGGATGGGATGGCATATGCTTTGGTATGTGCAGCCCTGCCTGTAGCAAAGACCAGAGTTAGAGGGTGACCTAAGTTACACTAGGCTGCCAACAGCCACAGGAATACTTTATAGCATCAGGGAATACTAGGCAAGTGAGTAAATTGTGGCTGCCTCCTTAAGTTTGTTTTAGAACATTTTTCATGTAGTCTGGCATGGAGTAGGACCTTATGTGACCTTATGTCTGCTAGGAACTGTCTATATGGCAGGTCTTTTTAGGGTCCCTACTAGTTTTAGGGTTCACTGTACTATTATATCATAGACCTAAGTGGGAGAAGCTATGGAGGGCTAATGCCAAAGTAATTCATGATAAACACTCCAATTGCCAGTTGAAATGCCAATAAAACTTTTCATTGAATGCCAATGAGTGCTGATCCCTTTTGTTCAGACAAGTCAATAACAAGATTTTATGATTTAAGCCAAGATAGTCACTATGGACACTTTTACACATAGTCCATGGTCATGGGGGTAGTGCTTTAATTAGAGCAGCTCCAAGAGTCAGTCTAATTAAAGTGCCACCACATTTCATGTATAAGCACCCCTGTGCATAAAAATGGTGGTGGGGGTGCTTGAACTGCAGCTGATTCAATGAACTCTAGTTCCAGTGCTCCTGCCACCATTTTTAAGCATGGGGACACTGATACATGAGATGCAGGAAACTGCTGGAGCATGGAAATGGATACGCTGCAGCAATCTCGATGAAGCAAGCCTGTTCTGATGGAATTCCAGCACATCGGAGCAGCTTCTGCACCCTATATTTTAAAAACTGCAAATAAAATCCTCATGCCTGAAGTCTTGAGATATCCTTATCTCTATCTACGATTTGGATCATAAAAAATAGTCTAAAACTATTTAGACAACTTCATAAACTTCAAGAAATACCATTAGATCTGCACCCATTTCTACTTTTCAGGAGATTGGGATTAAGAAATGCATATAACTTCATTTTTTTCCCTAGCAACTTATGTTGTTTAAACTAATCCTAATGGAAATACTACTGTTTCAAGGTATACCTATCTATCTATCTTACAGGTCTTAACTTACTGCATAAATATCAATAAACAAGTGATTTAAGGTCGTATGAAATCTCTCCAATTTAGTGGGCAGTCAACAGCAGCTCCCAGTTATATCTATAATGAAGCCCTGATTTATTATATTTTAATTAGGCTATCAATAATTCATAAATGTGAGACTATCCTGACCTAAAAATTCTGTACTACTGCTATACTACACTACTGTATATTACTTTAATACTGTATTACTTTGTGGCAGAGAAGATGAGCCTGCCACATTGAGGGACTTACCAGAGATGCCGGGACCATGAACCAACAGCCACCAGCAGCAGAAGAGGGGAAAGAGAGACTGCATACACCTCCAGTGTGGGCATGCCTTATAAGTGCGTGCCAGTGACGATTTGCAGGGCAGAACACAGGCACTGGTTTAAAACCACTGCAGAACAGTATCAAAGGGGAACCAGAAGTGAGCTCCCCACTACAGCCAAAATGGCATGAGAAGGCGGAATGCCCCAGCAGGGGCAAGTGGTGGAGACCTACTTTAGAAAGGCTGGTCACCAAAGCAGACATGGAGGAGTCAGCATACTTACAGGAGCAGCATCCATGGAAGCCAAAGCTGGTGACCAGAGTTGGATCAACAGCGAACCTGAAAGATAAAAAGAAAAAGGAGAAAAACAAAACCGTGAGTGAGACGGCACATTTAGGTGAGACCAAGCCCAAAGTTCCCTGCATAGAGAAAGGATATGTGGGACTGAATTGGAATAGAAACATTTATTGTGGACATTGTCACTCCTAGCCCGTGCCGCTATTATCATGGCAGAGACTCTTGTAACTAAGCAAGGCAAGACAAATATACATTGGACTCAACATTGAACCATTAGGGAGGCATTAGGCAGAGTGTGTAGGGGAAGCAAAGTGTGTTGGTGTAAAGGTACTGAAGGAAGAGAGGTCAATATCGTATTTGTTGCTACTGTGCAGTAGTGGCAGCATCACAGTTAGTGCTCATGAAAGCTACGTCACTGTGGCTCATTGCTACGACAATGTAGCACCTCATGTAGATGTGCCCTTTGTGCATTAAATTGGTGTTGTTGTGTAAAGCATGTGTAAAGTTAGGAATCGCCTATTTCTCTTTCAAATAGTCACTGTAAAATAGTTATATATTTTCATAGATTCATAGATGTTAGGGTCGGAAGGAACCTCAGTAGGTCATCGAGTCCAACCCCCTGCCCTGGACAGGAAAGAGCGGTGGGGTCAGACAACCACAGCCAGGTGCTTGTCCAGTCTCCTCTTGAAGACCCCCAAGATAGGGGAGAGCACCACCTCCCTTGGAAGCCCATTCCAGATTCTGGCAACCCTTACTGTGAAGAAGTTCTTTCTAATGTCCATCCTGCTCTCTGTCAATTTGTGGCTGTTGTTCCTAGTTACTCCAGGTGGTGTCCTAGTAAATAGAGCATCTCTTATTCCCTGCTGCCCTCCCCTGATGAATATATAGGCAGACACAAGATCACCTCTCAGTCTTCTTTTGTGAAGGTTAAAGAGATTCAAGTCCCTCAGTCTCTCTTTGTAGGGCCTTGTCTGCAGGCCTCTGACCATACGAGTGGCCTCCTCTGAACCCTCAAGATTCTCCGCATCCCTCTTGAAGTGCGGCGCCCAAAACTGGACACAGTACTCCATCTGTGGTCTGACCAGTGCCACATAGAGGGAAAGCATCACCTCCCTGGACCTGTTTGTCATGCATCTGCTAATGCATGATTAAATGTAGTTAGCCTTGTTGACCATTTCATCACATTGAGGACTCATGTTCATCTTGGAGTCAACTATCACTTTCCACTGCTGTGCTGCTGAGGGCCTCCCCCAGCCTGTAAGTGTGTTGGTGGTTCTCTTTGCCCAGGTGCAGAACTTTGCACTTGTCTTTGTTGAACTGCATCCAATTTCATTCTGCCCATTTTTCTAAACACTCCAGGTCTGCCTGGATCCATTCCCTACCCTCTGGTGTGTTAACTTTCCCCATAATTTGGTATCATCTGTGAACTTGGACACGGTGCTCTCTATGCCCTTGTCCAAGTCACTGATGAAGACATTGAATAGCACAAGTCCAAGGAATGAGCCTTGTGGGACTCCACTGCCCACATCTTTCCAGGTTGATATTGACCCGTCCACCACCACTTTCTGGGTGTGACCCCCAAGCCAGTTTGCCACCCACCTGACTGTGTAATCATCTACATCGCAGCCTGTCAGTTTATTTATGAGAAAAGAATGAGATACTGTAGCAAAGACCTTCTTAATGTCTACACTGATGACATCTACCTTGACTCCTGCATCTAAGCATTTTGTGACCTGATCATAAAAAGAAACAAAGTTAGTCAGGCAGGATTTACCTGCAATGAATCTGTGCTGATTTCCTTTCCGCATTGCTTCCCCTGCTGGGCTCCCACAAATGTGATCCTTAATGATTTTTTCCAGAGTTTTCCCAAGGATAGAGGCGAGACTAACTATAGCTTCCCGGTTCCTCCCTCCTCCCCTACTTGAAAATAGGGACAATATTGGCCCTTTTCCAGTCCTCTGGGACCTGACTGGAGCACCATGAGTGCTCGAACATCTGTGCCAGTGGCTCTGCTCTGATACCGGCCAATTCCTTTAGCACCCTTGGATGAAGTTCATCAGGGCCCGCTGATTTGAACACTTCCAGCCTCTCCAAGTGCCCCTTCACTAAGTCTGCACTAACAGTTGGTGGGCTGGTGTCTAGATCTTCTTAGCATCCAATCCAAATCACACTGAAGTTGTTGGAAGTTTTGAATGAGGCCCATACAATGATCTGATGAAGAATGTCTTACATTCAAAAACTTGCCTAACTCTACCTAATTCCATCCAAGATATCACCTAAGAAATCTTTACCTTGCCCATGCAGTGGGAAATTCTTTGATTGATTGTCTTTCACATTGCATTAAATGGATCTTTTTTGGGGAAAAGCGAGAGAAATAGAGTTTTTAGTCAATAGCTTTTGTTGCTGAAGATTATTCATTTCTTAAAAGTGAAGTAATTTATTATTATTATTATTATTATTCACACTAGAGATTATTTCCAGTTCCCTTGTAAGGTAATAGAAATGTCCCTATTGACCTCAATAGATATTAAATGGGACATTAAAATGGAAAATGAAAAACATTCTGATAATATAATGAAAATATAGGGATATAATTTAAGTTATCCTAACCTTGTTATTCAAATGGAAATTTAGCTAATATTCTAGGGCTAATGTCTCTGATCTCCTAAAAGTTACTATTACATCACTAATGAGAGGAAAAGTTTAGAATCCCTGATCCACATCTAGGTATGGCTCCCTATCAACATACTGTCGGAAGGCCTTGAAGACATAAATTAATTTATTCTTAGTTTCTGTGATGTAAAAAAGATGGAGAGATGAGATAGATAAAAAGGCCTGCAACATAAAACTGATGTTTATAATTAGTAGGCAACCTCAATTGCCCAATGTATGAGCCCATGTAAGATGCCTTTTTCAGACATACTAAAGGAACAAGAACAATTGTCATATGGTCATTGTTCCCAGGTGTCTTTAGCAATTTTTCAGTGTTTGAACAAATAGCTCCTCATATCTAGTTCAATTCAATAATGTATATAGAAGCACTGTAGTTAGACAAATAACTCATCTTAAGCTCATATATCTGCACAAAATTTCTTTATTTTTATTGGAGCAAATGTATTTTTCACCAAACTGATGCAGAACATTTTAACAGAAGCCAGCATATGTAGTAATAGTACAAAGTAAATTTGCACAACCAAATGGATTTGACCTGATACAGATGTATTTCAACTGCATTAAATATTTCTGAATTTGAACTAGTAAGACATTTGTGCTACTTGGGGTTTTTATATGTACATTAAAACAAAGCTTTTCGGCTCACTCCAGTAATACAAATATTCCATACATATATACACAAATAGCAATCACGTATTCACATATCATAGATCATAGAATCCTAGAAACGGAAAATTTGAGTTCAAAGGGACATCAGGAGGGCATCTAGTCTGACCCCCTGCTCAAAGCAGGACCATCCCCAGGTAGATCATTCCAGCCAGGGCTTTGTTGAGCCTGGCCTTAAAACCCTCCAAGGATAGAGATTCCACCTCCTCTCTGGATAACCTGTTCCAGTGCTTTGCTGAGAAAGTTTTCCCTAATATCCAAATTAAATCTCCTTTGCTGCAACTTGAGACCATTGCTCCTTGTTCTGTCATCTGTCACTGCTGACAACAGTTTAGTTCTATCCACTTTGGTACCCCACTTCAGGCAGTTCAAGGCTGCTATGAAATCCCCACTCAGTCTTCTCATCTCTAGACTAAATAAGCAGAGTTCCCTTAGCCTCTCCTCAGAAGTCAGGTGCCCCAGCCCCCAAACCATTTTTGGTGCTCTCCTCTGGACTCTCTCCAACTTGTCCACATCCTTTCTATAGTGTGGGGACAAAAACTGGATACAGTACTCCAGATGTGGCCTCACCAGTGCAGAATGAAGTGGAACAATTACTTCCCTCAATCTGCTGGCAATGCTCCTACTAATGCAGCCCAGTATGTTGTTAGCCTCTTTGACAACAAGGGCACACTGCTGGCTCATATCTATTTTATTGTCCATTGTAAACCCCTGGTCCTTTTCTGCAGAGCTGCTGCCTAGCAGTCAGTCCCCAGGCTGTAGTGGTGCATGGGAACCTTAGTCCTATATGCAGGACTTGCATTTCTCCATACTGAACCTCATGAGATTTATTTGGCCCAATCCTCCAATTTGTCTAGGTCACATTGAATCCTAGCCATAACCTCCAGCATATCTACTATCCCCCTCCCCCCCTGCCCCCCAGCTTGGTGTCATCCATGAATTTACTGAGGTTGCAATCCAGCCCATCTTTCAGACTGTTAATGAAGATATTGAACAAAACCAGGCCCAGGACAAACCTGTGAGGCACTCCACTTGATACTGGCTGCCAGCTAGATATTGAACCATTGTTTACTACCTGTTGAGTACATGCTGATTGTTCCTCATCACCTTTTTCTCCTTCAAGTCCTTAAAAATGGATACTTTGAGGACCTGCTCCATGATTTTTCCAGGGACTGAGGTGAGGCTGACTGGTCTGTACTCCCCTGGATCCTCTTTCTTCCCTTTCTTAAAGATGGGCACTATATTTGCCCTTTTCCAAATGACTGGGACCTCCCCCAATTACAAGTGTTCAAGGATAATGGCCAGCAAATCTGCAATCACATCAATCAAATCGCTCAGCACCCTTGAATGCACTGCATCCAGCCCCATGGATTTGTACACATCCAGCTTTTCTAAATAGACCCTAACCTGTTCTTTCACCACTGAGGGTTGCTCACCTTCTCTCCAAACTGTGCTACCTGGTGCTGTAGTCTGGGAATTGACCTTGCCTGTGAAGACCAAGGTAAAAAGGCATTGAGTATGTAACCCGAGCGGTACTCCAAAAGGTAGCCTCTCTCCAATTGAAGGGATCAGAGCAGGTGTACAAGTGCTGTGGGAGGTGTAGGGATTCTCCTCCCCCTATAGAGCACAGCCAAACCACCACTGGGGACTTAAGCATATACCTTTTAATGAGGGAACATAACAGGCATAATCAGGGGGGTATAGTGGACACCACAATGCCCCAAGGGGCAGGATTCAACAAAGGTTAGACACGTACAATCATTGGCAAAAGACAGGGTTAACAAAATATAAAACACAAAACACAAACAACAGAGCAAACAATACTGGTTCGGGAAATATAAAAAGGCACAAAATACAAAATGTCAAAGGACAAGGAAATATAGGGCTTGGGTCACGTGGAGGGGGAGAAAGGGGGGAAAACATGATGGCTCCTGTCTACTGCAAGAAGAATTTTTCTGGTTTGATCACTCACCACAAATCACCAAAGCTAGGACTTGAACTCCAGTCTCCCACATGGTAGGCAAGACCACTGCCACACAGCCACCACTGCTGATACTGATCTCAGCTGCTAGGCGTCTTGACCTTCCTGGAGCCCCGGCCTCATGTCAAGCTGCCTGGCCTCTGAATGGAAGAGCTGGAAGCCAAGCTGGGACCCCTCAGGTCGCTGCTCAGATCCTCTTGCTGTCCACAGCCTCTTGTAGGGGATCCTGGAGCCCAGCAGGACGCCTCTCTTGCTGGCCACAAACCGTGCTGTTGAGGGTCCAACTGCTGCCTGCAGGTCCTATTCCTTCAGGCTCTTCTGGAGCAACTGCTTCCACCCCACTGGCTCAGCTCTTTGAAGCTCCTTCCTCATAGTCCCTCACTGGTCTCTCCCTGAGTCAGCCATGCTGCCCCTTTTATCCTCCTCCAGGTGACCCAAGGGGCCAATTAAGGGACATGAGGGGTGAATCTCTGGGCCTGATTGGTGAGGAAAGGGAATCCCAAGTCCTCCAATCATCTTTTACCCCTTCAAACCCTGGGCCAAATCATTAACAGATTGGTGAGGAAAGGGAATCCCAAGTCCTCCAGTCATCTTTTGCCCTTTCAAAACCCCTGGGCTAGGCCACTGCCAGCTAGTCCGTCACAAGTACTTCAGCCTTTTCCTCATCATCATGTCACCAAGTTCCCTCCCTCATTCAGTAAGGGACTCACACTTTCCCTGATCCTCCACTTGTTACTGACATACTTGGAGAAACCCTTCTTGATACCCTTCACATTGCTTGCCAGCTGCAACGCCAAATGCACTTTGGCCTTCCTGACTTCATCCATGCATACCTAAGCAATATTCTTATACTCCTCCCCCATTTTTTGTCCAAGCTTCCACTTCTTGTAAGCTTCCTTTTTGTGTTTTGGCTCACCAGAGAGATCTCTGCCAAGCCAAGCTGCTCATTTGCCACATTTTCTATTCCTCTACACTTTGGGATGATTTGTTCCTGCACCCTCAAGTAAGGTTTCTTTCAAATACAACCAGCTCGCTTGGACTCCTTTCCCCCTCAGACTGGCCTCCACGGGATCCTGTCCACCAGATCTACTGCTCTGCTTTCTGCTTCCTACTATATGTCCCCTGCCTGATTTGGTGCTCTGCTTTCTGCTTCCTGACCTATCTGATGTTGTGCTGCCTGTCTCATCCTCAATCTCCATGTGCCACATACAAATATTGTCCATGCTACTTGTTGCACACGTGCTGCTTATTATTCACCCTGGCATACACAGTGCATTTTTTCAATAGAAACATAAATGTTTTCCAGTTTGCTTCTTCCTGTTGGAATAGTAAACTCAACTGCCCTCTGCAGTGGCAGATCTAGAATTGTGAAAATGAGGGTACAGAAAGTGAAGTGTATCATAAGATATAAAATAACACATATTTTTCTCCAGTTAAAAATAAACTAGAAGCTTTATTAATGCACTAGGGGTTTAAGACTGTATTATTCAGTTTAATGTTGAAGGAAAAAAATGTAACTACACTGGAACAAGTTAAAAACAATATACAGGGCTGTGAAATAGGAGCTTCATTACAAGGAGCAGGTAACATACAGCAGAACTGCAGACCAAAGGATAACTTGACTGGTTGAACATCAAAACAATTAAAAGGAAGAGAGTTGTTAATGCCTGTGGAATGAAAAGCTTAGAAGGGATCAGGTCGATTATAATGAGCCATGAAGTAAATTGACTCCCTCAACACTGCCTAACTAGAAATGTTGTTGCCACTTCCAGAAAGTTGGTTTTAAACTTTTGGTAGAACAGGAATCAAACTGGGGTGCAAATGTAACAGTTTACCCTCCACCCCCATATCCACCTGAGCCCTTTGTATATCATCAAGATTATTAAAACAAGATTATTTAAATTAAACCTTTTTTTTTTTTGGAGGGGGGAGTTGATCATCTCACATCATTTTTAACAAACCTTATCACCGCAGCTTGGGCCTGCCCCAAAACATTCTCATTGATTTCTACTGATTATGAGTTCTGGATGTTCTATGTGACACTCGATAGATACTGCAAGAATTTCCTTTGGCAACATACCTCTGAGAAGGAAGTGGATCACCTTAAAAATAAGGAGTATTGAAAGATTCACAGACAAGTGTCTGAAGCCATAATTGGTTTTGTGTCTTTCATCTCATGGGTGTTATCTTAAGATACTCAGAAAGAGGCAACTTCCAGAAGTGATGAGGATGTGTAGCTCCTATAGACTTCAGTGTCATATTGAATGAAATAGTTTGAATGTTTGTAAAGATTGCCCATTAGCCAGTTTCAGGAAGAAGATAGGATCTATCTCCTTATCTACCTCATTGTTTCGGAGCTACGTGCAAAATGTCCTGACTTCGCCTAAAACCTTAATCTAAATTGTACCTTTAGAAGTTTTTTACAAAGAAAGTAAATGTCCTAAATTCTGAGATATCAAAGCCTAAGGCCTTTTAACCAGACTGGTAAAAAGAAAAGAGTATTTACAGTGATATGGAAGTCTCCCCAAGAATAATTTAAAAATGCTCAACAAAGGTAATTTCTGTTGAGTAAGATCCGAGCCCAAATTTGGGAGTTATGATGAATTGAGTAGGAGGAGCCCAATGACGGCAGCTCGCTCAATAAAAACCTGTAACTTACTGTCCCAATTTGGAGGTGACTTCACTTGCAGAACAACGAAGGAAGAATCGCAAGTATAAGTTCAGATTAGATTGATCGCCTAATCAAGTCTCTCCGTGAACACGAATCTCTTAGTTCACGCTGAAGCCGCGGAGCGCCCGAAAGGGACTGAAGGAAGGGGACGTAGTCCTATCACTGGTGAGCCCAGCTCATTGAATCGTATTGCTGAGGCCAGCCTATTGAACCGTACTACTGAGGCCAACCCATTAAATCGTACTACTGAGGAATGAAACCATATTTTGGTATTTGGCTTCTCGGAATTCTAGGATTGTAAGTATATTATGAAAAATAACAGTATTGATTCAAATTTAACTTTTAGTTGTAATTGTAGTTGTTTTTGTAACACTAATTCTTATAGCATTGTTTGGGAAGGAAGTGCATTCGGAGCATTGTTTCTGATATATGTAATTATTGTGTTTTTAATGTTTGTGGTGTTTCTTAAAGCTAAGCAGTGTTATATACGTAGCAAAGAGTTTTAAAATAAAATCAGCAGGAGCTGTCTTGTCATCAGTACCCTTACTAATTGTTAACAGGTGTCTCAAGTGAGGGAACACACAATCAACAGGCAGTCCTGGAAATGCTGGCACAAATAATCAACTAAGGGGTCCCATGGGAATTGAGCTTGATAGCCTGTCCAGTCCAGTGCTTTAGAAAAAACATAATTCTATATATGTCCTTAAAAAAATATGTGCTATATAAAAATCCCTCAACAATATGCACCTTCCATTGCTGTCTATTTCATATAAATTAAGAAACATAATCCATTTGCATGCATAGCCTTAGGGCAAAAAAAAACAACCCATCCTCGTGCTTCTGAAATATACTCAGACTATTGATTACTGTTGCTTCAAGAATGTTTTGAAAAAGCATATACATGCATTTTAGAAAATGTAGCTTTAAAAATTCATATGGTGGCACTCCGTTAATTTAATAATTAATTGATTAGTCCATCCTAGAATCTCCTGGCTTGAAAAGTTTGGTTTGAATGAGAAAATGATTGCTGTTTCATCAGCGTTAAGAATGTCTTTGGGATATTAGCAGAAAAGAATGAAAAGTCATTACTATCTACTCAAGAACTACCTAGCAATTATAGGCACCAACTTGTGTTTGTGCTGGTGGGGTGGGGGCTAAGATGATGGACATGTCGAAAGTTTTACGCATGTCAGCTGACAGCTCAACATACTTTGCTCCTCTGCTAACAATTATGTAGCACCATGCATTTCAGCATAATTTAGGCAGTTCTTTTCTCCCATCTCTAACCAAGACTTTGACAGAGCCAGCATCTTCCTCATCAACTGGCATCAATCTCATTCCAGTTTTTCCTCATTTAAGATGTCCTTCTCCATCCTCACCAAATATGATAAATTATGAAGTCACAATACAGCAAAATCCTTTGCCTAGATACCTATGCTCTGGAAGTGCTTTTGCAGTCAATCAAGCTGTTCCACTGTGGGAAAATTATAGCCTATTTCACATCAGACTGTCTCCAGTAGATCATACCTGGTGTTTTGGTGAGTTTATGAGCAGTGCATTGAGAGCAATTAGCATTTGAATTAAGCTACATGAGGATAACAACAGGCGATTACCCTATTTAACAGCTGTTAAGTGGTGTTAATTGCTGGCTATAGACCACAAGCTGAGCAATTTTGTGCATACTGTACAAACAGAAGAAAACAAACTGGATGATGTAGGGAAAAATGGGCCATGGGCCTGAAAATCTGTGCATTAATTCAAAATGTGCCTACAGCTGGAGAGATTATATGTATTGATGCACAACCTCTTTGCAGCAAATGATTTGTCAACTGCAGACTGGCAGTGAATTGTCCATGAACAGATAGGAATACTTTTTAATTTGTTCCTTATTCACAGGTATTCAGTAAATGCTTTTTGGGAATACATTTTGTCTAAATTTCACCAAACTGAGCTAGTTTCTGACAGTTATTGGCTAGTACCTTGATTCCCATTGGACAGAACAAGACACTGTATTCAGTACATGGAAGGTGTTGGAATCTCTCCCAAAATTACTTGTTTCAAGTAGTTTTATTTTACTTATGTATATTTTTATTATAATTACCAAAATTTTGCAAAGTTCTGATAAGCTATATCACTTTGAGAAATGGGGATAAAGTTTCCACAGAAATGTTATTATATTTATTTGTTAAGGTTTTCAAATTTTCTGACTGGCTATAATTGCCAGTATTGCCATAAGTGCAATTAATCACCTGTTCAATTGGTCAAATAGCCACAGTATAATGATCATGTCCCCTTATTACATGGTTATAACCAGGGAACCTAGTTTTTTTCTGATTAAAAAAATCCAAAAATCCTGATTAAGAAAAATCCACATTTTTCCATATTTATATATAGGGTGGCATGTCATTATATTCACAGGAAAATGAAAAAGTGTAGGGGGGGTTATATATGTGTGTGTGTGTGTGTGTGTGTGTGCATAGAGTGGCATTATAGTTTAATCACAGGAAAATGTGGATTTGGATTTGTTGTTTTTTTTAATAGAAATTTTTGGATTTGTTTATCAAAGAAAACCAGGATCCCTGGTTATAACTTCTAAAAGTTTCCTAATTCAGGGTAGGTATTGCAGAACCTGTTTAAATCTTTTAAAAATACATCCGCACTAGAGTAGATTATACAGAAATGCAGTTTTGTAGGAACCAAAAATCATTGAAGCCATAAGAGTAGTTACTATATTGTAAGAAATATACCCATTTTAGAAAAGGAATATTAGTTAATGTATTTCTCTGGATGTCTATTTCAAATGATTCTGGATGATAAACTCCATAAAAACAGTCTGACTAGATGGTAACAAATGTACCACGTAACACCAATGCAGTGACACTGCCGATCCATCTATATTAAATACTTCAAGCTTGTTACTTTCCAAAGTGTAAATGGAGGAAGATACTCCATTAGACAGTAAGTACACAATAAAATCAAGAAAGAGTATATTTTTAATCTTTTCTGCTCTTCTGTCTCTTCTTTGTCTCTAGCTTCTGGATTCTTTTTCTTAAATTTATGAGGATGCCACTGAATGCAAAGAAGATAATATCCTGGCCCAAAATGTTATCCAAGTGGTCATAGCCTTGTTAAGAATTTTTAAACAGAATGTCTTGGAACCTAGAATTAGCCCTGATTTGAGGAAATCTTGATAATCTCTAAAAGCGTCCTGAACCCGGATTTATCTGACTACAAGGGCTAAATACAGACAGTCAGAAAGCTTGAGGCTGAATCAATTACATCTTTGCAGGTTAGTCTAAGCTGCAAAGATTGAAGCAATTAGCAAGGGAACAGACATTCACTTTTGATTCCAGAAATTTAGTCACATGCCTGCAGTGGCTCAGACCAGAAGCCACGGGTGCTAGAGCACTCCTCCTAGCTTGACTGGAGCAGACGGGTTGGGCCAAGGTTAGCCCACCCACCCTCTGAGGGGCAGGGTGGGTTTGTACAGGAGGTGCAAAGCATCCTGGGATTCTGGGGGACTGCAAGTTAACTTGAATCTGGAGGAGATGTGGGGCAGAATTTCAATAAACTGATTTAACCTAAATCAGTTAAGTCTAATACTACTTCCATCCAGGTCTATCTTAAACCAGTTTTGGCCATTTTGAAACTGGTTTATGTGTACTGAACTTCTGTTGTATTACAGAATTGAACCAGTTTCAA
The DNA here is from genome assembly GCF_000455745.1 of Alligator sinensis. Classification (NCBI taxonomy): domain Eukaryota; kingdom Metazoa; phylum Chordata; order Crocodylia; family Alligatoridae; genus Alligator; species Alligator sinensis. The sequence continues at coordinate 1,096,562 of NW_005841908.1, forward strand.
GCATCCAAACATTTCTTGAATGAGTCCAGAGTAGGTGCCTGCACCACTTCTGGAGGGAGTCTATTCTAGGTCTTGGGGGCTCAGACAATTAAAAAAAAAATGCCTTATGTCCAGCCTAAAATGGTCTCGGAGGAGTTTATGACCATTGGTCCTTGTTATCCCTTGGGGTGCTCTGGTGAACAGATGTCCTCCCAGATCCTGATGCACACCCCTTATATGCTTAAAAGCAGCCACCAGGTCCCCCCTGAGCCTGCGCTTTTCCAGGCTGAAAAGTCCCATGGCTCTCAGCCTCTCTTCATAAGGCCTAGTCTCTTGCCCTCTGATCATGCACATGGCTCTCCTCTGGACTCTCTCAAGCTTCTTCACATCCTTCTTGAATTGTGGAGCCCAGAATTGGATGCAGTACTTCACCTGTGGCCTCATCAAGGCAGAGTACAGCAGGAGGATGACATCCTGAGAGTTACTTGAGAAGCATCTATGGATGCAAGCCAGAGTTTTGCTTGCTTTACCAGCTGCGACATCGCATTGGTGGCTCATGTTCATCTTGTGGTCAATCGTGACCCCCAAGTTTCTTTCAGCTGTGGTGCTAGCAAGCATAGCACTGCTGGGCCTATAAGAATGCTGTGGGTTTTCTTTCCCGGGGGTGGAGTACCTTGCATTTACCGGTATCGGATGTCATCAGGTTTGTATCCACCCACTTACTAAGTTTATCCAAGTCAGCCTGGATCACTAGCCTGTCCTCAGGTGTGGACACTATGCCCCAAAGTTTAGTGTCATCAGCAAACTTGGCCAGTGCGCTTCTGACACCAATGTCCACATCATAGATAAAGGTGTTAAAGAGAACTGGTCCAAGGACAGAGCCTTGAGGGACACTACTGGTCATGGAGTGCCATAAAGATTCACTACTGTTGACCACTACTCTCTGGGCCTGACTTTGGAGCCAATTTCACAGCCAACAGACTGTAGTGTAGCTGAGGCCACAGTCAGACAATTTTTCCATGAGGAGGTCATGGAACACGTGATCAAAGCATTTTTTAAAGTCCAGATATATGACATCAATCTCTTGTCCCTTGTCAAGTGATATGTCACCTGATCATAGAAAGAGATGAGATTGGTCAGGCAAGACCTACCCACGACAAGCCTGTGCTGGCTGTCTCTCATGATGTTACCATCAGCCAGCTTATCAAGAAGGGTCTCTTTGATAATTTTTTCCAGAATCTTACCGCGGATTGAGGTCAAGCTGATTGGCCTGTAATTCCCAGGATCTACTTTCTGCCCTTTCTTTAAGATGAATACCACATTGGCCTTCTTCCAGTCTGCAGGTATTTCACCTGAGCACCACGAGTTTTTGAGTATTTTTGCCAACGGTTGGGCTATGACACCTGCCAACTCCTTGAGCACACTAGGGTGTAATCTGTCAGGACCAGCTGACTTGAAGGTGTCCAACCTCTCAAGGTGTTCCTTTACTAGATCTACACTGATGCTGGGTATAAATATGCCCTCACCCTGGCCGTCCTATGTCATGCTAGGCAAGGTGGTCCATTTGGGCTGATGAAAGACCGACGTGAAGTATCCATTAAGCAGGTTGGCTTTTTC
>NW_005841908.1:1098179-1159586 GCF_000455745.1 Alligator sinensis
TTCAGCAGGGGTCCAATGTTACCCTTGCTTTTTTTCTGACTCCCTACATATCTGAAAAAGGACTTATTATCCTTGATATGTGAAGCCAGATGGAGCTCAGTTGCAGCCTTGGCTTTCCTGATCCACTCCCTGCAGGTACAGACCAGTGCTGAGTACTCCTCCTTGGTGGTAATTCCAGCCTTCCATCCTTTATAAATATCTCTTTTTAGGCATAGGAGGTCCTTGAGTTCCCTGCTGAGCCAAGGGGGTTGCTGTGCCCTTTTGCTACCCTTCCTCTGAGATGTGATGGCCATCCCTTGTGCTGTCAGGATCACTCCCTTGAAGAGTAACCACTCTTCTTGGACTCCTCTTCCTGTCGGGTCATAGTCCCTTAGGGCCTCGACAATGAGACTCCTGAGCTTGTCAAAGTCAGCTTTCCTGAAGTTGAGGACTTCTGCATTTCTGACTGACTTGCCTGCTTTGTGATGGATAGTAAAGGTGATCAGCTCATGGTCACTATCCCCCAGCTTTCCATTGATTCTTAGGTGACTGACTAGATCATCCCTTTTGGCCAGTACCAGGTCCAGCAACACTTTACCTCTTGTAGGCCCATAGACTTCTTGAGTAGGGTAGAGCTCATCCCTGCACATGAGGAAGCACTGCAACTGATTGGATTTGGCTAAGTGCTCTTCCCATGAGATGTCCAGGTAGTTAAAGTCTCCCATGACAACCATGCACTGAGAGCATTCAGCCTCAGCCAGTTCTCTGGCAAATTCCTGGTCCAGGTCTTGTTTCTGGTTAGGAGGTCTGTAGTAGACTCCTACCATAGTGTCCCCTGTGCCACATTCCCCATGTATTTTAACCCAGAGGGACTCCAGTCATCTTTCCTGGGTGCCAATGTCAATTTGCGGGGACGAGTAGCTGTCCTGAATGTGTAGTTCAGAGTGAGACTTTTAAATGCCACTTGTACTTTCCAAATCACTAGATATATTTTATTTGTTTTGAATCTCAATAAAACACTTAATCTCTAAACATGCCTTTCAGTCTGTCACACATTATGCATGTGGATTCCACTTAAATGCGAAAACTGCTGTTTTGGAATACATCTCATCTTCATATGATTCAGATATTTGCAAGGAATTTGAGTTTCTGTTTAAGTTTATAACCTATATTAGAAGTCTTTTGCATTCAATAATGTTCATATTATCAATGGGAAGGTCATTTCTGTAGTAACTAGTAAAAACTCATGACAACACTGAATAACATGGGTTCCTTTTTTCCCTTCTATTACAATTCTTTTCCACTTATGAACAAGGACCCACTGCACTGGACTCTTTAAGGGCCTTGTTACACTTTATGCTGTAAACCACATATATGTGAATCAGTGTTAGTGCTGGATTGGAGTTTGAAGCAGTTACACCCTTAGTCTATAAACTTTCTCTGTTTACTGTATATTGTCACTAGAAGCTTGGTCAGGAGGGGCAGGGCTGAGAGCTGTAGCTGTGAGTTGCCACTACAGGGTTGGTGAGCCAGCACACGCTGCTATCCCTGCTCCATGGATGGGGGTATCAGAGATCCCAGGACACTGGAGGACTTCAGCTTGGGTGGCACATCTGTGAGGAGTGGCCACACCTTAATGGAACAGGAGCTAGGTAGTGTGGATGAGAGATAATCCTTCCCTGGAGTGGCATAGCTTTTTTGTGCACAGTAAGTGCTTAAAACCACTTTAAGGTGTTAATGTGTAGACAATCCAGGGGCTAAGAGCCCCAAAAGCCACCCAAAATTACAGTGCAACAAGGCCATAATTTACTCTGTTTTTCCATTTTCTCATTTTATGTGATTGGGTAACTATGAATAACTTCATTCCTCCCAACAGATGCATTACATTCTCTGCCTTACCATGGCAAATCAAGTGAAACTGAGTGCAACTCAAGTTCAGCTAAGCAACTGCAGAGCCAACTTTCTCAAACTAGCTAAGTATCTGGACTTGGTGCTGATCAGTCATCCCCAACTCATCATCCCCAACTCATCCACTTCTGGAGGAGTGGCCAGAGGTCAATTCAGAGTCTGGATCTGGATCTAGAGCATGGAACTTAGTCATCTGGTCAATGGGGCTGGAATTTGGTGCCAGTAGTGTAATTACCACCGCTCATACTACTGCCAAATTTCTGGCCCTGTGAATGATGATGTGGATGATGTGGCTCCACACTCTGGATCTGGTCCACAGGAATCCCCACAAGTCCAGAAATTTGGTAGCAGGATGAGTGGTGGGTGGCAGCATTCATTGCCACAGCTTTAGGAGCCATCACAATTAATAATGCTACCTCTTACTACACTGCCAAATTTTCAGATCCATGGGGAGCCCTGCAAGGAGGATGACATGGCTCTATGGGCCAAATCTGGCCTGTAGGTCATATTTTGATTACCCCTGGCATAGATGATGGGTTCAAACAAGACTTTAACTCAAAATATCAGTTCCCTCTAATTTAAGGGCATTTATATACCTATCTTTCCATCCTGCAATGTGCCAGAGATTAGGCAGGTCAGAGCAGACTTGATTAATCAAGTCTGCTTCATACATGAGCTGATGTGCACTGTGCTGCTTTGCATGCAGTTGTATATGTGGTAAAATGCATGTCAGTGCACAGAAAATGGCAGCAGTGCACTTTTGAACTAAAACACCTCTGATGTGTTTTAGTTCAAAAGTGCACCACTACCATTTTCTCAGCGCTGACGTGCATATTGCCACTTACATAATTGTATGTGCTGCAGCTCCAGGCACTTTTAAAAAGCCTGGTGCTGTGGCGTAAGCATGTGTACAAATGCCCTGTTTAGTTGTTCTATCAAACTAGAAAATATGGAATAATCGTACCTAAGTCAGTGAAGTTACACTAATATGACACTGTTGCAAATGAGTTCAGAATCAAGCCAACAGCGTGCACTACAACATATAAACAAATGTCTACCATTGATTTATAAAAACATATATTGCATTATTATTGATATCATTATTACTTACCACTTACATAGTGAACTACTTTGGCCCATACCATAGAGAAAACATTAAGTTTTCCCTGTTGTAACCATAATAAATTGTGTCAGTTTTCTAGGCCTAAGCAATTTTCTTGAAGAGTGTAATTAATTTGTAAGAAGACCCCAGCCAACTGTAAAGATTGCAATGTAAAATTGCAAATCAGAAACTTGTTGAAAAATAATACTTGCCATAAAAATGATAACAATAGCAACAAAAGTAATTGAAAAGCAACATGTAAATAAATTACTGTTGTGCTGTTCATGCTGCTTTGGTTAACGTTGTGTCAGCACTTCCATTACAAGATCTATTCTTCTGGAGTTTGTAAGTTGGCTATAAAACAATTCTTTTAAACTGAAACCTGGTGTGGAAGGTCTAGTCCCAGGAGGGATTTTGATTGTTACTTCGGAAAAGAGAGAAACCCAGGCCCCAAACTATTGTGCTTATGTTAAAATGAAGTATGCACACACACGTGTTTAATATATATAGTGTGTATGTGTGTGTGTGTATGTGTGTGTGTGTGTGTGTGAACAGACACAGACATATATAACTTAACTTATATGTAAGTTTTCTCTTTTCAGATTCTATGTTTAAGTTAAAAATGAGAAGCCAGTATTTTGATTTTTTTATTTACTTGATAAATTTGTGCTGTAGCGGGAAAGCAGATGTGGGATACCTCTTAAAGAGTTATAGGAAGTCATCAAGGTCTGGGACCCCAAAACTACATCCATAGCATTCCTTGGCCTTTTCTTTATGTTTCTCAGATACTGCTGTGTAGGGCTTCTATGTGGAACCAAACTCCTTGATACATTCAGGGGATACATGAGACTCTCCGTTAGACTCTCTGTTTATGCCATTTCAATGGAGTTATATACCAGGAAAAACCTGAATTTGCACTGTGGTGACTCAGGTCTGCTTTGCAGGATAGCTCCACTGTTTTTTTTTCCTTCATAACACCTAGATAGTTTCTTGTCACATTCTGTTTAGACAATATCTAAACTGGAAGAGGCTATTGTGATTAAAGTGATTAGCACTTTAGCCTGGACTAACACCATAGGTAGATCTGGCGGCCTATACATGTGCTCAGGGGTGGAAGCGGGGGGGGGGAGGGGGGTTAATTAGAGATCCGTTCTAATTAAAATTCTGCAGCATCACATGTATTACGCCCCTGCATGCTCAAAAACGGCTGCAAGGTGCTTTAACTAGCTCATTTGATAAACTTTAGTTAAAGTGCTCCTGGAGGTATTTTGAATGCCAGGGGCTTAATACACCTGACACTGCGGCTATGCTAGAGTGTTCTAATTAGAATGTATAACAGACTCGATTAATCATGGATTAATTGAGTCTGATGCAATATGCTCTAATTAGAACACACTCTAGAATGAGTGTGATGATCCCAAGCATTCATAGCTTTCTGCTTCAAGCTGTTCTTAGCCAGTAGAAAAATCAAAACTCTAGTCAAGAGTTGCAGTCTTTAACAATTTTTTTCCTCAGTACCTCTTACACACACATGTAAACACACATAGTTGTGGTCCCTGCGGTGTGGAGGGCTGCAGTACATATGCCTCCAGCAAAGGTGACTATATCCCAAGTAATATTTCTATCACAATCTGGTTCTGACAATAAGGAACAGAACAAGTCAGGGGAACTTTCTATTTTCCTCTGCTGGCACTGGATTTACAACCTAGCCCCGATACTCTTCCTATGGGCAAACACACCTTCAGGCTGACCACAACTCCTCCAGTTGATAATAGGCAAATTTTATTGATACACAGTGATAGGAAAAAAGAGCAATGCAGGCAAAGCAAGCAAGATAATTATGACATACATTACCCAAATTTCCCAGTGCCCAGAATATACACAAGTCAAGCATTGCATCTGGCTGGTATATAAACACCACTTCGAGGCTCTTTGGTCCAATGTCAGCAACCTTGGAGGTCAGGAGCTGATGCCAATTTGCTGTTTTGAAAACTCCTCTTTTTGTATTCTTTCTCCTTTGATAACTTTTCATCTTTGGGCATCGTTGATTGGTCTCCCTGTGGCTGTCATACTCATAGATTCATAGATGTTAGGGTCGGAAGGGACCTCAATAGATCATCGAGTCCGACCCCCTGCATTGGCAGGAAAGAGGGCTGGGTTTAGATGACTCCAGCTAGGTGCTGGGTTTAGATGACCCCAGCTAGATGCCCATCTAACCTCCTCTTGAAGACCCCCAGGGTAGGGGAGAGCACCCCCTAATCTAAATCTGCTCTCTGCTAGCTTGTGGCCATTATTTCTTGTAACCCCCAGGGGCACCTTGGTGAGTAAAGCCTCACCAATTCCCTTCTGTGCCCCCGTGATGAACTTATAGGCAGCCACAAGGTCGCCTCTCAACCTTCTCTTGCGGAGGCTGAAGAGGTCCAGGTGCCCCAGTCTCTTCTCATAGGGCTTGGTCTGCAAGCCCTTAACCATATGAGTGGCCCTTCTCTGGACCCTCTCCAGGTTATCCACTTCCCTCTTGAAGTGCGGCGCCCAAAATCACACGCAGTATTCCAACTGCAGTCTGACCAGCGCCCGATAGAGGGGAAGTATCACCTCCTTGGTTCTGTTCATCATGCATCTGCTGATGCATGATAAAGTGCCATTAGCTTTTCTGATGACTTCGTCACACTCACGACTTACGTTCATCTTGGAGTCCACTAGGACTAGTGACTCCAAGTTCATTACTTGAACTTGTCAGAGAGATCTAGACAAACTGGAGGACTGGACAAAGAAAGATCTCATGAGGTTCAACAAAGACAAGTTCAAAGTCCTACACATAGGATGGAACAATCTCATGCACCAGTACAGGCTGAGGGATGCCTGGCAAGGCAGCAGCTCTATGGAAAAAGACCTAGGGTTACAGTGGTCAACAAGATAAATAGAAGCCAATATTGTGCCCTTGTTACCCAGAAGGCTAATACATTCTTAGCTAAAATACATTCTTAGCTCTCTCTATATATAGGGAGAGAGAGCTAAGAATGTATTTTATAGTATGGAATATATAGCTAAAATATATTTTAATATAATATTGTGAAATATCTCAACATATATTTTTGGGTAAGATGAAGCAACTGAGATCCATCAAGAGGCCATCAGAAAGCTATGCAGCCACATTGCAGTAAGATTTCTTATTCCTAGATAACTTTGATTATCTTCCTATTAACCTGCAAGTTTTCTTTAATATTTTCAATATTACTATGCTAAACAGTGGTAATTATAGAATAATTAAAGCACCAAATAACTGTGCTTTAATTAATAGTTACAGGCACTTTTACATGTGCTCTGCTGGCATTCCAGTGCATTAGAGCAGCCTCCATGCTCGTATATAGGCGTCCGAAAAGTCTTTATTTCCTAAAAGAAAAACATATGGAAGGTTTATTGATTCTGGTCTCTGTCACTAGCTCAGCATATTAGCTGATAGTATTGATTGTAGAAGCACTAAAACTAATGGAACAATAAAAGAAAAATGCTATCCAAAATACCTCAGAAGTAAAAAAAAATCTGAGACTTGCCTTCAAATTATTTTTAAAAAGTCATAAAAACAGGTTATGTCAATAATACATCTATTGTGTTTCTGCTCTCTTATTTACAAAACTACTCCCATTATCCTGCTCCCAATGTGAATATTAAGTATGAATCACATTAGTGTAATTTCATTTGCATTAAACATTCAGTTAGTTTTTAAAAGTACAAAAGCTTATATTTAACAATACACTGACATGACTTATAACATGATATACAATAAAACTATGCCTGATTTCATCATTATCTGTCATTATCCCTTGCTAATTAAATATTCAGCACAGATGTTTTAATGCTGTAAATCTCCATAATATGCCCTCCTTCCTCCCTTCCTTCTTTCCTTTCTTTCTTCTGAAGCAACCTGCAGAAAGAAAATCTTCAAGAACTATGGAAAGATGTAAATCTCCAAAAAACTAAACCCAGTGTGAAGGCTAGAATTTTGGTAGCCAAATATTTCTGTGTGGTATACGGCATATTGCTTTGATCATATATTGTTGTTAAGCTTCCTCATGTGGCTGAAAAACAGCTACATAACACTAGTTCCATATTTTTTTAATGTGCTCTGTCCTGTTCTTGTTCCAGTCCATGGCAAGATTCTCATCGATTTGAAATGGAATTTATATTTTACAATTATTTTTAGTGTTCTCTTTTGGATTGTACAGCTTCATGCATTTACTGGAACTCAGCACAAACAATCTTTAACTAAGAGAATAGCAGGCATTAAGCTTTTTACTAGGCCTGTGCAAATAGGGAAGTATTTGACTCAGATTCAGATTTGGCTGATTCAGAGGACAGTGATTCATTCTGAAGATTTGGATCACTGTCCCAAATCGATTCGGATGAATCGGCTTCAGAAGATTCAGCGCTGATTTGGAGAGATTCAGAGATTTGGCCACAGACTATAATGGGAAATCACTGAAATACCTATAACTTTGTCATTCTTTATCTGATTCAGATAAAAATTACAGAGATGTTAGCCCCTCCAGAGGGCATGAATCCTGCCAAGCTTCAAGGAGATAGGTATAGGGGTTTCTGGAAACTACACCTCAAGCTGCTGACAAGCAAAACTTATGTCATGTATGTGTGTTAAGGCACAGTGGGGTGAAAATTATAGGCATGGTAGCCCCTGCTCTGGCCATGAAGCCTGCCAGGTTTCAGGGAGATAGGTGCAGGGGTTCCTGGGAGACTGCACTTCAGACTTCTGACAAGCAAAACTCATGACGTGTGATAGAGTGCGTGTGTGTTAAGGAGCACTCTCATTGGCACTGGAGCCTCTCCGTGACACAGTAGTGTGCCCCAATGAGGACTCCTTCCTCCCTACAGCCACATATCAGTCCACCAGTTTAAATGACAATAAGGTAATAACTTAGTAAGCAGCACAGTAGCATCAGCAGCATCTCAGACAGCCAAACTGTGACAGAGCTTCTCTTCCTTTTCTGCAGGAGCTTCTTCTCCAGTGTGTGTGTTAAGGCACGCCCTCACTGTGTGAATGTGTGTGTGTATTAAGGCACACCCTCACTAGTGCTGGGGCCTCTACACAACACGGTAGTGTGTGCCAATGAGGTCTTCTCCCCTACAGTTTCAGCCTGGTCCACCACTTCAAAGAACAAAACATAAACAGTGCACTGCAGCCACAGTAGCACTAGCATCTCAGATAGCCAAACTGTGACAGAGCCTTTCCTTCCATTTCTGCAGCAGCTTCTTCCCCAGCAACTGCCAGAGAACTGTCCCTGCTAGCCCGAGCCCTGGGGCTTAGATGTGCCCAGGGCCCTGCTTCCTTCTGGCCAGCTGACAGGTGCAGGGGTGGGGGGTGGTCAAAGGACAAGGCACTGGCAGACAAGAAAGTCAGTCAGTGAAAGTGGAAAAGGAGGTGTCGGGGTGAAAGAGAGAGGCTGCGGTAGAGAGAAGGGGGATGTAGCATGTAAAAGTGGAGAGGTACCTGGGGTGTCAGATGTCTGGCAGGTTGTAGTGTGTCATAAATCCAATGTCTATATTGATTCCATGAGTTTCTGTACCTTCCTCCCTACCCCAGACAGTCTCACTCACCCCCTGATGTCTCCATTTCCATTTCCACTGGCTTTCTTGCCTGCATTGCATGCCAGCCTCTGGCTTCTTTCCTATTCCTTCCATCCAGGAAAAACACACATACACCAACTGCAGGTGCTTCCTCAGCCTGACAAAGGGTTTTCCAACGTAAAAGGTGGCATCCCAGGTAGCTAAGCTTAGCTCACCTGGAGCCTCAGAACTCTATTGCAATCAGCAAGCCTCAGGCCTGTCAAAGATGTGACGGGTCTGGGCTTTCCTCATCTAGGACTGTATGCATGCATGTGGTGGCTGGAAGTTATGGCACCTACTACCCGCCTTTCACCAGGGGGATCCTCGGTACTGGCATTTCCTGGGGCTGCCGTGGTGCCAGCAGTCCCACCCATAGCCCCAGCCCATATCTCCAAGTTTGTCCTGAACTCATCAGGGATATGTTCTTACCCTGCTGGCTGGTGATGCAGTGAGTGCTGCCTCCAGCTCAGAGAGTGGGGCATTAAATGGTTTTAAAAAATAAAATGGAAAAAGGTACGGACAAAGCAAAGAGGGTGGCACTCAGTCTGTCTGCAGGTGGAGCTTGGGGGAACCCTAGCAGTGGGAGGTTCACCTTCAAGAACACCAGCTGCTCCACCAAAACAAGATCCAAGAAGGTGCCATGGGATGTGACAAAATCCCTAGCAATAGTGAACACCCTCTCACTAGGAACACTGATTGATGGACAGGACATGTGTTCCTTGGCAAGTGTGGCCAGATTCTACCACATCTGTCTGTGGGTTGCCCAATAGGCCAAGGAGTCACGGTCCAGCAGCTCCACATCCCCGACAAGATAGGTAGCCATCAAAGTCTTGGAGCTACCTGTCTGAGGCTGGGGCCTGGTGCGTCTGAACCCCAACATTGAAGCCATGCCCTTGGCCCACATTGACAATGGCTGTAGTAGAGGAGACTGGCTGGTGTTGGGAGTGCTGGCACAGAAAAGTGGATCCCTCTCTTCCACATCCCCTCACCTCTGCCCTTCTACCTCCCTGACTGTTGATCAGCACCTCCATCCAATGACTGAGGGTTTTGGTGCCACCAGTGCACATGCTCCCATTCACCCTCAGGTTGTACATGCCTGCCAGCATGTGGACCATACTGGACCACAAGGGATCCAGCCATTTCCTGATTCCCTCCTTCAGCTGCCTCACCATTGTCTGCCAGAAACATTGATCCTCTGGAACATCTCCATTTGGTTCTCAAGTTCCCTCACTATGGGGATCACCTGGCTAAGGCAGGCATCACCAGTGCTGAGGATTTCAGTGGGCTCAAGAAAGGGCTTGAGGATTACCAAGATCTAGGAGATGGTATCTGCCACAGGGCTCAAAGGTACCCTGCTCCTAGAAGGGCGGAAACTACCTGAGGGAAAATCTCAGAGAGAGAGATGGAAGCCCAGGTGCAGGTTATCAGGGCAACAAGCCAGAGGGTAAATTAGCCTGCACCTGCCCATGGTCAGCTGACCGGACAGGGCAAGCCTCTGGGCCCATATAAACCCCAGGACCGGGCCCAGGTAGAGCAGTTCCCTGCCAGCTGCCAAGGGGGAAGGAACTCTCCCAGAGCAAGCAAAGGGGAGAAGCCTGTCTGCAGGAGCAGCTTCTGATACTGTTAAAGGAAAGAGCATTCCCCGTTAGGGTTTGAATGAGGTTATAGCTGAGCAGCTTGAATTTATGTTACAGCCCAGGGGCTTGTGCTTTTTTATTGTTGTATAAGACCGGTGGTTTGGGTGAGGCTATTAGGGGAAGGAGGAGGCCTCATAGGGGACCCACGGCAGCGTGCGGAGCCCCGCCCCCCAGAAGGGGCAGCACTTGGAGTGCACCGACCCCAGCACCAGAGAGGGCACAGCATTTGGTGTGCACCAACCCCAGCGCCAGAGAGGGCGCAGCATTTGCAGGGCTGTGTAAAGCCCAAGTGCCAGTGAGGCGCAGAGCAAGACCGCGCTGTGTAGAACCCAAGTGCCAGTGACACACAGAGCGAGACAGGGCCACGGGGAGCCCAAGCGCCAGTGAGGTGCGGAGTGAAACAGGGCTGCAGAGAGCCCAAGCGCCAGTGAGGAGCAGAGTGAGACAGGGCCCAGGGAGGACAAGGAGGCCAAATTATAACTAGGCCCAGACCAAACAACATCAGTACCATCAACAAGGCTTGGGGCATGGTAAAGGGGCAGTTGGAGCCACACATATAGCCCATAAGACTAGGGTGCCCCAAAACACCCATTGTAGAATGGGATCCACAAGGGGTCCGGGAGCCCATGGGGTCAGAGAGTCCAGCAAGCCATGTCCAAGAGGACTTAAAGGCAGCCTCCCTACTTTATATTTTCCATCAAAGACATGGTGGGTGAGAACTGAGGGTGTCCATTGGGCTGAATTGGCATGGACAAGGGTCCTTGGGAGATCATGGCCATCCTTAAGGACCCCGTCCCATGACAGTATCTCACTCAGCTCTGTTAAAGTTGCCACTATTCCCCATCTCCCTGAGCAAGGCCACCTCATGGATGGCCTTCTGTTGCTCCACAAGCCTTTCCAGCATCAGGCATGTGGAGTTCCACCGAGTCTCCACATCCTGCATGATTTTGTGCTGCAGGATGTTCACCTTTGCCTGTTTGTCCTGCAGCATCCTGCCCCACTAGATGCTGCAGTGGAAATAGCCAGTCACCTTCCTACATTTTAAAATCAGCTGGGTGGAAGTGACGGCACTATCACCGGCAGCCCTGTCCCCTCCAAGGTGTCTCTGACTATGAGGTGCAGCTTGTGTGCCACACAGTAGCACGGATGGCGTTGACCATATTGGCCCCACTGTCAGTGACCATGAACCTATGGGTGAGCTTGCTCTGCCCAAAGAGCCAACCCTGCACTATGTATGCATCATGGCAGTCATGATTTCCCTTGCTGTGTGGGACTCATCCATCACCTTGGCTTGAAGGAGAGCCCACCTATGGCCTGACTGGTCACACCAGTGCCCTGTGAGGGAGAGGTAGGCATGATCTCCAACCTGGCTGCTCCAGATGTCCAAGGCGAAGTGCAAGGTTACCTGCTTCCCTGCCTTGTGCAGCTCTTCCCTGAAGTGCTCCCTGCATGCTTCATACAGGGAGGGCACCACCATCCTGCTAAAGGTGGTATGTGCAGGCACTTGGTAGGATAAGGCCATAAGTGCCATGAGCTGCCTGAACCACAGCTGCTCAACTAAGGAGAAGGGCTGGCCATCCAGACCAAGCATCTCTCCAATATTCTGGGTTACCTCACTCGCCCTTGCAACATGCCCCACTTTGTCTGAGGCTTTCCCCCACCACTCCAGGGTGGCCTTCCTCTGCTTTGGGGGGATGGGGCTTTTGGAGTTTTTGGACTTCCCTTTGGGCATACTCACACTGGTGCCAGGCTGAAGAGGAAGAAGAGCAAGCGGGTTCTGCCTTCTGAGATGCAGCAGCATTGCCATGGTGGCAGTGTTTCACCTCCTTGCCCCAGCTGATCTGACTCAGCGGTGCTGGCAGATAGCTTACTTGGGATCATCTGCCACCTCAATATGATCCCACACTACACTATTCGCTTGCTTCTGGGTTCTGCCTTATCCCTCTCCTCAGCAGGCAGAGGCACAACAACAGGAGGAGCTGACTCAGCTGAGCCACTTGCCTTCACAACCTCCTCTGCAGTACCTTTCTGAGAAGGAGACCTGGGTACAGTGGAACTTTAAGGAGTGTGGAGCACAAACTCAGATTCCCCCTCAGTCCCCAGAATTTCTTTAGCTAGGGCACTCATGTCCCCTGGATCCACATCCAGCTCCTACTCTGGCAGTGGGAGGCTTACACTGGGAGATGAAATTGGGGTAAAGGAGATTGTCATTCTGCTTCTGTTGCCTATTTCTGGTGTTAGGGGAGGTGGTACAGGTGCAGGGACAGGTACTGTTCCCACCTCCTTGCTTCCATTGGCAGCAGAAGACTCATGGCTGCCAGGAAAGAGGATACATCTAGGGGGCGACTTACAGCTCTACCTCTTCCCCTACCCCATCTAGCCCCTCTCCCTCTCCTGCCAGAAGACCCGTCACCTGCTTTTCTAGCATGCTTCGTATTAACATTTCCTGTGCTGGAAAATGTGTCTGTGGGTGTAACTAACTAATAATATATATCTTCTTCTTTGTTGTATTACTGTTTCTGACTTCTTCTGTGTTGTGTTTACTGTTGTTTATGTAACAAAAATAAAGCTCTTCTTCTTCTTCTTCTTCTATGACTCTCTGACTTCTGACTACTGTTTAATGATCTGAATCTCTATCTGACTTCTTTTGTGTTATCTTTAGTTTGTATGTAACTATAACTAATAATATCTGTGTGTGTGTGTATATATATGTATATAATGTGTGTCTTCTTCTTCTATGACTGTCTGACTTCTTCTGTGTTGTGTTCTGTTTAATAATAACTGACTTCTTCTTGTATGGTGTATGTGTGTTAGTGTGTGCAATGATCACACTGCCAGGGAAAACACAGCTTTCTTTTAAAAACATTTTGGGGGAAAAAAACCCAAGAACAAATATACATTGAAAGAAATGGATTGGATAGAGATAAGCAGAGGGATTCTAGTTAGTAGGCTATATCCATTCCTTTCCAAGAACAGAAAGTAGCAGGAGACTGACTAGGTAGGAAGCCAAGTCAGTCCAGTACCTTTCAGATGCTGATGCTCAGCAGAAACAGCTTATAAAAGGCACAGAAAGCCTGCAGACAGAGGCTTATATGCTGTTTCTACATCCCTCCCCCAGAGCACCGTGATTGGAAGGAGACTCAGGAAAAGATCACAGTCACTGGCCAGGTAGAGATGTCAGTCTTCCACCCCCCTCCATTCTTCCTCCCTCTTTTCAGTTTTGTTCCTCTGAAAGACTGCCTTCCAAACCTCTGAATCTCCGAATCTTTTCTGAATCTGTTCCTAATCAATTCGGAGGGTCTGGATCAATTCAGAGATTTTTTTCTTCTCCTGATTTGATTTGGACTTGGTGATTCAGCCTCTGAATCAGGCCAATCTTCTCTGAATTGAATCATGGAGTGATGCTTCACACACCCCTACTTTTTTCACCTCATTAAGGCTGGCTACATTGTTTCTGAGAGGGCCCTATGCCAATGGTTCTCAAACTTTTTAAGACTCAAGGTACCATTAGCTAAACTCAAGGCACCCTTTGGAAAATGCTAGCTCTTAGTTTTTTCTTGTTCTTGACTGTGGAAAAATAATAAAGCAGTTTTTTTCTCATGGAAAGAACTCAGAAAGACAACAACAGGAAGGACATTTTTAACACCATTAATTCCTATTTGAAATCTCTTGAGTTTACCTTGTGAATCATGTGTGCATAAATAACAGTGCTAGCAGTAGGTGGCATCTTGGGGCACTGTTGTTGGGCATCACTGCCTTATGGTATGACTTGAAGAAGGACTTGTGCCTGAAAACATGTCTACCATATCTCCCAACTATGTGTTTGGTTCAGTAGAAGACATCACACTCCAAAACCCATGGTTCTCCTATATTGCCTGGCCCATCATGGCTATAACACTCCAGGCCTACTAATATGTTTCTGATAGTAGCCTTAAAATTGGCAGGACCTAGTCAATTCTGAGTTTCTTTAGAAGCCTTGCATTGAAGGGCTCCAAAATCAGTTTCACCACTTATGAAATTAAACAAACTACACTTAGATTATAAAGTGAACACAAGTTGAAAAATACAATGCACTTACAATGGTTGGTAGGTGGTAGCCATGTGGGTCTAAGGACATAGGCAGACATAGTTCTTTGGGTAAATCCAATATCTTTTATTAGATCCTCCTGTCTCATCCTTTTGACTACAGCTACATTCATTCCCCACCCCCCACCCCCGAACTGTCTCTCACCTGCTAATCACCTCAATTTACATTTCAATTAACTGCCTTTCCTACATATGTACTGGCCTCTGGCTGATTTACCACTCCATCCAGGAAGAGCCCAGAAAATCTACAGATGCTTCCTCATCTTAACAAACGGTGTTTGTGCCTGAAAGATTGCTAAGAAGAATTTTTCCAACCATTTGAGTTGGTCTAATAAAATATATCAGATTTATTCAAAGAACCTTGTCTGCTTATGAGGGTTGTACACTTTGCTATAAAAAGATGATTGATGTTTGTTGCAATAGGCAACAAATTGGGACCAGCACTGTGTTATGCAGTTAAGTGAATTATGCACTTTTCTGACATGCATAGAAGTACCATAACTTTCAGGGCAGCATGATATTATACTGCTCAGTGTCTAAAGAATAACTAAAGCAAAGTGATTTTTTCAGATTTATTTACTAGCAGTGCAGCTTCATCTGGAACTATTTTGTTATTGATATTAAAATTTTTGAACACTTTGGCCTACAAAAAGAAAGAGAGAGAAAAGAAAAGAAATTAGAAGGAAAAAAACTTAAAATTCAGAATTTACAGCTTATTGCTTGAAAGATAGAGCTAGCTCTGTAGGGTAGGAAGAGGAACCAAAATCACCTGGATTAACTGGAGAAAAGAACTAGTCTAAAAACAGTCTGATAAGACTTGACAAGGACAAGTGCAAAGCCATGAACTTGGGACAGAATAATAGCACACACAACTAAAGACTGGAGAATGACTAGCTAGGCTGCAGTACTACAGAGAAAGACCTGGGGGTTACAGTAGACCATAAAGTGAACATAAGACAACACTGTGCTATGGTTGCAAGAAATGTGGCCTGAGTGGAGAGTCCCGTGAAGAGTGATAATAAAGCTGAGGAGCCTGCAAAGCTTCTATAAGGAAAGGCTGAAAGAACTAGGATTATTTAGTCAGAAGAAGAGAAGACTGAGATACATAACAGTCTTCAGATACCTGAAGGGTGATTAAAGAGATAGGTTTTACTCTGTGGGACAGGGCTAGGAGCAATAGCCTCAAACTACAGCAGAGGAAATTTAGTTTGGACATTAAGAAGAACTTTCTGACTATGAGGGTGGTTAAGCACTGGAGCAGGCTACCTAAAGAAGTTGTGGAATTTTCATTCCTAGAAATTTTCAAGAGCAAGTTAGATAGACATTAGAGCTGTGCAAAGCTTCAGTCCCTGATTCAATTTGGTGGAGATTCAGCCTGATTTGGTGGCCAAATCTCTGAATCTGAATTGAATCAGGGGACCCTTTAATCAGAACCCTTTGGATTGATTTGGAGAGATTCCGAAAGATTCGGAGATTCAAACATAGACACAGCTTTAAATGTTTTTTCTACATACCTCAAGGTAGCAGGCAGCTCATGGATGCTGCAATACTGGGGCAGATAGAGCGGAAGCACTTCTGGTCCACTTCTAGGTCCACCAGGAAGCACGCTGAGGGGGGTCCCCCACAGCTCCCCTGGCTTGGAGACTGATGCCTCCTGGGTCTGGGAGGGCACCTAGGGCCCTCCTGTGGCCAATTGGTGAGCCACGGGGTGCAGAGGGCCACCCTGCATGCTCCCCAGTGAATTCAGAAGTGGACCAGACGTATTTCCGGTCCACTTCTGGGTTCACCACTGAGCACACGGGGGGGCCCCCCATGCTCCTATGGGACGCTCCATCTGCCCAAGCATCACAGTGTTCACAAGCCACACCTGACATTTAAAGCTGTGTCTATGGCTGAATTGCTGATGCTCCATATCAGCAGCAAATCTTCAGATTCAGATTCAGCCAAATCCAATCAGGGACAGTGATCGGAATCAACTAATTGAAACAATGTCCCTAATTTGGGCCAGATCTGAATCTGAATAGAAAACGGCAAATTTTGCCCACCCCTAATAGACAGTTTCCTGGAATGGTCTAGTCAGGGAGAATCCTGCCTTGAGCAGGGGACTAGATAACCTCATGAGGTCCCTTCTATGTTCATATGATTCTATAGATATTTTCAAAACATTTCAGTTTTTCATTTCAAATATTTTATTGTGCAATATGTCCAAATTCAAAAATGAAAAAGAAAGGATTAAAATAAAAAAACAAATGATGTATTGTAGGTCAACTGAAATGTTTCAGTTGATACCATATACTTGGTTTACAACATTTGAGTTCAGCCAGAAAATATAATAATCAATTACTTGCATATTAGAGCTCTACTGAAAACTTCAGAGGCCAGGAAATAGAACAAGTGGACATAGAATTCTGTACCTTCTGGATCATAATGCTGTACTCAAACCACCAGAATGTATATAGAACACCATATACATAAATAGTCTAACTGATATTTCAACACTTACATGTTCAAGCAAAAATAGATATTATTCACACAATATTCTTATCTCATTTACATTGAGCCATTCTGCTTGTAGGCAACAGCCTGAGTTCAGTTTCATGCCAGGACTTATGGTTTTAAAACCATTTCCTCATCAATGCACAAAGCTAGTCTTTGGGCCTGATCCTGCAAATGTTTCTAAAGGTACAGTACTCCACTTGTGCATAATAATTATGCATTCATAGGTTCAGGACCAGACTCGTTGTCCCTGCATTTTGTTTGTGTTGCATATATGCTTGCTTCAACCTCCAGGAACAGTGAATTCTGGAGGCTCGGAGCACTATGAACTCCTATGGACCCCAGGAAATGGCTTGATGCCTTGTACCACTGAGTGTTAATAATCTTTGTTACCCCATTTTGATCTTACAATGTGTGTTTTGAACAAATCTTCCCTGGCCATTATTTTGGCCATCCAGGGCAGTCTGAGAATCATCCACCTGCACTGGGGACACCTCATGTCCTAAGATTTTAGTTACTGGTAGTCACTGGTCACAACACACACTAATAGAAACATAAACATCCACGTGTTAATGACTTCCACGAATTATGCAAATGAGATCTTCTATTAAACTTTTCCAATAATCCAGGGATGTATTTGGTAGCCATGTTGGTCTGAGACAAAATGATGTTCATTTTCTATCTAAGAGGATTTTTAATATCTTGGATTTGTCCACAGCCTGAAGAAGGGTACATGTGCCCAAAAGCTCACAAAGAAAGATTTTTTTTTTGTGATTTCTTAGTTGGTCTAATAAAAGGTATCATCTCTGAACCAAGAGTTCTAAAGTTTTACATTACAATAATCCATGCACTCTCACATTTGTGTGTTTTCATTAGTCACATATGAACCATTTTTACCATGTGGATTATTTTCAGTTCTTTCTTGTATTCCGTGTAGCCCATGCTGTCCTCTGGCATGACCAGCACCTATAATGTGTACTAGTCAATGCATGGGTCTGAAGAAGTTAGAATAACAACGATCATGGAAATTATGATAAAAACAGTGAATGCCACTCTTTGTCAGCCATACCTGATGCCCCTGCCCCTCTTTTTTTACCATACAGGGCAGCACAGTTATGACAGATCATAGATTTCAGCACAGCTGTGTCACTGGGTTCCAGACAGAGACATTCTGCTGGAAGTGCTATTTCCTATAACAACCACCATCATTCATCGAGTGCTTCTTATTTTAAACCATATTTTTCTAGGCTTACTGCATTTAAAAAAAATAAACAAATTTAGATCGCTCTTTGGCTCAACTCTTATTACTTTGTCAAAGTCTTTTAAAGCAAACCTCACATTCAGTTCTTCTTGTCTTCCATGGCAATATTCATTGCAAACATCATTAAGGATGTGAGGTCTCTCCCTTAATTAAGAACTAAAAGGTTTCATTTCCTAAAACAAAAGCATGTGGCAGGTTTTATTGATCTGGTCTATGTCGCCAGCTGAACACATTAGCAGAGTTTATTGATTACTGCAGTAGTAATGAGCTTTGTTCCCTGTCAGGTAAAGCCAACATTCTTAAAGAGACCTCTGTTGAAAGTGGCCAATATGTATGTATGCATTCACCAAGATATATGATGAAGTAGGTTTTTAAAGACTTTATTGCCTATGTATCATTTTTTAATTTAACTGCAGTCATTAGAAAGGTTATTTTCCAGTCATTATCTTGTTATAATTTATTCTGAATGCTAATGATGCACTTAGGAATGGATACAAAGCCAAAACAAGTATAACATTTAAAAAAATGTAAGCACATATGTCTATTACTACTCTTACTAACCTCCAACAAAAGAATCATCATTATATTCTAATGAGCAACTGTGGGTAAGCACAACTTAGGTCGATCATTACCTAACACAGTGCTCAAGAACATCCCCAACTTTGGAGAAGCAATTTCAGATTTTTTTTTAAGTTTGTTTCGGTAGATATCCTAACTATACAGACCCTTTCCATCCCAAATGCTTTGTAGGTATTCACATGTGAATTATCCATGAGCTCTGTTGGGTTTTACTGTGGTAGATATGGCAAATGGGAGACTTGATCATGATTCTTGCTGGGTCCTTTGGTGACTACACTTGAAATGGAGTTGAAATGCCTAAGAATTAGCTCCCTACTCTAGACGGTGATTCTGTTTGGCCAACTTGGGCATCTAGGATTGCTATATGTGTCCTAGTGACTACGCAGGTACCTGATTCTGATACCAGGTGCTCTACACCAGTCATATGGAGTGTCAGGAAATTCCACAGAGAAATTCCTGGAGATGCCTGTATAGCAGGTCATAGAGCAGGGGTGGGCAATTATTTTGGGTGAAGGGCCGCTTACTGAGTTTTGGCAAGTCATCGAGGGCCACATGACAAGCAACCAGAGGCAAATTAATATTAATTTTCTAAATTTTTTAGGGTCCCCGCAGGCCAGATGGAATGTCCTGGTGGGCTGCATGTGGCCCATGGGCCACATTTTGCCAACCCCTGTCATAGAGCCATAGAGTCATAGAGGCCTCTGGTCAGGTCAGTCCCAAGGCCTCTGCGACTGTTGGAGTACATTAGATGCTGTAACAACTTTCCTCCACTCTGCCCTGTGTTTGGCTAGTTTTGTGCACTCTGCCAGTTGAAGCCTATATATAGCCAGTAGGAAATGCTAAGCTGATGAGTATGTCTGAACTTCTGCCTGTTTCTGGAGCTTAGGATCCTGACACACAATGCACATTTGGTGCTTCTGTGATTCGTGACACCTGGTTCTATTCTTTAAGATAGCCTCCTGATAGTTTCTGACAATAGGCATATGGTGAGGGCATCACCTTTTTTGTCCTAAAACCTAATGGTGGAAGCACTCATCAAGAAGTGGGACACCTCAGTTTTAGGCTTTTCTCAACCTCACAGTCTCAAAGTTACATATCCCACTTCCTAGGAGAGTGTCCTTACCTCCTAGGATTTAGAATACACAAGGCAAAGGTCTGTTGGCTCTAGTCATCCAGTTTCAACAGAACAGGCAGAGAGTTTCCTTAACTAGTAGTCAGAGCACTTTTGTGGGAAGTGGGAGATTCAGGTTTGAACCCTGTCAGTAAGGTAGTCTAAACTCAGGTCTCCTACTTCCTGAGCAGGTTATTTTGCACAAGTTCTCTAACAACTAGGCTGCTGAGCAAGAAGTGTTTTTTGTCATTGTTGAGCTGATCACAGTACTATTTGTGTAAGTTAGGCATGGGTTTTGTGCTTCAGTTCTGCCAGGGGTCCTAACAGGCAGCCCAGCCCAGCCTAATTGCCAAAGGAGCCACACCTGCCTGTGCCTTTGACTAGCAGCCTTAATACAGCTAATGACTTCAGCTGGCCACTGTCTTGGACTCCTGATAGGCTGCTCTCCCCACAGCCAAGCCATTTAGTTCCAGCTGTTGCAACATATTCCAGGCCAGACACCAGTTCCTGACGAAGGTCTGACCTGGAAAGCATCTGTGATCTAGTACTTCTGGTTTCCTGACCCTGTTTACTTTATTCCTAGCTTCTGACTTCTGGACTTTTTTTCGGTTGGATTTGGTAATTCACCCTCTGATTCCTGAACTTCAAGTTGGCTTGAGATTTAGAGTTTGTCCCTGAATCTGGTAACTTGGTACCTGGTTCCTAACCCTGGATTTGGTCAGTGTTTTGGACTCTGCCCCTGTATCTGACCTTCCACTAGTAGTATAACCACTAGGCAAGACTCCCCGTGACCTGATACTTTACAGTTAGGCAAAATTTACAGGCCTCCCAGAAAAGGCCTAAACCATAAGAGAACTTATGCAGGAGTTAATCATAAAATCATAGAATCATAGGGCTGGAAGGGACCCTGAAGGATCATCGGGTCAAGCCCCCTGCATGAGCAGGAAAGACATCTGGGGTCAGACGACCACAGCCAGGTGACTGCCCAGTCTTCTTTTGAAGACCTCTAGGGTAGATGATTGCACCACCTCTGGGGGGAGCTTGTTCCATAGTCTGGACACTCTAGTTGCAAAGAAGTTTTTCCTAATGTTCAGCCTGAAACTATCTTCCAGGAGTTTGTGGCAGTTGTTTCTAGTTTTCCCCAAGGGCGCCATGGTGAAGAGTTGTTCACCAAGCCCCTGATATATGCCTCTGATACACCTGTAAGCTGCAATCAGGTCCCCTCTCAGCCTTCTTTTCTTTAGTCTGAAGAGTCTGAGCTCCCTCAGCCTCTCCTCATATAGCTTGTCATGCAAGTCCCTGATCATGTGGGTGGCCCTTCTTTGGACCCTTTCGATCTTTAGCACGTCTTTGAAGTGCGGCTCCCAGAACTGGATGCAGTACTTCAGCTACGGCCTCACCAATGTTGAGTAAAGCAGGAGAATCACTTCTTTGGATTTACTGGAGATGCATCAATTGATGAATGCCAGACTTTTATTGGCCCCAGCAGCTACTGCATCACATTGCTGGCTCATATTCATGCTGGGGTCTACTGTTACCCTCAGATACCTTTCAGGTAAGTGCTGGTCAGGTTAGTGATGCCCAGCCTGTAGGTGTGCTGGAGGTTCTTCCTTCCCAGATGCAGCACTTTTAATTTCTCTACGTTGAATCTCATCTGGTTCTGTTCTGCCCAACATGCCAGCCTGTCTAGGTCTGCTTGTATCTGCAGCTTATCTGTGGGTGTGTCCACACAACCCCATATCTTGGAGTCATCCGTGAACTTGGCCAATGGGCTTTTCACCCCCTCATCAAGGTCTTTGATGAAGATACTGAACAGCACTGGGCCAAGTACTGACTCCTGGGGTACACCACTGCCCACATCTCATCAGGACAACACCAATCCATTCATTTGGGCTCTCTGTGTCTTACCCCACAATCATTTTCGCATCCACTTGATGGTCCTGCAGTTGAGCCTGATATCTTCCAGTTTTCTGATCAGTACCTCATGGGATACGAGGTCAAAGGCTTTTTGGAAGTTGAGGTATATTATGTTCACTGCTTTTTTCTCATCCAGGTGATGAATCACTTGATCATAGAAAGAAATGAGGTTAGTCAGACAAGACCCACCCATGATCAAGCCATGCTGGCTGCCATTCAGTATCATGCCTTCTGCGAGTTTGTCACTTATAGCCTCTTTGATGAATGTTTCCAATATTTTTCCTGGAATAGAAGTTAAGCTAATTGGCCTGTAGTTTCCTGGGTCTTCACACTTCCCCTTCCTGAAGATGGATACAACACTGGCCTTCTTCCAGTCCTCTGGGATTTCTCCAGAGGCCCATGATTTTTGAAAGGCCTTTTCCAGAGGCTCTGCAATTACCTTGGCCAACTCTTGCAGCACTCTTTGGTGGAGTTCATCCAGTCCTGCTGATTTATATACATCTAATTTATTTGATCGATCATACACCAGCTCTATGGCAATAGTGGGAATGGTGTCAATTCTGCTCTGCTCGTTCTGTGCCCTACCTGGCATGTTGTTCCCCTTGGTCTTGTGAAAGACCGAGGCAAAGTAGTCATTTAGGAGTTCTGTTTTTTCCTGAGTAGTAGTGACCAGGTATCCTGTGGCATTGAGCAGCGGTCCCACATTCCCATTAGTTTTCCTTTTACTTCCTATGTAGCTAAAGAAGGCCTTCTTGTTGTCCTTGATTCTTGTAGCTAGTTTTAGCTCAGTATGTGCCTTAGCTTGCCTAATCTGGTTTCTACAATTGCGGGCCACTGTCAAGTAGTCTTCCTTAGAGGCTGTCCTAAGCTTCCCTTGTTTGTGCACCTCTTTCTTTTTCTGTAGGAGGGCTGCAACTTCCCTGCTTAGCCAAGAGTGTTTTTTGACCCTTCTGCTACTTTTTCTCCATAAGGGAATGAATTTTCTCTGAGCCTTAAGGATTGTATCCTTAAGGAATGACCATTCTTCTTGTGCTCCCTTTACCTGTGGTTCTTGGTCTCTCAAGGCATTCTCTACTAGTGACCTGAACTTATTAAAATTTGCATTTTTGAAGTCTAAGTCTTTGAGCTTGGTATCTGTTTTGTCAGTCTTGCAACAGACTGTGAACATAATGATTTCATGTTCACTATCACCTAGGCTGCCCTCTATGTTTAAGCCGGTCACCAGGTCATCCCCTTCGGCCAGGACCAGGTCAAGAACTGCATTGCCTCTAGTTGGCCTGTGCAGCTCCTGAGTAAAAAAAAAAATCTCTTTGGTGCTGGTCAGGAAGGATTGTGATCTATCTGAGTTGGTCAAGCATTCCTCCCAGGAGATAATGGGTAATTGAAATCACCCATGACAACCATGTCCTATGTATGCACGGCCTCCGTTAGTTTACAGGCAAATGCTGGATCAAGTTCCTTCCCTTGGTTAGGTGACCTGTAGTATACACCTATAGTCAGGTCTCTCTTTCCACACCTCCCCCGGAGCTTGACCCATAAGGTTAAAAGCTGTTCTTCTATGGGGCTGACATTGGCCTGTAGGGAGGTGTACTGCCCCTGCACATAGAGGGCAACATCCCCACCTCTCTTCCCTACCCGGTCCCTTCTGTGAAGGACGTAGCCCTTTATGGCTATGCTTCAGTCATAAGAGGAGTCCCACCAGGTCTCCTTGACTAGTTCCTCCTGCTTGTACCCCATGCTTCTGGCATTGGCGTACAGGCACCTAAGTCCTTATACTGAGGTCACTGGCTGCCTGTTGTGTTGAAGGGAAGCTGTTTGCTCAGCTCCTGTAAGAGTGGCTTGCTTGGTTTCATTGTCAATGGAGCTTTCCTGTATATTGGTCCCTGGGTAGGCTCCAGTTAGCATTTCTCCATTCCCCTGCAATCTTAGTTTAAAGCCCCATCTAAGAGATCAGTCATCCTGGCTGAGGAAAGGGACTTACCTTCCCACATGAGATGGATTCCATCTCTCCCCAGGATTCCTCTGTCCTTGAAGTGGGTGCCGTGGTCATAGAAGCTGAAGCCTTCTTGGTGGCACCACCGTCAGAGATGCCAGTTCACCTCATTGATGCATTCTTGCCTTCTTGGACCATGGCCTGCAACAGGGAGCATAGAGGAAAAAACTACCTGAGCCCCCAATCCTTTAAGCCCAGCTCCCAGAACACTGTAGTCACTCATGACATGGTCTGGATTGCTCCTAGCCATGTCATTTGCCACATGGATAAGGATCATGGGGTAGTAATCTTTGGGCTGGACAAGCCAGGGGATCCTGTCTGTGACATCACAGATCCATGCCCCAGGGAGACAGCAGACCTCCTATGCTGTGGGATCCGGGCAGCAGATGTCTCCCTCCATTCCTCTCAGCAGGGAGTCACCTACTACGATTACCCAGCATCTTCTCCTCTGGTTGCTCTGTTGCCTCACAGCCTGCATGGTGGTAGTTGTGGGTGCAGCCTCCATTGCTGCACTCTTCATTACTGCACTCTCCATTGCTGCACTCTCCATTGCTGCACTCACTCCTAGTGATGCCAGGGCCCCAAATTGGTTCCTCAGCTGCACTGGAAGAGTTGTTCCAGCAATGCAGGGTCTAATTCTGCATCGTCTAGAATGAGAGGTGACTGTCTTCCATCCGTCCATGTCAGGTCCCTCTTGTGTTGCCATTCCACTATTTGAGTGATCCTGCAAAGAGTGGAAGTACCCATCAATCTTATCCTCAATGGCTCTGATCCCACGCAACCTGCTAACCCCTGCCTGGAGTTCCCTCACCTGCCCCTCCAGGGCCTCAATCCAGGCACATGTGGGACAGGTGACGGGACTGCCAACCATTCTGCTGCCCCCAGGTCCCCAAAGAACCACTGGGCAACCCCTGCATGCAGGGGGCCCAGGTCCCACCGACCCACCCAAAGGCTCCATCTGGATGGAGGCCTCAGAGGAGCCTCGGGTGGGAGGCAGCAGCAGAACAGAGTCCCTGGCTGCACTCTGCATCACCACCCCCATTAAGACTCCCACACATGCACTCACCTAAAGACTCTGGAGACTCTGTTCGAAGCTGGCGACTCCAACACGTGGAATCTCAGGCCTCTCCTGCTCTCCACCCTACACAAACTCCTAAAGAGCACGCCTGTTAGTGGGGCCTGTTTGCATGGCTCAGGAGCATGGCTCCCACCTGGCACAGCTAAATAGGGATGGGAGAAGAGGGAAACCTCTTCCCAATTCCCTACAGCTGGCCCAGCTGGCCCAACTGGCCCAGCTCCACCTCCCTCTTCCCTCTTGCCCTGCCTGGCATACCTTGATTCAGCTGTTAGCTCCTTGCTTGTTGCTCCACTTGGTGTGGTCAGGGGGAGCCAAGGGTGCACATGTGCTGATACACATGTGTGCCTTCTTCGGCGTCCAAGCCCAACTGGTGGGGATTTGAATCTCCCAAGGTTTTTTAGCAGCTGCTCAGCTGTTCTCAGCTGTTCTGCATAGGTGTGGCTAACCCTGCACCTGTGCAGAAGAGTCTGCTGACAGCCCCTCCCCCAAAGGAACTTTGCCCCCAAGGGAACTTTGCCCCTAAAGGAACTTTGCCTCCAGAACCTTACCTCACCCTGGGATTCCCAGTAAGTGGTCCCCTCTGCCTTAGGGGCCCATTGCCCTCCCCGGTTATCCCCTACCCATGCCTACTCCTGCACAAATTCCAGCATGCCCCTAAAGAGTGTGCCTGTTTGTGGGGCCTGTTCACATGGCTCAGAAGCACGGCTCACACCCAGCATTGCTAAATAGGGGCAGAAGGGGAGGAAAACCCCTCCCCGGTTCCCTACAGCTGGCCTGGCTGACCTGGCTTCTCCTCCCTCTTCCCCCCTGTCCTGCCCGGCTTACCATGATTCAGCTGTTGGCTCCTTGCATGCTGCTTCACTCGGTGTGGTTGGGGGGATCACTCATTTCTGAGCATGAGCAGAAGCTTTAATGTAGCTTCCTACAGAACATTGCAAATGGAGGCATGTGATGAATTTAGGCATCTAAGCAAATTTTAGTCTTCTAAGTTTAGCATTTCTT
Source organism: Alligator sinensis (assembly GCF_000455745.1). Classification (NCBI taxonomy): domain Eukaryota; kingdom Metazoa; phylum Chordata; order Crocodylia; family Alligatoridae; genus Alligator; species Alligator sinensis. The sequence continues at coordinate 1,123,948 of NW_005841908.1, forward strand.
AAGTTCCTATATTGCCACCTAAGCATCCAGTTTGAATCCTGGACTAACTGTGAGTATCTACAGTAACAAATGGCTATTTTATCCAATGACAGAAACACAACAAAATTGAATAGCTAAAAGCTGAAGTTCATAGGATTATAGGAAAGTACCATTGGAAGGCACCTCACAAAGTGATCTAGCTCCTGCTCAAGGCAAGATCTTTCCTGACTAAGCCATCCCAGTCAAGTGTCTACCCAACCTACTATTAAAAATTTCCAGTGATAGAGATGCCACAACTTCTCTAACTGGACAAACTCATACTAGATCTAAGGTTATAGACTTACAGAGAAATCAAGCTGAAAGGGACTTTCAGAGGTCACCTAGTCCACGCCCCCCTGCCTGAGGCAGGATCATCCAAACCATTCTGTGCAACCATAATCTAAACTCTACATAAGACTACCTTCAGCTCTGACATAACAGAGACTTACCCTAACCTGCCACGGGTAAACCAGGGGAGCCACTGCAGCCAATTTCCTTTTTGTATAAAATATTGTTACTATATGCTCAACAGGTCCTTTGTAGAGGGTTATGCCCCCCACCCACTACAGAGGAAAGCAATAACCTCCATAGTCCATATCAATCTGACCTTGGGGTAAAATTCCTTCCTGTCCCAAATAGGGTACTTAGTCTGACCCTATGTGGAGGGGCAAGACCCTCTAGCAAGGAACCCCCAGTTTTGCTCCTAGCAGGAGAATTGTCATGTCCCATTTTACATCCCAAACCTAAATTATAGCCAACAACCAGTGCCTCTGATGAGGCTTGAAAACACCCTGGCATATAGCAGAAAAAGAGTGGGGGGGAGGGAAGAGTAACCAGCAAAGCACAGAAGGATGGGAAATACCCATGATAGAAAATAGGCATAGCTCCACCTAGATCATATGTGACCAGGGGCTGGCCAGCTTTTTATAGTTTCATAGTTTCATAGTTTCAGGGTCGGAAGGGACCTAATAGATCTTCTAGCCCGACCCCCCACCAGGGCGGGAGAACAACCCAAAAAAAAAAAACCACTCACCCTAAAAACAAAAACGGGACTCAAATGAGTCCAGCCAGGTAAGTATCCAGCCTCTTCTTAAAGATCCCCAGGGTAGGGGCCAGCACCACCTCCCTTGGAAGTTGGTTCCAGCTCCTAGCCGCCCTAACTGTGAAGTAGTTTTTTCGGATGTCCAATCTGTACCTCCTCTCCATCAACTTGTGCCCATTATTCCTTGTTATGCCAGCAGGGGCTAGGGGAAACAGCGTCTCCCCCAAACCCTTCTGGTTCCCCCTAGTGAGTTTATAGACGGTCACCAGGTCCCCCCTCAGCCTTCTCTTGTGGAGGCTGAATAGGTTCAAGTCCCGCAGTCTCTCACTGTAGGGTCTGCCCTGTTGTCCCCGGATCATTTCTTGAACACCTCCAATGATGGAGAGTCTACTACATCCCTAGGCAGTCCATTACACTGCCTCACTATTCTCACAATGAAGCTTTTTCTGGCTATTCAATCTCAAGTTACTTTGCTGCAATTTCCAGCCTTTGGTCTGTGTCCTCCTTTCTTCAGAAAGAGAGGAAAGGTGATTTCCCTCTTCTTATGGCAGCACTTCAATTATTTGAAGACTGCTGTCATGTCCCCTTTTAAGTGCCTTTTCCACAAACTGAGCATGCCTAGCTCCTTCAGCCTCTCCTCATATGACTCACTGTCCAAGCCCTTGATCCTCTTTTTTGCCGACCTCTGGACCTTCTCTAACTTCTCCATGTCCTTTTTAAAATGTGGAGCCCAAAGCTGCATACAGTACTTTAGATGAAGCCTAACCAGTGCCATGCAGAGAGGCACTATCACCTCCTGTGATAGTTTCCTAAGAAAGTCAAAGTCTGCTTTTCTAAAGTCCAGGGTTCTTACTCTGCTGATCTCCATCATTCACCTAATGCTTCTGTTGATGAATCCCAAAACTGCATTCACCTTTTCATAGTTTCATAGTTGGTAGGGTCAGAAGGGTCCTGAGCAGATCATCAAGTCTGACCCCCTGCCATGGGCAGGAATGAATGCTGGGGTCAAACGAACCCGGCTAGGGGATTATCCAGCCTCCTTTTGAAAACCCCCAGGGAAGGAGAAAGCACCACTTCCCTTGGAAGTTGGTTCCAGATCCTAGCTGCCCTGACTGTGAAGTAGTGCCTGCTGATATCTAGCCTGAATCTACTCTCCATCAACTTATGGTCATTATTCCTTGTTATTCCCAGTTGCGCTCGGGGGAACAGCGACTTTCCCATTGCCTGCTGGTCTCCCTTGGCCACTTTATAGATGGCCACCAGATTCCCTCTCAGCTTTCTCTTGTGGAGGCTGAACAGGTTCAGGTCTCATAGCCTCTCCTCATAGGGCCTGCCCTGCTGGGCCCTGATCGTGCAAGTGGCCCACCTCTGGACCCTCTTGATGTTGTCCACATCCCTCCTGAAGTGCAGTGCCTAGAACTGGATGCAGTACTCCAGCTGCGGCCTGGCCAATGTCATATAGAGGGGGAGGACCACTTCCTTGGACCTGCTCGTGATGCATCTGTGGATGCATGACAAAGTGCGGTTAGCCTACCTGACTGCATCCCCACATGGGCAGCCCATGTTCATCTTGGAGTCTGTAATGACTCCAAGATCCTTTTCTGCCTCTGTGCTGATGAGAAGGGAGTTCCCCAACTTGTAGGTATGCTGCTGGTTCTTCCTCCCTAGGTGCAGTACTCTGAACTTGTCAGTATTAAATCCTATCTTATTCTCATCCACCCACCCCTGTAACCTGTCCAGATCCAATTGCAGCCTATCCCTCCCTTCTAGTGTGCCCACTTCTCCCCACATATTAGTGTCATCTGCAAATTTGAAAAAGGTGCTTTTCCCCCCATCGTCCAAGTCGGTGATGAAGATGTTGAACAGCGCGGGCCCAAGGACTGAACCCTGGGGGATCCCAATGCTCACATCCCTCCAGGTCGAAAATGGCCCATCCACAACCACTCTCTGGGTGTGGCCCTCCAACCAATAGCGGACCCATCAGGCGGGCTCGAGATGTACACCTGGATAATTTTCTCAAAGAGCTTCCCCAGGACCAAGGTAAGATTAACAGGCCTATAATTTCCTGGGTCCTCCTTCCTCCCTTTTTTGAAAATGGGGACCATGTTGGCCCTTTTCCAGTCCTCTGGCACCTCACCAGAGCAGCACGAGTGCTCGTAAAGCTGTGCCAGGGGTCCCGCAATGACCTCTACTAATTCCCTCAGCAATCTGGGGTGGAGAGCATCAGGACCTGCTGTTTTGAACATGTCCAGTCCCACCAGAACTTCCGTGACTAGGTCCTCTCTGACCCTGGGCCTAGCTGTGCCTCCCCTGGGACTGTCGGGGATCCCAATGTGGGGGATGGCCTGGTCCCTGCTGAGAAAAATGGAGGCAAAGAAATTGTTAAATAGGTTAGCTTTGTTGTCTGGTGAGACCACCAGATTTCCTAGCATGTCCTACAGAGGCCCCAAATTACCCAGAACCTTCTTTTTACTCCTTATGCCCTATGTATTTTAAAAAGGATTTCTTGTTATCCTTGTTTCGGGTTGCTAGTCCCAGTTCCATCTCTGCCTTGGCCTTCCTAACAGCCTCCCTACAATCCTGAGCAATGGAGGTATAGTCCTCCCTGGTGATAGCCCCTTCCTTCCATTGGGTGTACGCCTCCTTTTTAGCTTCGAGACATTCCTGGATGCTTTTGGTTAGCCATGGGGGATTTTGAGCACTCTTGCCCCCTTTGATCCATGTTGGGATTGCTGCCCTTTGGGCTTGGAGGATCATCTCCTTCAGGAAACACCACTCTTCTTGGACTCCCAACTCCCCACCCTTCCAGGACCTCAGTGCCTTCCTGACTAGTTTCCTTAGCTCAATGAAATCTGCGCTCCTGAAGTCCAGGGCTGCTGTTCTGCTGCAGGCCTTTGCCACCCTGTGCTGGATGGTGAATTCCAATAGGTGATGATTGCTATCACCCAGGTGATCGAGCACCCACAGTTCCCTCACCAGGTCGTCGCTTGTGGCCAGGACCAGGTCGAACAAGGCATTTCCCCTGGTGGGACTGTGCACCTCCTGGGTTAGATGGAGGTCCTGTAACACAGCTCAGAACCTACATGAGCACTCAGATTTGGCTGACTGCTCTTCCCAGCAAATGTCCAGATAGTTTAGGTCACCTATGATGACCACATCCTTTGACTTAACTGCCTCTGTGCACTGACCTGAGAATTCCCGGTCTAGCTCTTCTCCCTGGTTGGGTGGTCTGTAGTAGACCCCCACCTTTAAGTCCTTTTCCCCCCGACCCCCTTGTATTCTGACCCAGAGCACTTCAGTCTGCCCCTCCTCTGACCCAGTGCTGCTCATTGAGGATGTGAATTGTTCTTTGACATAGAATTCTTCTTTTGTGCAGTTGCATCACACTGCAGACTCACATTGAGTCTGTGATCTACCTAGACTCCCAAGTCCATTTCCATATAACTGTTATCCAGCCAGGTGTCCCCTATTTTGTATTTCTGTTTTTGATTATTCCTCCTAAGGTGTAGCACCTTGCATGTGTCTGCATTGAACTTCATTGTGTTAGTTCTAGCCCAACTTTTCAATCTGTTAGATCTTTCTGAATTGTGTTCACATTTTCCAACATGTTCACAATCCTTCCCAGTTTTTTGTCATCCAGAAACTTGCTCAAGAAACTTTCCATGCCAGCATTCAAATACTTAATACACACCTTGAACAGCAGTAACCCCGTGCTAATCTCCATATTCTGGCTAGGTTCTAGTCTCCTTTTAATTATTCGTTTATTCATTTGGGGGGGACTACCATTGAGGAGGGCAGGGAGAAAATAACTAAAAAATTGTCACTTCTAATTTCCTTGACACCTTCCTATTACAATTTAGCTCAGTACATGGTCCTATCTATGGTCCAAGAGCTCTTATCTAATCTAGACCTTAATAGAAATGGCAGAGACCTGCCACCTACCAAATCCTTCGAGATTGCTTTCATTTGCTTCACTAGTGCTCCAGGCTGTGTACACACATGGCATCTGGTGTAAATACTTCATCGAAAAGAAAGAAGATAAGCAAGAAAAAAACAAGATTAGCAACAGAATTACAGAAACTTTACTGTTAAAATCTCCTATAGCATTTGCCGATGACATAGAATTTGGATCATCAAAAGAGTCAGAATATTAGATAGGAACAAATAGGATAAAGTATGAGAAATAAGATAAACCTTATAAATGTAAAGCCTCAGGTTATGCACTTAGGGTTCTTGTACATGAGCACAGAGCCTACTCAGATTCACTGTAATTACAACACGTTGGAGCAGACTTGATTAATCAAGTCTGCTGGAGTGTGGTAATTACAGTGCCTCCTGCACCTCATGTATCAGTATCCCCATACTTCAAAATGGCAGTGGGTGTGTTTGAACTTAAGATCATTGAACAAGTGTTAGTTCAGGCAGTCCCAGCATTTTGAAGCATGGGGAAACTGATTGATACATGAGACTCTGTGGCACTTTAATTAGAGCAGCTCTCAGAACTGTTCTAATTAAAGCCCCCCACCGCCCCAAATCACATGTTATGGTGCCCTTAATGATTAATAAGAATTTTTATATAAACTAAGAATTTATCATTTGAAACCACGGAGGGGGATCGCTATGAAAGATAACTATGGGCTGCCAACATGATATAGTTATGAAAAAGCACATGTTATCATAGAATGCATATGGTAATATGCCTAGCTGGCCACAGCTGCTTTGTATTTGTCTGGCAGTCCTAACCAGCTGGTAGATTAATAACATTGCAGAAAGCCATGGGAAGACTTCATCTAGAATACCACCCATGTTCAAGAAGGATCAACTCAAACTGAAAGACGTACAGAAAAGATCATAGAATCATAGAATCATAGAAAATTAGGGTTCGAAGGGACCTCAGGAGGTCATCTAGTCCAACTCCCTGCTCAAAGCAGGACCATCCTCAATTAGATCATCCCAGCCAAAACTTTGTCTAGCCAGGTCTTAAAAACCTCTAAGGATAGAGTCCACAATCTCTCTGGGTAACCTGTTCCAGTGTTTTATTATCCTCCTAGTGATAAAATTCTTGCTAATTTCTAGCTAAAACTTCCCTTGCTGAAACTTCAGACCACTGTTTATTGTTCTTTCAGCTGCCAACACTGAGAACAGTCTAGATCCATCCTCTTTCCAACACCTTTAGGTAGTTGAAGGCTACTATTAAATCTCCTCTGACTCTTCTCTTCTCTAGACTAAATAAGCCCAGTCCCCTTGGCCTCTCCTCATAAATCACATGCCCCAGCCCCTTCACCATTTTCATTACACTCTGCTGGACTCTCTCCAATTTGTCCACATCATTTCTATAGTGAGGAACCCAAAACTGAATACACTACTCCAGATGTGGTGTCACCAGTGCTGAATAGAGAGGAATAATCACTTTCCCTTAGTGCAGCATCTCCCACTTGCCCTTGTTGAACCTCGTGATATTCCTTTTGGCCCAATCCTCTAATTTGTCTAGATCACTCTTGATCCTATCCCTACTCTCCAGCATATCTACTATTGCCCCCAGCATGGTGTCATCTGAAAACTTGTTGAGGGTGCACCCTATGCTACCTTCCAGGTCATTGATGAAGATATTGAACAAAACAACCCCCAGAACCAACTGCTGAGGCATCCCACTTGATACCGGCTGCCAACTAGACATCAAGCCATTGATTACTACCCTCTGAGCCTTTTCCCCCCACCACTTTTATGTCCATATTACAGTCCATTCATTGAGCCCATACTTCCTTATCTTGTGTGCAAGAAGGTTGTGTGAGACCATATCAAAAACCTTGTTAAAATGAAGGTATACCACATCCACTAGTCTCCCCACATCCACAGAACCAGTCATCTCATCATAGAAGGGAAACATGTATGTCAGGCATGACTTGATGAATGCCCTTGGTGAATCCAAGGGCAAGTCATGCTGACTATTCCTAATCACCTTTTTCTCCTCCAATTGCACATAAATGGATTCCTTGAGGATCTGTTCCATGATTTTTCCAGGGACTGAAGTGATTCTGACTGGTCCATAGTTTCCTGGATCATCCTTTCCCCCTTTCCTAAATATGTTCACTATGTTTGCCCTTTTCCAATCATCCAGAACCCCACCTGATAGACATGAGTTTTTAAAGATGATGGCCAGTGGCTCTGCAATCATATCAGCCAACTCAGCACCCTCAGATGCATCCCACCTGTGTCTATGGACTTGTATATGTCCAGCTTTTCTAAATAGTCTCTAACTTGTTCTTTCACCACTGTTGGCTTCTCATCTCCTCTCCAGGCTGTGTTGCCAGGTACAGTAGTCTAAGAGCTGATATTGCTTGTGAAGACTGAGGTGAAAAAGGCATTGAGTATTTCAGCATTTTCTGCATCCTCTGTCACAAGGTTGCCTCCTCCATTCAGTAAGGGATCCACACTTCCCCTCATCTTCTTCTTATTACTGACATACTTGTAGAAACCCTTCTTGTTACCCTTCACGTCCCTTGCTAGCTGCAACTCCATTTGAGCTTTTACCGTTTTGACTTCATCCCTACATGCCCAAGCAATACTCTTATACTCCTCCCTAGTTGTTTGTCCAAGTTTCCACTTCTTATGAACTTCCTCCTTGTGATTTAGTTTAATGAAGAGTTCCCTGGCAAACCAAGTTGATCTTCTGCCATACTTGCTAGTCTTCCTGCACATTGTTCCTGCACTCTCAGTAAGGCTTCTTTAAAGTACAGCCAGCTCTCCTGGACCCCTCTCCCCCTCAGACTGACTTCCGAGGGGATCTTGCCCATGAGTTCCCTAAGCAAGTCAAAGTCTGCTTTTATGAAGTCTGAGATCCTTAGTTTGGTGTTCTACATCCGTCCTTTCCTCAAGATCTGAAACTCAATCATCTCATGGTCACTGATGCCCAAGTTGCCATCCACTAGTACATTACCCACCATGTCTTCCCTGTTTGTGAGCAGTGGGTCAAGAAGACCATCACCCCAAGTTGGCTGCTCCAGCACTCTCACTGGGAAGTTGTCCCCAACGCTCTCCAAAAATTTCTGGGATTGCCTGCACACTGCTGTATTGCTGTCCCAGCCGATGTCAGGGTGAATGAAGTCCTCCATGAGACCCAAGGCCTGTAATCTGGAAACTTCCACTAGCTGTTTGAAGAAAGCCTCATCCACCACCTCCTCCTGGTCTGGTGGTCTATAGAAGGCCCCCACCATGATATCACCCTTGTTGCTCTCTCCGTTGACCCTGACCAGAGACTTTCAACAGCTCTATCTCCAGTTTCATACTGGAGCTCTTTTATATAAAGTGCAACTCCTCTTCCTCTTCTTCCCTGCCTGCCCTTCCCGAACACTTTATATCCATGCATGACAATAGTCCAGTCATGCAGGCTATCCCACCAAGTCTTATTGGTGGAATTTATCAGGATAACCAAGTGTTGGCCCCATAATTCAGAAGAGCAAAGTGTAAGATAAGTGGGGATATGATTACTCTCAATAAATACACCAGGGAGCAAAATAAAAAAAATGGGTACAAATGAATCGGCAATAAGTGTAGGCTGAAAATCAGAAAGAGGATTTTAATAAACAAATGACTGAGGTCCTCACAAACAACTTACCAGTAGGATTATGGTGGCAAAAAGTCTTAGCAGTTTTAAGATAGAACATGATACATTTCTGAAAGTGGTTATATTATGTGGTTGCTTGAGACTGCATGGGATTAGTCTAAAGCTGTGTTTCCATATTCTCTTCCAAATGGTGTGCAGAAAGCAGGCTAACACATGAGAAAATCATTGGACTAAGTCATGTAGCCTAAAAGATAAAATTACTTATTTGCATTAATAAACTGTGAAGTATATTTGAAAATTAAGGTTTGAAGCATGGCTATAATTAAGAATATTTTTATTAAATAGCATTGTAGACCATTCAAGCAGAGATGTTCCTTATCTAACTTATGGACTAAAAAGTGTATCCATTATAATTAGTAAATTTGTCCTAGACAAAAATACAAAATCTATTTCTCTTTTTTAATTAATTCAGTGACTAATGGGTTTGATTCCTCCAGGAAGTGTCAGAATTTACATTGTGTCCTAACTTGCTCAGTACACTCTTTGATTTAGATAATAGAAGTATAGAATACTAGTGACTGGGCAGTTTCTTCAACTTTTACAAGATCAGCAAAGATAAACATAAAGTGTGGTTTCTTTCTTTGACCTTCTAAGGCTCCTGTAAATTTCAGCAAAAGACAGCTTAGCTGACGGTTTAGCTGAATAAGAACAAAAGTAAATGAAATTCAGATATTCTGTCATTTTAATATTTGTTTTCTTGCCAAAAATGGGGCATGTGAGTGGGCGGGCTAACCCTCTACTCTTTGTCCCATTGAAATCACGGGGACCTCTACCTCATCCTCTCTCCCTCTCACCTGCCACTTCTTTGATGTTAAGTTAGTTCTCAGGAGTTTAAATGGTATCTCTAGTGATGATTGTATGGGCAAGTTCAGTCTTCTGCAGGGCTCTACCACCCCTACACCCTGCCCCCTTCCCCTCGTGCAACAAGTCATCTCTTCCTGTTGGTACTGAGCATGAGTCCCTGGTTTTTAGATCCTGTCCAGTCCAGTTAGCTGTGGGTTTCACAACAGGTTGTGACCATGCCTTCTAGGCAGGTCAATCCTCCTTAGAAGTCTCAAATCTGCTTGCAGTAGTATTCCTTCTCTTCGGGATCAGGGGGTCCTGGGAAGATGGAGTCTCTGCCTGCCAGGGTTCATGTTCAGATGTTACTTGGCCTCAGGTGTGATTCTCAGGCTTGATTAATCAGAACTAGGATAGCCATCATAGAGGACATTCCAGTTTTCTGCTACTCTGTCCTCTGTCCTCTATTGATACAAAACCCAACACCTTTATATCATCTATTTTTCTCTAGAAGAAAAAGAGAAAAATAGAGGACATAAAGGCATCTGGTTTCATATCAATAGAGGACAGAGGACAACTGGACTGTCCTCTATGATGGCCACCCTAATCAGAACTCAGGTGTGCAGGGGATCTGTATTTCCCCTGTTATAATTCCCTAACTCAGGATTACTACATAACACCACAAAAGAAAAACTTGTGAATCTGCACTGGGCTTCAGCTCTCCAATCTGCAGCTACTCTAAGCCACTGGGCTTTGTTACTCAGTTCCTCCTGGCAAATCCCTTCTATACCTGGGTCTATCCAGGATCCTCCAAGGCTTGCTTACTTCGGTATCCCCTCTTGCCTTCTTTCCTGAGGGTTTACTACTATTTCCCTGGGGTACTCCTTCTCCCGGTGTCCCCATCTCCCTGGTCAGTGGGCCACCCATAAGCACCCTGCTGTCCGGCTTCACTTATCTGAATAGTAGGTTGGGTTAGTTCCTCACTCAGGGTCACAGTCTCCCTGGATCCCTCCGAGGGTTTAGCTAGCTGGGTCTTGGTTGCTGCAGAAACCTCCTGGTCTGGCTACAGCATCCCCCTTTTTCTCCCATGCCTTAGAGTTCTTCCTTTAAACTTCCTGGGCTTTTCCACCCTGGGCCACGTGTGTGGCCCCCACTCTCTTCCCTGGGGCTCCTCTTGGTACTTTGGGGAAGCCACCTGTCTAGGACCCTGCTAGGTGAATCCCCCCCACCCAGTGTTTCCCCAACAGCCTGGTTTCTCTGGCCCCTGCCAGGCAAGTTTCCTCCCCCAGACCTCCCTTGGAGTACCAGGGCAGCACTTCTGGGTGACTTCCAAGCCTCCTGACAGCTTCCTTCAGTATGCTGCACAGCATAGTGCTCCCAGACCCAGTCAGATAAGGTTTTTTTTTTTCCTTTGGGGCTTGCAACTGATAGGCCAGGACAGCATTGTTCATACAAGCCCCACTGGGTGCATTTTCCCTGATCAGGCCCCTCCTGTGGGGGTCTATCACAGGCCATTCCCCAACCCCTGCTACAGGGCAAAAATTTTGATAGTGGTTCATTGCATTCTGGGAGTGCTTAGCTACATCTCTAGGAGCAGCCCAAAAGTATGTAACCTTTCAGACCAATGATACTGCTCTGTTAGGGGGAAATCCTTGTTCCTTTAAGGCTGATGTACTTACTCCCCTACAGAACCCAGGTGATAGGCGATAATGGAATCCTAAAAGGAAAAACACAGGGAGAGAAAAGCACTTTACCATTTTGTTGAACTGATTCAAAAAAAAAATTTTAGTCAGTTTAGCACAATGAAATATTTCCATTCAGATCAAATTACCTGAAAATAGAACACATAATTCCTGAACCAAAAATTGATATTTTTCCTCCCATTAAGGCAGGAATTTCCCTATGGGGGGAACCCCCCCCCCCCAGCCACACAAATACTATGGTATCTGCATTTTCTTTTGGAATATAATTTTAATGGAAAGTACTCAATCCTTTTAAGAATTACAATATATATTTGGACTTTAAAAAAGTCTTTGCCCTGGTGTTGCATGATGTCCTCATGGAAAAATTTGGGCAACTGAGGTCTCGACTACTCCACAGTCTGATGGCTGGGGAACTGGCTCCAAGGTTGGACCCAGAGAGTGGTAGTTGATGGAACTGAATCAACATGGCACTCAGTGGCATCCCCCAAGGTTCTGTTCTAAGACCTGTACTCTTTAATGTCTTCATAAATGATCTGGACACTGGTGTCAAAAGCAGACTGGCCAAGTTTGCTGATGACACCAAACTTTGGGGAAGAGTGTCCACATTTGAGGATAGGCTGGTGATCCAGGCCAACCTTGATAGGCTTGCAAGGTGGGTAGATGAAAACCTGATGGCATTCAATATGGAGAAATTCAGGGTGCTCCACCTTGGAAATAAAAAACTGCATCACACTTACAGGCTCAGCAATGCTAGCCTTGCTAGCACCATGACCTAAAGAGACTTGGGGGTCATGATTGACCAGAAGATGAACATAAGCCACAAATGTGATACCACAGCTGACAAAGTGAACAAAAATCTGGCTTGCATCTACCAATGAATCTCAAGCAAGACCCAGGATGTCATCCTCCCACTGTACTCAGCATTGGTGAGGCCGCAGCTAGAGTACTGCATCCAATTCTGGGCTCTACAATTTAGGAAGGACATGGAGAAGCTTGAAAGGGTCCAGAGGAGAGCCAAACACATGATCAAAGGGCAAGAGAATAGGCCTTATGAAGAGAGGCTGCGAGCCATAGGACTCTTCAGCCTGAAGAAGCACAGACTCCAGGGTTGGTGGCAGCCTATAAGTACATAAGAGGTGTGCATCAGGATCTGGGGGAATGCCTGTTCACCAGAGCACCCCAAGGGATGACAAGATCCAGTGGTCACAAACTCGTCCAAGACCTTTTTAGGCTGGACATAAGGAAAAACTTCTTTACTGTCCAAGTCCCCAAGGCCTGGGACAGACTCTCCAAGAGGTGGTGCAAGCACCTACTCTGGACACTTTCAAAAAACATTTGGATGCTTTTGTTGCTGGGATCCTTTGACCCTAGCTGACTGTCACAGGGGAAAACAGAAGGGAGGACCCCAAAATACCAGGGGGGAGCCCCGGGGTCAGGAACCCTCAGAGGGGAATGAAAAAAAAAGCAAGGGTAAAGGGAGATACTTATCTGCAGCGGGACCCGTAGTGAGGCCGGAACCCGAGGAGGAACCCATGTGGCTCATCAGCTGCGCCTTTATACAGCTGCAGCCAGCCGGTGACATCAGCCACGATCACCAACCAGGGGAAATAAAATGGGCCACTGGCAAAGAGGAAGGGGGCAGATTGGCGCCGGCAGGAGCACCAGCAGAAAGTGTCTCTCTGAAGCTCCTGCGGGAGTGAAAGGAGCCAGAAGCTGCTTCCCCCAGTGAGGAAGGACTCTTCAGTGCACTCTGCAAGCCGGAGACTGCTGCTGCAGCAAAAGGAGCCATGAGCCGGAGGCAGCTCCTCACGACTGGGAACCCGGGCAAAAGGGCAGAGGGGAGCAGAAGGACCCCAACGCCAGTGGCTATAGCAGAGGGGCTGGAGAGGCCAACACAATTCCCGGCACCAGACCAGGTGGGACCATTGAGGGCACTGGGAGAGCCGAAGAGGTGCATCAGATGGGAGACAGGAGACAAAGGCAGCATGAGGGGCTGTGAAACACAGCCCCCAGTGGCATAGCGCCAATCCAGTAGGTGACAAGGGGAGAGGCGTCCACTGGAGGACCACAGGGGGTCCAAAGAAACAAAAGGCTGGGCAACCAGGGAGAAGAATTGTGGTGGAGTCTGCAGGCTACCCTGGCCACATATAGGGCCTAACATAGACCCATAGTGTCAAGGCAGGTTGTTAGCGGCTAGCCAGAGGGAGCCTGGCAAGCAGGCAGTTGGGACCCTCAGAGTGCATCAGTGATTTTCTTTTGTATTTTATGTTTCCCACTTTTGGAGGGGCTGAGGGTCAGAGCTCATGGAACCTGACTGTTACTTAAGCCTCAGGGTTGGTTGTTGGCCTTAGGGAAAGGGCGGCGGCCTCATAGCCCAGGTAGGGTACCACATGCTGCTTATGCTTTGGCAGGGGGGACCACTCCGGCAAAAGTAATCAGGGGCTCAACGGTTGGGAACCCGGCCAGAAGGACAGCTGTGACCCGTTGAGGCTGGGTGTAAGGGTGAGGTAGAGGGGAGGTGGAGCCTTGCAGAAGACCACCAGATAGACGTTCTGCCGTCGAGAGACTCCCAGTGGTTGGACCCTCCACTGAAATAATATTCAATGTCGTGGCAGGTGAGATTGGGGAAGACCACACCAGAAGCAAATACCTACTCGACAGACCACCGGGGACGGTAAGGTGAACACCATCAAAAATCTGGGCCAGAGCCACACGTGACTGGATGTTTGAGGCCAGGTGGGCACACTGACTTCTTGCCGCTTGGGCAAGGGGCTGGACCTGATGATCTTATGAGGTCCCTTCCAGCCCTAATGTCTATAAATTAGGTTTTCCAAAGCAGAAGTTTTTCTGGCATGAATTTCCTTGACTTTAACACACTTATTCATACTAGAGAAGAATTTTGTCCACTATTTTTATATCAAGTAAAGATAGTAAAAACTTTTCTGGCCTTATGATACAAATGGCTGATTCAATAAAATGGAAATATTTTGCATGAACCTAATGCTTTCATAAAGATTGTTGGGGGAAAGAATTGAGATATTGAAAGGAAATGTTTTGACCTCATTGAAATATGTTTGAAAAAAAGAAATTTAGACTTTGTTGCATCAACTTTGATTTTTGGTGATAAAACATCAGCTTAAAAACTGAAAAATGAACAAACGTATACTTTAGAATATTTATTATGTTAAATTTTTAAATATTCTATTGCTAGTATCAAATCTGGGGCATGCCTTAAAATCTAGATAAAAATTCTAAATAAATAAAATGAAGCCCTTTCAGGACTAAAACATTGTGAGCACATCTATTATTTTACTGTGCATTAAAACATCATCTAAAAAACCTTGCCATTATGCTAATGCACAGTAAAATAGTCTACTGTACATTACACATCACTAAAAAAGCATACAAACTTGCTACTGTACATTAGCACAGCCTAATGCACGTTAAATTTGGTAGCTCACCTTCAAGGTGAGCTACCAAATTTAATGTGCAATAGAAAAGGCACCTTCATGCATGTATAGACAACACCCCCTGTTATTCTTAATTCTTTCTACCTTTCCCCCCTCTAAATATGTCAGTTCTGTTTTAAACTTTTTTTAAAGGGTCAATTAAAAGTGTTTGTTTCAAACAACCAGCAAGATACCAAGGAAATATTGTGAGTATCTGGATTTATGTCAGTCAACAGATTTTCTAGAAAACAATGAAACATAGAAATGTTATCTACTCAGTGGAAAGTCAGATTTAAATGTCAGATGACAAATAAACCCTTCCAGTTTTATTTCTCATATTGTTTGCAATGTGGAGAAGCAACGGGCATCAGTCAGTTGTTCTAGGTGGATGTCAAAACTAGGCTTACTTGTCAAAAATATGCCTCACCAGAGGAAATGTAACCTCTAATCAATCTAATAGTTGTATGCGTCTCAAAGTCATGAACTGAGTACCTAGTGACGGTTCACTGCTCTCATTTCATAGGAATCTGAAGGTCCCAGTAATTAGGAAAATATATCTCTTTATGGAGTTGAAAGCATGAAAGCCCTTTGTGCACTAGACTAATTGCATAGCAGAATAACTGCTTCAAAAAGCAATAGGAGGGAAAATAATACATTGTTTTTAAACAGAAATTATTCTCTCAGAAAATAGAAGATTGAAGCTTTGTTTCTATCAAGTTTAAAAAAAGAGCTTCAGAAAAAAATGTGACAAAGTCTATTCTCAAATTTCACTTCAATTCCCTAATTTGCAGGATGTTCTTCAATAGAATATTTTGCCCTAGTTCTAAATCCATAACTTTCACTGATATCAGATGTAATCCACTGGTGGGTAGGAAAGGAACATTTAACTCTTAGATGTTCATGCAGTACAGAAGAACAATATATGTTTTGTTACTGTTAATGTGTCCCATGCAACAAGGCTTCCCAGAGTTGCAGCAGTTTAATTTTGCTTTACTCTACAGATTTGAGATTTTCATGTGCTATAAGTGAGAAAGAAGTAAATGAGAGAGCATGAAATGTGTGTTCTACTGATCACATCTGTCATAAAGACTAAAATTAAAATCTGTTTTCAGTAATCATTTTGCAAAGTAGGGAGGAGAGGGTTCCTGTGCACATAGCTCAGTGGGTGCATGTACACATGCACTTACTGCAGCTTAGATTTACTTTGCAGTAAGCTACTGCACAGTAGTAAGGATTTATGGGTAGGTGGTCAGCCCCTTCCCTGACCATGAGCAGTGTACACAGCATAGGGGCAGCACGAGGCAGTTTACCCACTGCATCCAGGCACCATGGCTGCTCCAGCCCCTGCCTTTGGCAGCAATAATCAGTGCCCCGTGCTCCTGCTGGCCATAGACAGCTGTCCCACCAGACACCCCCCGCATCCAGGCCCCAGAAAACCACAAACACATCAGCAGGGTCAGGGCACTGGGTACAGGAGGCCCTGGCCAACCACCTCCTACAGCTCTCCGCACCTGGCCTACCTGCACTGCTGCCCACAAACCCTCCCACCCCCCATGACCACCCCCTGCACCATGCTCACTGCACACATGTTAGAAAAACTAGTCTTTATTTCCCTCACATACAATAGACCCTCCTCCTCCCTCCTTCCCCAACACACAGAGCCCACTTCCCCATTCCTCTACAACACACAAAGCTCAAACACCACCCACCCCACCCATCCACCAACAATACAAACTATATAAAAAGTGGTTTTTTTGTTGAGTCCCAGAGTGGGAGGCCATGAGGTGGGGGTGCCTACGGAGCAGAGCCGGGGGACAGGCAGCCAGCACCCCAGCCTCTGGCTGTCCCCCCCACCCCCACCCCACAGGTCCACACGCTGTGGTCTTTGCAGTGGGTGGGGAACTCACCCAGGGATGACGGTGGCTGTTGCACCTCTGGGGTGGGCAGCTCTCCCTCCCATGGACAGAGTCCAGACTCACCAGGGCCAATGTCCAGTCCTGGTGCCACTCCAAGAAGCTCTGGCTCCATGCCCACATGGAGCCAGGGAAAGTGTCAGGCTTGGGCCCAGGCAAGTGGTGGTGGACTTGGGGCAAGGGCTGGGACAGAGGCTACTGGTGACAGGAGGTGGAGGAGGACCTCCTCCCAGACCCAGGCAGCATCCTGCTGCAGGGTGGCAAGCAGCTGCCAGTGGGCCTCCAGGGCTAGGGATCAGGGCCAGGCAGCAGTGGGCACAAATGAGACCATTAGGCCTAGGACAGTGTCCAGGATCTGACAGTCATCATCCATTGAATACACTGCCCAGCCCAAAATGGTGGACCTGGATCCACTCCCATTCCAGGGCCAGGAGCTTCGCCCAGAACACCTGCTCAAACTGGTGCAGCACCTCTGTGTCACCCCAGAGCACCCGGAGGTCACCAACCTCCTCCTAGCTCCAATTTGAACCCTGGGTGGAGGGCATGGCTGTGCACATGCAGGCAGTGAAGGGCCAGGACAGGGAGGACGAGGCCATGCTGGGTCCTGTGCTAGCTCTCTAAGCCTCTGCATGGTTGACCCTCTGTTGCCACCCCTGGCCAGCTGCCAGCAGTGCCCAGCGCAGCTGCACAGCAGGGGAATAGCTCCTGTACATCAGAGACTATGCTCCTCAGCAGCTGCAGGTACAGGGCAGGCTGCTGTGGGTAGGCAGTGGGCAGGTGGCCCTGGCCCTTCTGCCAGAAGCATCTTGCAGGCAGCCCTGGGGAGCTGACAGGGCTAGCCAGTAGCTGCAGCAGCCTACAGCACTGCTCAGCACCCTGCTGGCCTGACAGCAGTGCCCTGGCAGCTGCAATGCTCTGCAGGGCCATGAAGCAGTGCAGGGCTCAAGACAGGCAGGCACAGCTCATCTGTAGCCTGCCCAGGGGGATACACAGAGCCTACAGAGCCCTCAGGCTGCCTCTGGTGTGTGCCCCAGGGCACAAAATGGATGCAGACTTTTAAAGCCTGCAGACAGGGGCTTCTAGGAAGGCAGTCCAGCCCTTGAGCAGGAGAGGCTCCTAGCCAGGAGCCCTGGAACTGGCTCCCTAGTGGCTGGGCAGACCCAGCAGCAGATTTACTGCTGAGTCACATCTACACATGTGTTACTGTGCAGTTACTAATTGCGATTAAATTTGCTACCTGTAATCAGGAATTTAATTGTGATTAAGTGTTTTTTTTTCTGAGCAGTAATTGCACACATGTGTAGATACATGCACTTACTGTGCAGTAAACTAGGGAACTTTGCAGTAACATGTTTCATGTAGATGTGCCCAGTATTGTCTTCAGGCTCTCTTAGTCTGCCTGACAACAGATGACAGCAGTGCATAGAGCAGCCCTGATTGACTAACTCAGATGGCCCATAGTCAGCCTGTGTTGTGAGCATTCCCAAAAGAAACTCTCCTGGAAGATATTTAACCCTGGTTCCACCCAGGTTATTTTTCTCCTGGGGTGGCCATTTTTACTCTGGGAGAAAAAGGCTGGTCATCTATACAGCAGTGGCTCTCCCAGGAGAATCAGAGTATTTGTACAAGGCCATTGCTATCTCCAAAAATGGACAGAATTCTTGAATATTTTACAAAAAAACATTTCAAGTCTTCACCCTTGCCCACCCTACATTGAGTTAGGATTTGTCTGGAAGATCATATTGGTTACTACAATGTTAGCTACAGGAGTGGATCAGCAGGGGGTGCAGTTGCATGGTTCTATCCTCCCTTTAAGACCACTCACTCCATTGGAACAGCAGCTGAAGGCTTTGAAGTCCATGAATCAAATAAGGATCCCCCCCACCCCCAACCTTTCTCCTTTGTGTTCAGCAGCATCTCTTCACCCCTACTGCCACTGTCTCTGACTGTCCCAGAGGTGGGGGAGAGCTCCAGAACTGATCCTGCACTATTCGAGGTGTGGGGGTGGGGGGACGGACTACCTGAGGAGCTGGACTCAGCTCCTTATCTAGGGAGAACAGTTGTGGCAGTGGCAGTAGGAAGATTCCTCCCTGCTGTGCCTCACTCCCTCCAGGGGTTCCCTACCAGCCCAAGATCAGACACATGGAGGGAGAATCCACCTGCTGTCATCACCCCTGTTTCCCCCAGCTCCCTGCACAGCCCAGCTAGAATGGGGTAGGAATGGCTACAGAATTTCCCTCACCCATTGGGCAACCAGGGACAATGGCAGTGGCAGGCAGTAGAGGGGACAAATAGGAGGGTAGGGGAGGAGATGTGCTGCTGAACATGGAGGGGAGGGAGAAGATGCCAAGAGCCAGGGGGAAGATATGGGTGTAGGGAGCTGGGAGTGGGAGTGCCACGATCCTACATCTCTTTTCTGGTTACTGCTCCTGTACTTCCCCCCACTTTATAAAATCCTAGATCTGCTAATGATCTGCTCCTTTTAGTGAGGAGTTGGTCACAAACTGACCAGAGAGGAGATTTAAGCTAGATATCAGCAAACACTTCTTCATGGTAAGGGTGGCCAAAATTTGGAACAGACTTCCAAGGGAAGTGGTGCTCTCCCCTACCTTGGGGGTCTTTAAGAAAATGCTGGATAGGCAACTGTCTGGGGTCCTGTGCTAGCTTAGTCCCCACTTACAGGCTGGGGGATGACCTCAGCATCACAGCAGCAGAAAGGGATCTTGGAGTCATAGTTGACTCCCAGATGAATCTGAGTCAACAATGTGATGAAGTGAGAAACAAGGCTAACCACACTTTATCATGCATTAGCAGAGTCATGACAAACAGGTCCAGGGAGGGAATGCTTCCCCTCTATGCAGCAGTGGTCAGGCAGCAGTTGGAGTACTGCATCCAGTTTTGGGCACCACACTTCAAGAGGGATGCGGAGAATCTTGAGAGGGTTCAGAGGAGGCCACTCGTATGGTCAGAGGCCTGCAGGCAAGGCCCTACAAGAAGAGGCTGAGGATCCTGGATCCCTTCAGCCTTCACAGGAGAAGGCTGAGAAGTGATCTTGTGGCTGCCTATAAACTCATCAGCGGAGGGCAGCAGGGAATAGGAGATGCTCTATTTACTAGGGCACCACTGAAGTAACTAGGAACACCAGCCACAAATTGATGGAAAGCAGATTTAGGTTGGACATTAGAAAGAACTTCTTCACAGTAAGAGTTGCCAAAATCTGGAACGGGCTTCCAAGGGTGGTGGTGCTCTCCCCTACCCTGGGATCTTCAAAAGGAGACTGGACAAGCACTTAACTGGGGTCATCTGACCCCAGTGCTCTTTTCTGCCCAGGGCAGGGGGTCAGACTTGAATACCTACTGAGGTCCCTTCCAATACTAATATCTATGAATATTTACAGGTTATAAATACATATGATTATAACTATATACACACCCAAATACAAAAAGGTAAACATAATAGTCCCAAACGATATGAACAGGTAAGTACAACAATAAATGGCACTCTAAAACGTGGAAATTTACACTCATACTAAAGCTGACCTCTTTTGGAAAATGCTTATTTTCTTCCTTGAAAGTTTGCTCTACTAATAAGATGTTCTATATTAATCTAATCTTGCCTAGCAACATTTAAGCTTATAAAAAACAACAGATTTTGTTAAACCTTCTTTGTTGGGTTCTTTCCTGAACAAATCAGAAACAGATTCAAGCCATAAAGTTTCAAGCCTGATTTGCATTCCCATCAGATTGTCAGGCCCTGACATCAGAATGGGCCAGCACCCATTAAAACTAGAGTGGCAGTCTGAAACAGCTCCTGTTGTCAGAACTGGAGGAGCTAGGTGGTGTGTGCTGTGGCGGGGTTGGAAAATAAAAATTGCCCTAATCTGTCTTTGACTTCCTCTAATATTCTTGGCATTTATCTCCTGGATCTATGGTGCCATAATGCCCTTGGACAAGGAAAATTACCTCTGAGGGAGTGTTAAATTTCAAGAGAACCATTTGTAGCCTTTAATTAGTATGACCTCTCTATGATCTCTACCCATTTAAGGGGTAGGGAGAAGTGAAAGTGACTTGCCCCAGGTCACTTAACAGGCTTATAGCAAAGCTGGGAGTAGGCCCTGGGTTACTGGAATCTCAGAACTTTACCATATAGGGAAAACAGCCATAAAATACAATACTATTTCTAATTAGAGAAGATTAATACTGCCTTTATTGATATGGGGTGATGTAGCATTTCTAGTTATAATAACATCTCTAAAGAAGCAATTCAAACATTTAGAACAAACCCAGTCTGGTTATTTCTTCCCCAAAGGTGTTGGATAAAACAATGTTTCCTTTCTCCAAAATTACAAATCTTTGCACATCTTCCAGAGTGTGGATTTTGACCTGAAATGGAAGCAGCATGATCCCATGAGAAATAATAGGCTGTAGGATTTTGTGGGATCAGAGAACACTGGAAATCTTACAAGAAAGTACATTCTCCTCAGGTTTCCAGCCTAACATTTCAGGAAAGTTTTGGCCATAACTTCAGATTAAGTGTCTGAAATGTCCACTGCTCTTCAGACTCTTTTGATTTTTGCAACCATCAGCTGCTCTGCCTGCAACCTGCAGCACTACTCAGAAACAACAGCTCTGGCAGTTCACTCTTGTGTACTTTGCAGGTAGTGCTAATTTAACGCCGGACCAGGAGTGGTAAGCCATCTGGCTGCATTAGGTGCTTTGTAAAAGCCAAAAGCTACTTAAATATGGTTAAGAAAATAAAGACTGGCTAATAAACCTGAAGCTTGATTTTGGTTTTACATCAGAAGTAAATCCATAGAAACTACATAAAACCAATGTACTTTTTAAAGCAGAATCAGAACTCTGGGTGTCAGTATGGAGATTTTCTATGTGGAAATCAGTAATGCTGTTCTTTGCAGGTTTTAATATTAAATTACTAATTATATGAAATACAGACAGAGAGGAAAACAGCTTATTTTAACATTTTAATGGGTAATTTTAATCTGAATTTATACAGTTTACCAGTGGGAATATGCTAAGGCTGATTCTTCTTTTACACTAGCTATTATTATTATTATTATTATTATTATTATTATTATTAACAGCAATAATAATAACAATAATACTTGTATTATAGTAACAGAGAAGCCTCAGCTGTGATGGGGGTTTCAATTAAGCACTATGTGAGCACAAGTAAAATAAACTTTTTTGGATCAGAGATTTTATGCTTCAAGTAGGCAAGACAGACAAAGGCTGAGAAGTGAAACAGGGAAGGAAAGTCATTTGCCCAAGGTCACGGAACAGATCAGTGACATGCTAGACCTTCTGTGACCCAGTTTGCTGTCCCAAGCACTGGACAATATAATCTATCCAATACTATACATAACTTGACATTGATGGAGTACTCTTATTATCAGTGAGAAAAGGACTGACTTTTAGGTAAGCCCTATTGTGGAAGTGTATTACCCTTTGTGCACTTATAATTTCACAGTTTCATAGTAGCTAGGGTCAGGAGGGACCTAAACACATCATCTAGCCTGACCCCCTGCCATAGGCAGGAATGAATGCTGGGTTCACAAGACCCCAGACAGGTGGCACTTACCCATTTGTGGAAGTGGCAAACTTGGCACTTACACCACAACTGTAACAGAATCACAATCTGTGTGTCAATGCACAAGGGCATATACCAAGAATGTGCAGTAGGCTATATGCTGGCTGGGAAGGTATGATGCTATGTATCCTGGAATAAATCATAGAAAAAATGAGGAGAAAGATATTTCACTGTTCTAGCCCCAGCAGCTGAATGGTTTCAGTACTTTTATAGGAAGCGGGAGATTAAGGTTCTAGTTCTGCTCCCCCTGTTACTCAAAGAGAGTTTAAATCTGCATCTTGTTAACTGTTAGCAAAGTGCCCTAACCACAGGTTAGGTAGTATCTTAATCCTTCCTAGCCCTTCTTTGGAAGTTGATATACTGCATATTGCATTTAATTGTCCCTGGATAAAATAGATGCAGTGTAGAAGTTTCTTTCCTTAGTAGGAGCAAGAATATAGGCTAGAACCCAGGGCCTGCTCTTTTCAAGAAGAACATCCCTGTCATTGAGTTACGTACCATCTAAATTGTCCTCCTACTCCTATCCCCCAATATCTCTCTCTTGTATGCTTGGGGGACCATCTTCAAAGGATGTAGTAGAGGAGGGATGGGATAATGTCTAATCTGGCAGTTACAACACTGTCTCTTGAAGTCAGAGAGAGATACAGGTTCAAACTTCCTCTGGAGAAACAGCACATCTTAAAACTTGGAGCTCCTGCTTTCTGGGCAAAGCCTCTCATCATTCAGCTAAAACATAAGATGTGTAATGAAAAAATTATAAACTGGCAGGCATTACAGAGACTTGGAATGACAAGTCTTATGACTAAGCATGCATATACTCTGTTTTGAAAGGATAGAATCAGGAAAAAAGTGGTGGTGAAGAATAATACAGCCAAATATAGAATGTTGAACAAGTTCTTAACTTGCATGGAGAACAACTTCCTGTTGCATAATGCTGAGGAGATGACTTGGGAATCATTTACCTTGGTTCTTGTCCTGATCAATAGGTAAGAATTGATTGAGGATGTGAAGGTGATGGGAAACTTGTGAAAAAGTGATAATGGCATGACAGAATTCTTGATTCTCAACAAAGGAATCATGAGGTCATCATAATTAAGACACTAGGCTTCAAAACAGGGTATTTCAACCAACTCAGGGAAAAAGTAGGCAAGGTGCCATTGAACAATAGACTGAAAGATAAAGAAACCCAGGAGGGCTGGTAGTTTCTCTAGGGCATGGTACTCTAGAAGCTCCATGCCCTTGAGAAGCTATTCCAACACAAAGGGAGCACAAAATAACAGCAAGAGAGCTGTTTGGCTGCTCAAGGAGCTTCTAGGATATCGCACAATCAAAAAGAAAACATACAGATAACAGAAGGATGGGCAGGTCACTAAGGACACATACAAGAAAATAGCAAGAAATTGCAAGGACAAAGTTGAGGAGGCAAAGGTAAAATATGAGCTACTCCTGGCAAGAAAAGTTAAAAACAACAAGAGGTTCTCAATACATTGATCGGAAAAGAAAGTCCAAGAAAGCTGTAGGTCCACTGCTAAATAGTCAGGGTGAAGGGTTCCTCAACAGGTATTTTGCCTCTGTTTCCACACACACACACACACACACACACACACACACAAACACTCAAAGGAGACAGCTAATAAGGATTATTTGGACAAGGAGAAGGATAGGATGAGGATCGCAATAATGAAAGGCTCTCTAAATTATCTATCATTTTGAACAGTTTTAAGTCAGCAGGGTACTGAATAATCTCAGAACTCTTGGCAATTATATTTACTAAGTTGTTGGAGGCAGGTGATGTACCAAGGGAATGGAAAAGGGTCAACATAGTGACCCTCCTGAAAAAAAAGGCAGAAGTGAGGACCTAGAACATTATAGATGGGTTAGCCTGACCCAGAAAGCTATTGGAACATAATCTAAAAAAGTCCATTTGTAAGCACTGATCACTAGCAGCCAACATGGATTTGCGAATAACAAATCATGTCTAATAAATGTGATCTCCTTGACAAAGTAACTAGTTGTGAGGATGAAGGCAATGCCATGGACATAATGCAATTGGATTTTGGTAAGGGTTTTGAAAAAGTCCCACATGACCTTATTATACACAAACTGGAAAAATGTGGGCGGCACAAAACAACCACATGGTGGGCAGCTGCTTTAATACCCATAAGCAAAGGGTTGTTATAAGTGAATCCATGCCAGACTAGCAGGGAGTTTTGATTGGAATTTTCTTTGCCATAGAAAGTAGGTTGTCTAGCAATGGCTTGAAAATTTAACAAAGTAGGTTTAGATTGAATAAACGGGGGTGAGGATCACTATGTGGCAGGCAGCAGAATAGATAACCTTGGGAAGCTGTGGGATCTCCTTCATTTGGAGGTTTTCAAAAAGATGCTGGATAAGCATACATCAGCAATGATCTAGCTATGCCTGGAGTGGGTGAAGAAAAGCAGCAGTTGGAAGCCCAGGAACCACGCCCCCACATGTATCACCTAGAAATCACATGATCTCCGTAGTCAAAGCAGGTAGAAACTGGAGAGGAACATGCTCAACATCATTAAATGAAGTGGAACGTCACAACCACTTTGGTTTTTAAGCAAAATTAAAGAGCTGAGACAAGTTTATGGAGGGGATAGGATGACAGAAAGGGAAGTCCTGGCTGTCTAGTCGAAGTGTGTGAAGTGTAGGATTATGTTTGTTGTACCCAGGTTACAGAGTAAAGTGGATGGTCTTTGTTCTTCCTATGCTTCTGAGCTTTGCTGGTTGCCACATGGGGCTGGGAAGGAATTATCACACCTCCCCACTATTGTTCTGGATGTTGGATGGTGGGAGAACAGTTTAACTTCCTCAAAAACACTGGGTGTTGGCTGCAGCCAAGTCTAGGGATTTTTGACAGGTGTGGCAATGTTGCTGCTGGAACTGGGGAAAAAAAGATGCTTAGCTAGAGGGTCTTGCTCCTCTGCTCAGGATCAGACTGATCACCACGTTTGACATCAGAAAGAAATTTTACCCCATGGTGGGTGCATGTGCACATGCACTTTCCTGCAGAGCTGACTAATTAGCTCTGTAGTAAAGCATCACTGTCTACACATGCACCCATATTATATCTTAGTAAATTAATTAACTCCCCTGTAAGATAGTAGTGTCTGGGACAAGCACTGTGAAGCCCCCACAAGTACAGCTCCCACACTGTAGCACCTCTTTGCCCCAGCCAGGCCCTCCACCACCCAACACCACCACCTGGAGCCTGGGGCTGACCCCCAGGCTCCCTGCCAGCCCAAGGCTGTTCTGCCTCAGTGCAAACAGCTACAGTCCTGGGTACATATGAAGATGCTGCACCCAGGAGCAACTGACTTCAGTGTGAACTGTGCTACATGCTGATTGGACACGTACATACACCCAGTGAGACTGATATGGACTGTGATGGTTTCTGTCTTCCTTTATAGTGTGTGGGGGAAGTACAGTCCTCTTCCTTGAAGTATATTTTAACAAAGTGCTTCCTGTCCTGACAGTAGGAGGACATTGACAGTGCCTTTACCCCCATGATTTACCTGTCAGAAGTTTAGGAGTTTCAATGTTTTCAGGTATTGTGCCCAATAGTTGTATTAAAAGAGTGTTCATGCAATGTTAAAAATAGGTTTGACAAATACTTGTATATGAACACTTCCAACCCTACTCCTCTGTGATAAGAGGGTC
This sequence comes from Alligator sinensis, assembly GCF_000455745.1. NCBI lineage: Eukaryota > Metazoa > Chordata > Crocodylia > Alligatoridae > Alligator > Alligator sinensis. The sequence goes on from NW_005841908.1 coordinate 1,149,771, forward strand.
TACTCTTCCAAGTATCTAACACTTGCTAACTGCAATTTTTTTGTGTGGTTACAATTTGCCAATTTGCATGTGCTGGGTGTATATACATAGCTGTGTAGCAGCCTGGCCAGTAAATAACCTACTGAGCATGCTCAGTCTACATATGTACACTTATGCATCCACCCTGCCAGATAATGGAGTGAAAGAGAATTGAAAACTGTGCACATGTGCCCAAAATACTATTTACACAGCTGGAAAATTGCCATTTAAATGCACAGAGTAACAGAATTCCAGGTGTTCATATGTGTAATGATCCCCACATGTGAGCAAATGGGGCCCTGATATACAATGGGGTCTCAGCATGCTGCCGTGATAAAACTGATAGCTCATAACTGTTGTTATTACTGCTAGTTTTCTTCTGTGTAGTGATGTGCTTCATCATATTTAGCAAAATGGTTCTTTGAATTTCAAATACGTGCATTGCTAACAAGCCAAATGTGACACATTAAAAATTTTAGTATCCACGATACATATACCCTCATGTGTGTTTCTACATCTGTTATATTCAGGGTGTTGGATTGTTGTTTTTGACAAATAGCTCTCTCTATTTTTAAACAGGCAAGAATATAAAGTGCGATACAACTTCAGTATTGCAGAACTTAAATGGATTTCTAGTAATGTTATCACTAGATATTGAAAAAGCCTTTGATAGGGTTGTCTGGGATGATCTCTTTATAGTCCTTGAGAAAATGGATTTTGATGGCACTTTATCAATTGGCTTAAACTAGTGTAGCACTCTCTCCCAAGTAATTACTAAATGACTATTTCAAAACTTTACCCATAATAAAGAAGCAAAAAGGCCCGGCTGCTCTTCCTGTAACTAACCAAAGATATTAAGATTGGTCATATGGAACAACTGCCACAATAAAACCTGTATTATATGCAAATGAGTCACTGTTTCTACTCTCTAGCCTAGAGAGGTCAATACCTGAGTTTTTGCACTCAGAAAATATGTTTGGAGAAGGGCTAGAACTGAGCTTAATTGAAACAAGTCCAAAGTGTTAGGACTAATTAAATACATATATCCAACTTTGCTTAGTCACTAGGGTTTCCAATGGTAAACAATGGTGTAAAAAAAATCTAGGGATACTAATTCCAGGGAGAGCAAATAATTAAAATGCAGGTAAAACTACTTATCCCACAAATCACTGATGCACAGGATAAATAGGAAGCTATCTTTCTCAGCCTGCAGAGAAAAACAAACCTGATAAAAAAGAATGTGCCATATATATTAACATATGTTCAGATATATATTAATATATGTGCAAAGGATACTCCCTCTTCAAAGGTACCTACAGTATTTTCAGGTGAATCATGCTTGTAACAAAAAAAAAAAACATCCCCTTTCAACTATTTCAAGTTTACATTCAACTGGTAGGATTTAAATTTCTAGATCTGAGGAAATATCTCAATAGTAAGCCAATTTTATTTTAGCACAAATAAAAGACCTATGTCGGTGATTGTTAAGGTAAGATTTCACTCTGCCACTGGTGGTTGTATAAAGCTCTGGGTACTGTAGATCACAAAAGGATACATAGTCCTTTAGATATGGCCTGCCTCGGCACACCAACGCAAGAGTCCACCTTTTTCTCATGTAAAGTTCCCACTGTGGTGAAATCCTGTGATGAAAATGTGAGGGGGAGAGAGGGGAGGGATCGTAGTAAGGGGAAACTGGATGGAAGGTGACACCGCAAGCACTGCCACATGTCTGTCCCTGGTAAAGATATGAAGACTGCAGTTACTGCAAAACTAAATCAGAAACTGGGTAGACGTCTCATTGATCAGAGGCTCTGCCTAGACTCAGCTGCACAGATACAAGCAGAGGAAGGGCTGGAAGTAGCAGAGTCTTTAGCACTGTGACATTTTCCAGCCACCCTATTGATTTTCCTACTAGTTCCTTCTTCCCCTTCTTCTGCTACGTCCTGGAAAAACAACCCCTTTCCTCCTTCACCTATTTCCACTCAGCAGGCTTACAGAGAAAGAAAGTAGCCAGGCAAACTCCCCAGCCAACTCCCACTAAAACTTTGCTGTTTTCTGGCCTGTATTCAAACATATTCAACATATTCAAATCTGTCACCTGTTCACCTCAATTCAGCTGAAAAGTATTTGCACTGACAGAAACATCAATAGGCCTTGAATTTATTAGAGAGTTACATTTTCCCTGGGTGCATCTAGACGTGCACATTTACTGTGCAGTAACCAAAATTACTGTGCTGTACGGGTATGCATCTACACATGCAAGCCCATACTGTGCAGTAAAAATGTTGGTTTACACCGACTTGAGCATACATTTGATACCTGCATCATGCCGGCATTAAATTTTGCCCAATTAACTACTGCACAGTAATGCACATGTAGACGGCCTACTGTGCAGTAACATTGTGTGTGTGGACTGACTTGGGACTAACTTTAGTCCCAAGTCAGTCCACACACAGCGATAATGCATTTTAATGTCTGCACGTGTAGACACCTGCTTATTCCCGTTTACTGCTCAATAAATTGAAGACAGTGTAAATGCACATGTAAACATGCCCCCTGTGACATACACCACAAGTTAATACAGATATAATAATGCAAAAATGGAACAAAGAATTGGCAATAAAAATCTCAGTCCCATAGTGGAATATAAAAGTTTGATGGCTACAGTAATGAACCTGGACATTTACATATCTCTTCCAGTAAAATTAATCATTAAGGGTATATTGAAATTAAACTTACTCGTAGAAGCCAATGCTGGATCGGTTGGGCTATGATTCCACACATATATTTCACCATTCTCTAATGTTTCATTTTTTGCAATAGGATTAAAATCTGAATTTGTATGATCTTAAATGTTTCACTCAGTCTTCAAGCAGATATCTGAAAACTTGATGATAGATCCAGAAAACAGAGACTATATCAATATACCAAAAGAGGTGACTATATTTTGCAGGATGTCATATTTTGCTTCATGTGATACATCAAGACTGTTAGAATAACTGTTATACTTTTAAAGCTTGCATCACCTTTTTAGCATCTTTTTACCTGACATGGGATAATTATATGCAGGGGGCAGGTGAGTAATCATTGCTTATATTAGGCAGAAGGTAGGGCAGGGTGACACCTTAGAGACTAATTAGCTCAGAGAAGCATGAGCTGTTGTAGGAAAGCACCTACTTGTCAGATGCTCTGAATGGATTTGCAGAATGGTCTTATTTGTCTGTGAGACCATTCAGAGCCTATTACTTATGAAAACTTATGCCAATTAACTAGTTAGTTTCCATTCCCTGTTGCTTGACTTCAGACTAACAGCTAACCAGCTCTCTCTAATGGTGTTAGAGAGGTCAGCCAAAACTGTATTAGGACAGCCAACACTGTGGTCCCAGGAAAAAGCATTCCTCATACAGATGGAGTCTTCAAATAACTTGACATAAGTGTTCTGCAGGCTTTTGTGTCTACCTTCTCTTGTCAGATTCACTGTGATTGAAAATTTGAATTCTTTCCCCTCCATTTTGCAGTTTTTAGATTATGCTGAAAAAAGGCAAAAAAAATTGTAAAAAGCATTGATTAAATGGAATAAAAAGATCTAAATTGCCTGCATCCTATATTATCAGTGGTTAGTTATTACATTTGCTACAAATTAAAGTGGAGAGACTATTTCTAATATTCTCCCTACATACTTTGTCATTGTTGAAAACTTGAGCTTTCTTTAAACCAGTTGGCTTGGAGATATGGTAAAAAAGTAGTCATTCTGTAAGCCAATTTCAAAATAGAGCATAAGATTGCTTTGACAGTGGAGATCCTGGATTCATATGGAAGCCCTGTTCTCCTTTCTTTAAAACAAGAGATATTTATAGATTTGGGAGGTTAATATGGGGAATAAATCAGAGCACAGAATATCCATGTATGGGGGATGCCCAAAGGGTTAGAAGCTAGAAAAAACAGTGCATCTGTTTTTTAAAGAATAGATTCCTGAGCTCTTAAGACAGATATTTCCTGCAGGTTTTAAAATAGCTACAAGAAGATGCCTAAAGGTTTTACTTTTACTAGCACTATGAGAAGTCCAGGGTAGCTAATCAAGTACAGTGTTAGACATTTTGAAGGTAGGGGAGGAAAGGAGGACAAATCTATACTATCAGGAAGATAAAGAACTTCATACTCTGATATTTGATGTTTTTAAACTCTCCTGTAATGTCTGGTAGTCTAAGAGATTAACAGACTAGTATTAGAATTAATATATCTCTAACATTTCATAATGAATGAGGTACTAAGAGTCAAGAAACATCTTTTTAAAACTGGAACGGAGGTACGGTTTTCCTTGTTGAAACATTTAATAATCAAATTAAAAAACACTGAAAGCTTCTAATATTTATGTGGATAAATATTGTCAAGCAAATTGAACTTATTTTTTAATTTTGATTTTGTCCAAACCATCAATGGCTATGGGTGGTGTATTGCATATGAAGCGACTAATCTGGTTGCATCAGTGCCTTACCCTAACTTTATCAGACCCAGACTTATAAAAAAGGATGTATGTAAGAAAATTACCTCAATTATTTCATAATAAATTACTTCAAAATTTTCATTTCTTTTACTATTTTCACTAATGTAAGATGCATACACTGGGTACACTACTACTAATCACAGTTAAAAATGTAGTCCCTCTAGTTAAAAATCAGGGTGCTTACTGCTCAGTCCTAACATCTACCTTCTAGTCTTTGCTTTGGTTTGACAAGACTGGTGTTTCAGACAAAATTACAGGCTGGAAATAAGATTTGCTTCTGCATAAAAATATGTAGTCACTTTAAGACTGACTTTAAAAATCATGTGTGTTACCTTTATTTTTCTTTCCTTCCTGTTAGAACATTTAAGGCCCACATTTTCTAGCTTTCCTTTTCAGCAATGAGGGTTAGCAGCTTTTTTTATAAAAGTTGAGATTCTCACAGTTCCTAACAGCTGGATCATCAAGAAAACAACCACCGAGTTTCATGAGATTTATGATAGATTTTTAAAAACTGGCAAAAATGTAATGCAGCTTTCAGAGTCTATAAAATAAATACGCCATTCAGGTTAAAAGAAACCTCCTCAAAAAGATATTTGCAATTTAATCTATATAATCACAGGGGCCAGTTGATTGAATCACTGCTTAGCTTGACCCTTGGTTTAATTTGATTAGAACATCAGGGACTAAGACATTTCCAGTTAAAAATAAATCAAGTTGTGTTTATTTTTAGCAATGTATCAGTATAAGGTTATTAGAATTCAGGAAACAAAATGGTGGGAATTATGAAATCTAGTAAGGCACATCAGGAGGGACATTAAAATCCATCACTTTGAAGGACATTGGGACATTTGATGTGGTGCACAAGACCAAATGGTGTTAGGGTTTCCGAATGATTTTTCCATGCTCAGAGGGAAAGAAAGATCAAGTTGGACAATTTTATTCCATAGTGGAGTCTTGTAAAAATGAAATAGAAGATTGCACTTCTTCTGCAAAAGAAATACGGAAAGAAGCAAAGAATCAAAGTGGCTTTACATGGAATAGTCCTCACCCCTCTGTATTTAAGTCAGGCTGCTGCTTCATCTGTTATGCAGGCAGGATTAGGGAACTGGTTTCAGTTCCACCACAGCAACTCCTAGCTGCATGGAAACCTCCCCTCCTCCCAAGACAGGGTAGCCGATGTAGATAAAAGACCAGGTTCTACTCCACTTAGTGAGTGTTGAAGCAGACTGAAGTCTGTGACCAACAAGAAAAAAAAAACAGGTTAAAAATGGCTGTCAGTAAAGTCCATAAAAAACTTTCAAATAGAAAAATAGCCTAGAAGCTGAAGCGTAGAGACATCATAGGCAAGCTTTCCAGCCAGGAGGCAATAGAGGGCTACTCCCTGGGCAACTTCCATCCTTAGAAGAGCCCATTGGTTGACAGCCTGCTGTCTCTCCTGCCTGGGAAGGTGGCAAGCTGTCAGTTCCCGGCTTCTGAAAAGCAGAAACTGGTACAGATAGTTGGGGAGATTTCCTGCCGAGAGCGAATGCCTCCTTTCCCCTCCCATCTCCACTCCCATTCCACAGATCAACTGATTGTCAAGAGGGTGGGCATCCTCCTGGGGGGAATGAACCGAGCTCTCCCTCGCAGGGAAATAGTCCTACATTCCTTCATGCTGACCCAGAGCAATTTAACCCTTGTTGTTGCTTGGTTATTTTTTTCCCAGAGCAGCCATTCTTGCTCCAGAAGAAAAATCACAAAAATTGATACACTTTTGGTTTCTACCAGGAGAATGGCAATTTTTCCAACAGAAAATGAATGTCTATACCTAGACTTTTTGATTCCTAACCCCGAATGAGTAGGTATCTATTTACAGCTGGATCCACTGGTCTTTGGTACTTGTAGAGAGCTGAGTTCACATGCATGACTGGAAACATTGCAGGATGCCCTGACCACTCTGCCACAAGGCCCCATGAAGCCCTATAGAACCAAATCTATATCAATTAAATCTCTTATTCCAGAGGCCAGATCCAGAAGCCAGATCATAGGGGGTGATAGCTCACCCATGTCAAAAATTTCAATTACAGTCTACAAAAGGAGAAAGCAGATGGAAACAACAGTCTGAAAGCTTTTGAAGTTGGAACAGGCAATGACGCGTAAACCATTAAGTGAAGATGATGACGATTATGACAAAAGCCTATAAAAATTTAAAAAATCAAATTAATTTTCTGCAGCAAAGCATGGGTTCAACTAGTATGCTATATTTCTGTGCCCATATCCATTTTAAATTATTTAGATAATGAGGCTTTGCCCACTTCACTGTAAATACAGTTCTGTATACTCCAAGACCTTGAATTATTTTGGTGAATTCTTTTTTAATTGTTTGTAAAATTCAAACACTTGTGCCCTACTTAAGCCTTGTATAAGGACATCAACTCCTGACCTACTGCACAGTGGTAAATTTTATTCATAATGTAAAAGGGCAGATGGAAAATCCTAGAGATTCCTTCCAAGTGCCCCCAATTAAGTAGAGATAAAGCCCATTTAAGTTGAGTTAATAAACCTAACAAAGAGTCTTTCCAACCTGAAGACCTCTTATATAGTTTCTAGTGTGCTAGATAACAGCTTTCTGGAAAATACATGTTACACATGACTTCAGGAAAGCACTTCCAAAGTGTACATTTATTTCAGAGGCAGGGGATTTCCATGCAATATGAGAATGGATGCAGCTGATGTAAAGGAATCAGAGTAGAATGAAAATTTGTTGTGTGGCTGAATGAGCAAAAGGTGCTTGGTGTGAAAATGTATTCCTTTGGGTTTTGCACGGGGCAAACACATTGGATTAACTTGTCATTCTGTCAATAGCATAATGCATGAGACTGTGGTCAGGGATCCAGAAAAAAAAATCAATCTTGAACACCTTCACAAACTTACTAAATCAAGTGTGTGTAGAAGCACTTGGAATTTTAGAGGTGGAAAATGATATTTAAAGGATATTATTCTTGTTAGTAGCAGTTAGAGTAATATTATTATAGAGGGAGAATTGCTGAGATCCCTATATTTAAAACTCTATATCATCATTTCCTTCCTAGCATCTCCACTATACCTCATGCTAAAAAATACAACCAAGTCTTCGGATCTGGACCATTAACAAAATAACCAGTATTCTTCAGGCAGAGTTACCTAGGATGCCGTACAGAAGTATGAATTATCTTTCTCTATTTTATTTTTTAAATGTTTTGTTTCTCTCATGTTATATATGCGGGAAGAGCAAAGTAAAGTAACAAAGTGAAGTAGCAATAATAAAGCCCCAGTTCTAAATGCTTTTCTAACTTTCATTGTTGCTTCAGTAGGTACTAATCTCTTGAGTGTGGAACAGAGGCCATAAGCATCACAGTCCCTTAGCTGAAACCTGTCTGATGTGTCTGTGAGGATCTGACAAGTCACTTACATGAATATTGTCAAATGCATCCTGTAATTCCAGATGTCTCCTTTTTGTAGCGCACACAAGGAGCCCTGGGTGACATTCTCTTCTTTCCTAGTTGTCTAAGTGGTCATCTTGGCACTTGTCCAAGGGAATTCTATTCCGGGATGTATAATCCTGAGCATGTGGACAACTACGCATGACTACATATTCATGCAGATTGAGCATGTGCAATAGCAGGCATAACACATACCTGCACTCCTTGTATAACAATCATATACACCTGAACACAGAGTCAGCCAGAAACCATGATTATCAGACATAGACTAAGGAACAGAGAAGAACAGCATGTTTGTCCATTCCCTGGTTGCTCCCATAGTTTAGGGATCAGGACGCTCATCTGGGAAACTGGAAGACCTGGGTTTTGGACTTCCCTATGCAGAAAGAGATTGAAACTGAGTATCCTGATTTTCAGCACAGCACTCTAACCACCATACCATAAATGGGCCATTATTTACTCACTTTTCTTTTTGAAACTGAGCCACTAGCATAGACATTGGAAAATATGAGTGGAAGACAGGGCAAAGGGAACCTTCTGCATTACTGAGGAGAAGGCCCCAGGCCAGCAGTGAACTCACTGGGCACGTTCACTCATACAAGCACATAAACTTGCAGCTGCTCAAATAGAAGCAGTGCAAATTTGAGCCAGGGCTTTTTGCCTCAATGCACATGCTCAGACATGCACTTTGTTGTGGAGGAAATTGTGCCACCTGCGGCAAAATAACCCTGCCTGGCTCCTCCCGGATCTGCAGTCAGGGGGAACTAGAGCCCGGGGCCAGCACCTGTGCAATCCCCATCAGTACAAAAAGCTGCCCTGGCAAGTGGGTCAGGGCTACTCACTCTCAGGAGCTTCTGAGGCCTGGTCAGTTGGTACCTGGGGACACTACCCCTTGTGCCAGCTGGACTGCTAAAGCAGCCGTGAGAGTTCCCTGCACCCTGTGGACGGTGGGGGCCGCTCCCTGTCTGTGTCCTGCTGCACACCTGCCAGACCTGGATGGGGACTACAGAGCCAGTAGAGGCATCTGTCCCTCTGGGCCAGCTGCCAGTGGGCTCTGGCTGCAGGCTTGGCCTTTGTGCTGCACTAGTGCCGTGTGTGCCTGGCCACCTGGGCAGCTATCACCTGGAAGATGTTCTGGGTGTGATGGCCTGCTTTGAACTGTCAAAGCATGTCCTCCTGGCCCCAATTGGCCAGGGCAGCCACCTCCAGCTGAGTCCAAGGTGCCAGCTCCTAGCAGGAATTCTGGTGTTCCCTATTGGAAAACTGAAACATCTCTGATAAAAGAATTCCCCAAGTCACTTTGTAAAATACCCCGAAATCCATCTTCCTCCACAATTAAAACAAAAGACCACTATATATAGAGAGAGAGTGAAATACAGGGCTCCTGAGCCCCCTGATTCCTGCTAGGAGCTGGCACCTTGGACTCAGCTGGAGGTGGCTGACCTGGCCAATTGGGGCCAGGAGGACATGCTTTGGCAGTTCAAAGCAGCCTTCAGACACCAATCAGTTGGGCATGTTTTATTGATATATCTACTGTGATAAAGCAATTTGGAAGCCTACCAGTGTTTCTATCATCATAATAAAATGAATTCTAAATATCTATATGTTTTGCTGCCCCCCACAGGGGCTACAGCCCCCCCACAGGGGCAACACCCCCCCCCACATGGGGTTACAGCCTCCCACATGGGGTTACAGCCCCCACAACAGGGGCCAAATGGCCCCTGCAGGGGCTACCTCCCCTACAGAGCCCACATGCCCCACCCCAGCCCACTGACTGCTGCGCTGTCTGGCCCCAGCCTCCACTTGCACCCCCAGGCACCTAATGGCTGCCCC
>NW_005841908.1:1159961-1177364 GCF_000455745.1 Alligator sinensis
GGGGCTGGAGGAGTAGGTGGGGCCAGTGGGGTCCCCCCCAGGGTCCCTCCCCCCTCCTCCAGCTCCTCCAACCCCTTACTTACCAGCACTGGTGCCTGGAGCAGCATGCTTCAGCACCAGGACGAGGGCCAACCACCGAGATGCTCTGGGAGTCAGAGCATCTCTGTGGAGGACCCAGCCTCTGGTTGCCCACCCCACTTCTTTCCACTTCAGTTTTTTTTTTACTCTTGGATATCCAGGGGTCTAATTTTGCTGGCACTGCAAAGTTGCAGTGCGGGAAACCTTTTCCCATACCTACACATGCTTCTTGCAGTGTCTCAAAGGGGTGTGAGATGCTGCAAGAGGCATGTGCGGGCTTGTCTGGATGCACCCAAGGAGGGAGTACATAGTGTGAACTGTGACACGGTGGTTTGTTTGGAAGTGTGCTGTGATAGGCAGTCTTGGGCAATTGGCACTGCCATCTTGGCTAAACTGCGTGTTTGAGTACATATCTGCCTCCAACAGTTATTTTGGATTCTGAAGATAGGCAACACTAAGAGAAATGTCAATCTTTTGCTGTGGATCCCAGTTTAATGTATACCAATGTGCCCAAGAAAATTACACTTGTGTGTGTGGGTGGGTGGAGGCCCTGAGCAAAGAAATGTCAAAATAACTTTAATAATCTAAGCCATAATCAGAGGTGCTCAATCATGGGATGACAGGGAAGATCCAGCCCATATCTGGCCTGCAGAGTTCCCCATGGGTCCAAAACCCTGCCTCAGGGAGGTGGTGGCAGAATTAATTGCTGCTCCAAAATTTCTGTACCCATGAGCAATCCTGCAGCCTGAGTACTGTGGCCCTGCATACTAAATTGCATCAGAGTGTAGGGCTGGGCCAGCACGTGACTGGATCCAGGTGACTGAGGCCAGTGTGTGGTGCTGTGCCACTTTGGACGCACAGGGCCTGATCCTATGTACCAACCCCATGCAGGATCCATCACATAGCCTATGCATATGCCACTCATCAGCCCATGGAGCCAAAAGGTTGGGCACCACTGGTCTATAACATTCAAAGTTGGTGGAGTAGATCACCTAAACAAAAGGACTCTCCAGACAGCCACACCCACTGTCTTTATCTCCAGGTGAGATAATGAACCACCACACTCAGTGAGTCGACAAAATGTACTCAATCCCCAGCAGGTCAGGAACTGCTATCAGGATAAGGCTTTTCAAATAAATTCTTCTAGTTTGATATAATGGTTCATATAGTCTGGTACCTGCAATGCATCAGCAATTTATGGCCTAATGGTATGCATGTTTTATGAACCTATTTAATCTGGTATTCATTAAGAAAGCAGTCACCATAGTAACGTATACATCACAATGTTGTAGTGTTCCCTTTGAAACACAGAACACTAGACACAAAGAAACACAGCTTTCTACAGTACATCCCTGTATTTCCACAGTGTTAAAATGGCAAATAATATAGTTTAACTACACAGTATTTATTAAATGCCAATATGCAGCTCAGTTGCGTGCAAAATAGGAGAAGGCCTGAGAGATAAATTATCAACTAGCATCACTATCAAAGACTTATAGATTGAATGCTAATTTATACTAGCAGAAGATTTGGCCAAGAGGAGTCTGATTCTCTATTGCTTATCATTTATACTTATTCATAGCAGATATAAAATGGAGAACAGCAAAAAGTCTGTGATTTTTACTGCACAACACTGTTTAAATTTTCTTAATTTTTTTTAAAGAAAATTTGGGAAGATAACAGTATGAGAGAGTCAAGTATTAGGGAAGAAGGAAGAAGAACGGTTGCATTCAGAAGACCTAGAGTGGTTGTGGAATCTCCATCCTTGAAAGTTTTTAAGAGCATGTTTGACAAACATCCAACTGTGATGGTTTAAACTAGTGGTGCCCAACTCCTCTGGCCCCAGAGGCCAGGTCTGGTGCATGCGGCCTGCCTACGGCCCCAATTTGTTGCACGAGACCATGTAATCTGGTCGACAGCTCCCCATGGGTTGTGAGGTAAGTCATAGCAGCAGTAACTGCTGCAACTCTGGGAACCATGGCAATTAGCACTGCTATGCTTCCCCACTGCCACATTTCCAGACCCATGGGGAGCCCTGCGAGCTGGATGATACAGGTCTGTGGGCCAGATCCAGCTGGATCTTAGTCACCCTGGATTTAGATGAAGTTGATTCTGATTTGAGTAGGGAAATAGATAGCTTCCTGAGATCTGTTTTCCCTACTTTTCTATGATTTATATGAATGTTCAGAAAAATAACTAGTTTTCTGTAAGTAAAGGAAATATTTATATCCTTACATTCATACTAATTTATGAAAGGTGGCTTGCATATATTTTGGTGTGCGGGCCGCCTCCCGATCTCGTCCATGTCGCCATGTGTGAGCCGGGAGCGATATGTGGACCCGTTTTTGCGCACGCGGGCTGTGGCCAGCAGCCCAGGCACACGGGGTCGAAGAAGACCGGTGGCGAACTAGAATTAGTTACGGACGCGTAATGGTTGATTAAAAGATTGTTTACTTACACCAAAGATGGTCGTGGTGTAGGCTGGACAGTTTTCCAGGCTCAGCTCCGCTTAAATCCTCGCTAGAGGACTCCAAAAATTGACCCTGGAGTGGTTGAAGCTCCGCGGGTTCGGTAGTTTCAAAGGAAAGGGCTACGTCTTAGGATTGCACTCAGTGACGGGGAGAGGCTAGAGGCCATTTGGCCCCCGGAGTGGTTGAAGCTCCGTGGGTTCGGTAGTTTCAAAGGAAAGGGATACGTCTTAGGATTGCACTCAGTGACGGGGAGAGGCTAGAGGCCATTTGGCCCCCGGAGTGGTTGAAGCTCCGTGGGTTCGGTAGTTTCAAAGGAAAGGGATACGTCTTAGGATTGCACTCAGTGACGGGGAGAGGCTAGAGGCCATTTGGCCCCCGGAGTGGTTGAAGCTCCGTGGGTTCGGTAGTTTCAAAGGAAAGGGATACGTCTTAGGATTGCACTCAGTGACGGGGAGAGGCTAGAGGCCATTTGGCCCCCGGAGTGGTTGAAGCTCCGTGGGTTCGGTAGTTTCAAAGGAAAGGGATACGTCTTAGGATATGGTGGGAAATACTCTTTTGCACGCGGGTTTTCCTATTGCAAAAGAAAACTCCATCGTGTAAAGAAGCTGCAATTTGGTGGGAACATAATTTAGCGGTGCCGAAGCACACAAAAACAAAAAACCACAACTTTAGGTTGTGACAGTTGGTAGATATGTCCACATGGATAAAACACTGAATGATCTCCCGTTAATGCAAAAGCATAGTTAGTTCCATTAGGCATGTGAGGTGGAGATCTACTGCTCCACTTCTTCCTGATGACTGGATTTCCATAAGGACACTCAGGGCACATCTACATGTGACTGTACAGCACCTTTGTTACTGCACTGTCATTTAGTACTTTCTTTTAGAAGTACTAAAAGACAGCACAGTAACAGCCTGTACTATGCCATGCTGGCCACACAGTTATTTTTGGCCACTATATTGCTGTAACAACACTCTATAACAAGAGACCGCATTGCTATGGTGAAATAGCAGCAATGTCATGGTTTTTGCCAATGGATGCTACGGCACCATAGCGTGTCACTATGGTGCTGTAGCACCTTGTGTAGACTTGCCCTCAAAGAGGCTCCAACTCTTAGTAATTTTCTCTGTTTCGACCCACCTTCTACTAGAATCATGTTGGCAAGAACCATTGTAACCACATATAGGGCAACTAGTGTCATGAATCTCGGGAGGGAGCCTGATCTGTGTGGACTTCTCATATACACATGGCTGAGAAGCCACAAACCTACACAAGAGAAGAGTCACCATGGCACAAGGAATTTGTGTAGATACTGCCAGCTAACACAAATATTCTGGCCAGACCTGGTTGAAAATGTTCTGATATGTATTATGGTTTGTGTAGTGGGTGTGGTGGGGTTTTTTTTAATTTTTGATAGAAAATGATTTTAACAAAATATGTATGTATGTGTGTGTGTATGTATGTATCTTAAGTTGTGGTAGATATTTAAAACAATGACACTTATTAATGTCCTCTTACCTACAAAGCTTACAACTAAATTTCTATCACTGCAATAGGATATATTACTAATATTAGAGCAATCCACCTCTAATATGATTTGCTAAAAGGTTTCAATTTAACAGAGGATCATTATGAAAAATAATGCACCACATAATGCAAGTTGCTCTTATTTGCAGTAGTGGCTTTAACCCTTGATAAAGGGATCTCTGCACTGAAAAAACGCTGTGGTTTTAGAATGTCTCATTCAAAAATTAGCAATAATGAACTAGCTTCTCTTTTCAGTTATACAGGTACCACTGCTCCCGCATGATGCTGTGCATCTCCCATGCTATATTGTGTCCTTACTTCCTTTTCATTTAAATATGCTCCTCACCTGCATAGAGTGGTGGATCCCTGAGAACATTGCGAGGACTCTAGCTACTCCATTACTATATTTCCCCACACATCCTGTGCTTTAATAGCTCTATGCTATTTACCTACACAGAAAAAGATTCTCCTTTCCTTACAGTAAGTAGAAACCTATTTTATGAGAATTTTCTTTGAGCCCAATAAGGATAAAGCTGGAGCAAGTTGCTTCAGCCTGAATTTCCCACCTTGCCTAAGGCTAAACTCTTCAATAGGGTATCACTGCCTGTTGAAATGTGGATTCAGTGGAAGTTGAGAGCATTTGACAGCTCACAGAATACAATCCATACCATGAAAATGAAATTCTAATTTATATTCCATTTTACTACTCAACCCTGATTGAGCCAAGTTCAAACCCATCTCTTTTTGTACTACCAAAAATTTAAACTATTTCTCTCAGTTGTTTTGTATCCTAATTACATGTTGTCCTTTTGTTCTTCTGAGGAAATTCTTCCCCTGAGTTATTCTTTTGCTTTATTTTGAAATTGCAAGCTTAAGATTATTTTTAATTTCAGTAAATAGGGAGAACAATATGTCTAAGAAAATATTTGAATAACTAGCCACAGGGATAGTTAAAGGCAACTGGAAATGTCAAAACTGTAAATTGAACTTAAAGCCTCCAGTAGGAGGCTAAAAATGTTACAGCATAACACTGAACAAAAAGGCAAGTTCCTGACAACTGCAGCTATCCTGACTAATCAAAGTTCAGCTTCCACACAGCTACATTTTGCTTGAAGGAAAAAAAATACATTTTTAATGACTTCTTTCCGGAGTAATTTTGACCATTGTTGGGGGCAGGTGCTGTAGGACCACATTTCCTACCTTTCCAATGCTTTATTGGAATCAGCTGTGGGGAAGAACTGGATGGACCTGTCACTATGCAACCACTGATGTTCTTCTCTCACCTGACATGTCTTGAAATCTCTCTTTAATTATTGGGAGTTGGATATAGGCTGAGTGACAATCTTACCTGCTTACACAGGGAATTTTCTTCGTGGGGCTCCTCCTCCCATTTCACCCCACCTTTACCACATCCTGGTAGATGATACACACCAGTGTCTTGATCTTGCATAGACCAGTTGGCTGTTAGCTGTACCTCACTAGCTCACTGAAATGGAGGAGTGCCTAAGTTTGAATTAATCCCTCCAGGCTTCCTAGGGCTGTGACATAAGCCAGTTTCTCATGGGTTTATGAAACAAGCCCCTTAGATTGGTTCATACAATAGTCTATACCATAGTTAGGTTAGTTTAATTTCTCTGCAGTGTATGGGTCAATTAATTTGTATCAGACCCTTTAAGACCCAGAGAATAATCAACTTAAATCCATTTCTCCCCTGGTGTGTGGGAAATGTATTTATATCAGTCCATTGAAGGCCTACAGCATGATCTACTCAACTTAACTTCTCCACTAAGCAAGGGTCAATCACGTAATATTAATCTATGTAAGATTCAGAGAATGATCAACTTAAATGATTTTTCCCCTTTTGCATGGGTCAGACCACTGGTATTGGTCCCCTTAAGATCCAGAAAATGATCAACATAAATCTATGATAGACAGGCTTTGGGAGCAGTGAGAGACATGTGGGTGAAAGCCCACTGCTCCCCCTTTCCCCTGAAGCCCCTCAGCACCCCCCAGCAGCCATGGAGCACCCTGTCGACCCCCAGCATAGCTGGAGGTAAGCGGGGTCCATGGTGAGAGGGGGTTAACCCCAGGCAGCGGGAGGAGTCGGCTGAGTGAGCCAAGGAGGGTCTCACCCCACCCCGGCCCCTACTTCGCCCAGCCCCGCAGGGAGCCATGCGACTGGAGCCTCATGAACAGGCTACACAAACAGGAGTGCTTGTCTGCCCAGAGCATGAGTTAGCTCAGATTTTGCACAGGAGGGTATGCAGGAGGGCCCGAGGCCCTGCCTGTGTGCCACCTTGGGTAGGCATGCCCAACTGTAACCGGCCTACTAGCGGCATGCTGCAGATGGGCATGCACTGCACCCCAAGGGTACCCTCAGGGTCTGCAGCCCCCACCTCTGGTGCCTCAGAGGCCTCTACCCAGACAGAGTCCATGGTTCTGGGATCCACACAGATGGATCACTTTTTCAGGCTCTGGGGCCCAGGAGCATGGCCACCTCTTCTTGTGAGGTCTGCTCCCTTTTGGGGTCTCGGGCATGCCAGCTGGAGGAGCTCCAGGCTGCAGTCCAGAGACTGCATGCCATCAGGGACTGTGAGCAGGAGATTGACTCCTATTGCCAGGCCCTTCTCCCCCAGGAGACCCCAGGACAAGGAAGCACTCAGGGTCCTCCCATTCTGTCCAGCCAATGGGTTGGACCAAGGTGGTCAAGGGCCCCCACACCTGGAGCTTTGCAACAGGTACGAACCTCTTGCAGCCCCAGAAGAGCCTGCTAAGCTGCCAGCTCCTGCAGGCAACACAGGCTCTACTGTAGCTACTATCCCCCGCTCTCCCCAAGACCAAACGCAAAGTGTTTGTCATGGAAGACTCCATCCTGAAGGGGACTGATGGGGCAATCTGCTGCCCTGACCCCTTAGCCTGGGAAGTTCGCTGTTTCTCAGGAGCCCATATCTGAGACATTGCAGAGAAGATCCCTAAGCTCCTCCAGCCCACTGACCACTACCCTATGCTCCTTATCCATGTGGGTACCAATGACACGGCTCGGAGAGCTCCCAGCTGGGTCATGAAGCACTACAGGGATTTGGGAGCAGGGCTAAAGGGTTTGGAGGCACAGGTGGTGTTTTCTTTGATCCTCCCAGTCTCAGGCTATGGGCTGAGGAGGGAGAGGAGGATCCAGATAGTAAACCAAAGACGGCGGTGTTGGTGTCATCGGGAGGGCTTTGGCTGCCATGACCACAGTCCACTCTTTGGTGAGACAGACAGTGAGCTGCTGGGAAGGGATGGCCTCCACCTCTCTCCACTGGGGAGGAGGCTCTTCTCAGCCAGACTGGCTGACCTGCTCCACTGGGCTTTAAACTAAGCCTGCCAGGGGACGGCAGGACTACCACCACTGCTGGCCCACTGAGCAACCCTTGCAAAGCCAGCAGGCCAAGGCACTTAAGGGATCCCGCCCCTGCCCCAGCCCTGGAACAATCTGTAGGCAAGGCAAGGGCCCCCATGGGGACACTTACCTGCCTGTACTCAAATGCCAGGAGCTTGGGGAACAAACAGGAGGAACTTGTCCTCCTGCTTAATACAAATCATTACTATGTCATAGTGGAGACCTGATGGGACTCCACCCATGACTGGACCACGGGAATAGATGGCTATACCCTGTACAGGAGAGATGGAATGGAAAAAAGGGATGGGGGTATAGCTCTCTATGTCAAGGAGAGCTATGCGTCCCTGCAAACCGATATTGGCAACCAGGGTGGATGACTAGAGACCCTCTGGGTTAAAAATCATGGGGAATACAGCACAGGGGACACAAGGGTGGGAGTCTATTACAGACCTCCCACCCAAAGTGAAGAGCTTGACCAGGAGTTTGCCAGGGAATTAGCTGAGGCCACATGCTCCTGGTCCATGGTTGTCATGGGAGACTTCAACTACCCAGACATCTCATGGGAAGAGTGCTCAGCTAAATCCGAGTGGTCACAAAGCTTCCTCTCATGTGTGGATGACCAAGAAGGACACGAGTAGCCTATGGGCCAAAGAGAGGTAAAGCACTGCTCAACCTGGTACAGGCAACCGGGGATGACCTAATCAATGGCCTAACGATCAATGGGAAGCTGGGTGACGGCAAACATGAGCTGATCATCTTCACCATCCTCCATAAAGGTGGCAAGTCATTCAGCAATACTGAAGTCCTGACATGTTAGGAGGCTTGTTGGTGAGGCCCTAAGGGACCATGACCCCAAGGGGAGGGGAGTTCAGGAACAGTGGTTGCTCCAAGAGGGAGCGATCCTCAATGCACAAGCTAATGCTATTCCATCTTGGAAGAAAGACAGCAAAAGGGCACAGCAGCCCCCTTGGCTCTCCAGGGAACTAGTGGACCTCCTACAGCTAAAAAGAAAGACCTACAAAGGATGGAGGATGGGAGGAATATTCTGCGCTGGTGCAGAAGTGCAGGGAGTGAACCAGGAAAGCCAAGGCTACAACAGAACTCCAACTAGCTACAAGTATCAAGGATAATAAAAAGTCCTTTTTTAGATATGTGGGGAGCCACAAAAAAGCAAGGACAACATTGGACCCCTGCTAAACCAGATGGGACAACTGACAACTGACACCCAGGAAAAAGCCAAACTACTAAATGGGTATTTTGCATCGGGTTTTCATCAGTCCCATGGGACACCCCTGCCCCTTACAGGACAGGGAGGCCCAGGTAAGGGAGATTCCTTGCCTTCTATCAATACTGACCTTGTGAAGGAACACCTTGAGAGGCTGGACACCTTCAAGTCAGCCAGCCCTGACAATCTACACCCCAGGATACTCAAGGAGCTGGCTAGCATCATAGCTCAGCCCCTGGCACAGATCTTCGAGAGTTCCTGGCACTCTGTTGAAGTGCCTAAAGATTGGAAGAATGCCAATGTGGTGCCTATCTTCAAGAAAGGGAGGAAAATGGATCTGGCAAACTATAGGCCCATCAGCCTGACCTCTATCCCGGGGAAGGTCTTAGAAAAGATTATCAAAGAGGCCATTCTTAACAGACTGGCTGATGGCAACATCCTGAGAGATAGCCAGGATGGGTTTGTTGTGGGTAGGTCTTGCTTGACCAATCTCATTTCCTTCTATGACCAGGTGACCTATCACCTGGACAAGGGAGAAGAGATTGATGTCATATATCCTGACTTCAAAAAAAGCCTTCGATCTGGTATCCCAAGATCACCTCTTGGCAAAACTGGCCAACTGCAGCCTCGGGTCCACCACGATCCTCTGGCTGGGGAACTGGCTCTGTGGTCAGACCCAGAGGGTGGTGGTTGCTGGAAGTCAATCATCATGGTGCCCTGTGACCAGTGGAGTTCCTCAAGGCTCTGTCTTTGGATCTATATTGTTCAACATCTTCATTAATGATGTGGACATTCGAGTCAGAAGCGGTCTAGTCAAGTTTGCCAATGATACCAAACTTTGGGTCAAAGCATCCACACCTGAGGACAGGAGGGCAATCCAGGCTAACCTTGACAGGCTCAGGAAATGGGAAGATGAGAACCCGATGGTGTTTAACACCGAAAAATGCAAGATTCTCCACCTTGGGAAGAAAAACCTTATAGACTAAGCAGTGCTACACTGGCTAGCACTATGAATGAAAGGGACTTGGGGGCCATGATTGACCACAAGATGAACATGAGCCTTCAATGTGATGCTGTGGCAAGTGAAGCAAGCAAAACACTGGCTTGCATCCGTAGATGCTTCTCAAGCAAATCCCAGAGGCTGCAGCTAGAATACTGCAATCAGTTTTGGGCTCCACAATTCAAAAAGGATGTGGAGAAGCTTGAGAAAGTCCAAAGAAGAGCCACATGTATGATTGGATGTCAGGAAAACAAACCTTACAATGACAGGCTGAGAGCTATGGGACTCTTTAGCCTAGAAAAGTGCAGGCTCAGGGGCAATCTGATGGCCCCCTATAAGGTGTGTTATCAGGGGTGTTCACCAGGATCTGGGGGAACATTTGTTCACTAGAGCGCCCCAAGGGACGACAAGGTCAAATGGTTATAAACTCCTGCAAGACCGTTTCAGGCAAGACATAAGGAAGACTTTCTTTACTGTCCGAGCCGCCAAGGTCTGGAGTAGCCTGCCATCAGAGGTGGTTCAAGCACCTGTTTTGAATGCTTCAAGAGAAATTTGGATGTTTATCTTGCTGGGATCCTATGACCCCAGCTGACTTCCTGCCCTTGGGGCAGGGGGCTGAACTCGATGATCTTCCAAGGTCCCTTCCAGCCCTAATGCCTATGAAATCTATTTTTCCACAGCACAAGGATCACTCAAGTCCTATAAGTCCATTCTAAGATTCAGAGAATGATTAGCTGATATCAATTTCTCCATGTTGTATGGATAAATCAACTTGTATCAGTCCATTTTAAGGTCCCAAGAATGATCATCTGAAATCAATTTTGTCACAGTGCACAAGTCACTAAATTCATATCAGTCCATTTTAAGATTGAAGGAAGGATTCACTGAAATTATTTTTTCTGGGGTTGTTACCCTACCTTAAGACCTCTAGGTCAGGGTCCCCATATCTCCTCCCTACCTCCTCCCCCTCCCCAGAAAGGAGCTTTTGTTCCTGCCACCTCCCCAGTACATCCATTGGGGAAACCACATTCCATCAACAAAAAAAGGGTGAGAAAAAAAAGGAAAAAGAAAAACTGACACCAAAGGGGCAAGACCCCTTTAAGACTCACAGACCCATGTACCAGCTGCTTCCTTACTGTCTCTCCGCACCATATCCAGGTTTCTATCTTCACTGCCCGGCTGTCTCGTTCCACTCCCCAGTGTGTCTTGCCCCAAGTTCAGCTGGTGGTCCTCCAACCACCTTGGTCTGTGGATCTGGCCACTTCTTTCCCATCATCTGCAGGGAGTTGGCAGCTGGAAAACCCTCTCCAGCTCTCAACCTTCTCCTAACCTCTCCTGGCTTTGTTCCCCTGCACTGGCTGTGGTTCTCCACCCAGCTGCTCCTCTCTGGGTCTAGAAATACCTGTTCTGGTGCTCCCTCTGCCAATATGGAGGGAGCACATGTATCAAAACCACAGCTGCATTCTCTCCACACTGAGTCGGCTTCTCTCTGCACCTGAGGTTAATATTTCCCAATCCTGTTCTTCAGGGTTTTCCTCCTGTCCCCCTTTCTTTCCTTCACCACCATCAGTTAAATAAGGATATACATATACAACTTTGAATGTTGTATTTTTAAATATTTGAATTCAACTTGTAGCTTAAATATAGATTTTTGTAAAGACAGAAGCTGTTAGTAGAAATCCCTCAGCAAGGGGTAAACCACAAAAGGTTTAGAGGCTTGGCTCAGTTCTCCACAGTTGTACATATAAGTCTATAAGCTGGATTCCAAATATGACACAGGAAAGTAAGGGATTCTGGGTAGGTTAGGATATTCTGGCACACTTCAGAATAGGAGAGCTATGCATCTCTTCGGGATAGATTACGACAATTTCATGGATGCACTAGAGAGCATTGAGAGATGAGGGGAGCTAGGTGTCTCTCTGGATAGAATAGGATTTCACTCCAGAAGTGGGAATGCATGCTCTTTGAGCTATCCACAGGCAAAAATTAGACATCTTAGAGTTCAACTGTTCTTTGGGCCTTAGCCTCCTTACAGGTGAAATAGGATTTGGGCTTACATGTTCTTCTGGCTACCTTGACTTATCCACTATGTGATTGCTAATAGAGCAGACTAAACAACATCAGACCGAAGAACCATAGGTCAAGGGATAAACTGCTCACTTAGGATGTGGAGTTAAATCCTCTGCTATAAGATAGCACCATCCCCAAGAGTACTATCTTATGGCTGAATTAACTAATACCGGCACATGTGTAGACAGTGACACTTTACTGTGGAGGTAATTAGTCAACTATAGTTAGGCACATGTGTAGATGCACCCTCTGAGTAACCGAGAGCCCAATTCATTCCATGCAAAGTGGAATGGTTTAAGCAAGTGAGATTATGAATTTTCATCCCCTCCCTATACCCTGACTATGACTTAATAGTGGGGATTATGACCTAAGAGGTAGGAGATGGGGGATTGGTTCTCTTCATGAACACAAGGAAACTGAACTAGGTCTTTCACATCCTGGATGAGTGTTTTGAATCATTGAACAGTTGGATAAAAGGGGAGTTGCTGTTACTGACTCTTCTTGTAGCTAGAAAGGACTGATCTGTTCTTGATTTTAGAAAGGAAAGTTTTCAGTACCTAACTCCAGGAGAGAAAAGTAGAATTAAAGATACACCTACTTCCTCATCTACTGGTCTGCTTAGGTAGTCCTGTCTTTGGGTGCTATTTTATATAGATCGCTTTCTGAAGCACATAATTCATTGTAACGGAGCACAACCACTTTGTGCAGGTCTTGGGGTTCCACTAGTTTTGAAAAACACCACAAGATTGAGTGCTGTGGCATTTAGCTCTCTGTCAATTTAACCATAAGATCAACAGGAAGTTTGTATTGTAACAAGGTGTGAACACAGGTTACCTGCTCACAAACTGAGCCATTTTTCCTCCATGCATAAAGAAGGGAAGAGGTATAAACATGAGGAATAGCATCATATTTGAAACAGTTTATTTAACTTGAAAATCATCTATCAACTATTTCAACTCCACATTCAGTTAGTAGGGTTTATATTTCTAGATCTGAGGCAATACTTCAATAGTAAGTACCCTAGAACATACACTGTAACATAAAATACCTAGATTAAAAAAGCTTGTATGCACTTACAGTCTAAACAAAAAAACAGTGTCCCACATGAGGATAAGGATGGGTTCAGTAGTTTGACTGGCATTGTGTCTATTCCTGGACCTATCAGAATGGGTAAAATGCCCTCAGGCCACCTCTACCTATTATTAACTACAGAATATTAGTAACTACAATTTGTTCGTGTGTCTGTGTGTATCTGTGTATGTGTATGTGTGTGTGTGCGCGTGTGTGTGTGTTGGGGTGGGGAGGAGTGGGAAGGAGGCAGGGAGGGAGTGAAATTATTTTGTTTGTTTTCACCTGTCTTTTGCAACAGTGTCAAAGATCCAGCGCATGGCCCAAATCTGCCCCACAGGGTGCTATCATCTGGCCTTCAGCTGCGCGTGTGGGTCTTGGACTGGCCCTCTGCCCCTCATCTAGCCTGGAGGGCCCAAGGCGTTTTACATCCCTGATTTACTGCCTCCTTGTAAGACTACCAAGGGAATGTCTGAATTCTGGTTACATTATTTTAAATGGCTTCAGTAGCCCAATTAATTGCTCTGGGTATTATATGAGGAAATAAGGTTTTATATATATATGGCCCAAATCTGCCATTCTTACTTTTGATGATTAGTATTTCTCTCCTCAAGGAATCTGACTGACTTCAGCTAGAGTGTAAGTTCTAGTTAAAGGGCAATGGAAAAACCTGTTAGTGATGTTAATATTAAAAAAGCACTAGACTCACTCCTTAGTTAAGTTATACTTAATAACTACAATGTAATTACACTGTACAGTATTATTTATTTTGAGACACATTGTTAATATACTGACAAAACTGCAAAAGAAATTACATGGCTAAGCATGATTACCGTGTAAATACAATATCTTGTTTTAAATATGAAAGCAGAGGTAAAAATTACTGCTTCTGCTATGTAGCTAACCTTTCCAACACATGCGCTGTTGTTACTTTGGCGGATATAGTTTAATTATTAAACTGCAATTAAGTTTAATTACAGAGTATTTAGAGGCATGATATTAAAAAGTTTGATTGCTTTTTGCCTCTATTTTGTTAATGCATGATCTGACACACAATATGGCATGACCACAAAAAGAAAAGTACTGTAATTTTGAGTTCTACAAATACAGTAAATTCAATTAAATAAAAATCTTTTGATTTCAATAGGCTTTGGACTGGACTCCACATGCAGTGTTTCATATTGGGGGAGTTAATTAATATTACACTTCTAAATATATATGAGGAATATTAGAGTCTTTTCCTATATGGGTGCCACATTGTGTTAACACCTAGTACCAGAAAAGCTGAGACAAAAGAGCAAGTTAAGAAGAGAGGTGAAGAAATTAATAGGGAGTTTTCTAGGAATGTCCTCTGGTTATTCTTCTGTATAAAGCTTAAAAGATGTGGCTTTAGATAATTTTAGATATTATTAGGTTTCCCTTTTAGAATATAATATCTTTGAAGCACTGTTTCTCAGTTCATACAATCCTCAATGTGAAGCTGATAGCGGCTGTTGGGCAGTACTGCTGTATAAATAACACATAAAAATATGGGTTTATTTTACGTTTGTTTTTGTTTTCTTGTGCGTTTCCTGGACAATTTTAGTAGGTTTTTCATGGGCTTAATGAGAAACAGGGGAGTGCAGCCAGCAACATTTCTTTTTTACTGAATTTGGATGGTTAGTAAGGTCATTTTAAAACATAATGTCCACTATTGCATTATAGCAACCTTTCCAAGATTTATAAGATGATTGCTGTATGACAAATTGGTGGAAGAGGAAGCAATATTGTGAACATTATTAGCCAAGATGATTAAGATAAAGATATGTACTGAAGTGACAAGGGAAGCAGATACCACGCACATAAGTTTTGTTGGATTTAAAGGAAAAAATGCGAAGAAAAAAATACTATTTGTAGAATGTCACAACCTTTAATCATCCCAGTAGGAAATCAAACAAGAACATTTAATGGAACAGAGCTGGTAGAGAAATGTCATATTAGCTTGACAAAAAGAGACATCAATGACTTGCAACTTGTAGCAATGGCCTGTTAGTTACAAAATGTGTTCAAGTGAATGTTATGGATTTGGAACAAAGCATGTATTACAAAGCTATTTAATAATTGCAAACATGTAAATTTCTTTGAAGCTTTTAAGCTCATTTTCTTCTTTCTTTTAAAGTGTTCTTTAAACTGTTCAGGTTTTTATCATGTCTATCATCACTGCATCTGAGTTGAATTTGGTTTTCCTTTGCAATTTATTTTATTTCTAATGTTTGACCAGATTCCTATTAAAATGGAGGTCAAGGATCACTCAGCTGTGTGATACAGCAGAACTATGCTGGACCCACATCCCTGAAGTTAAACTTATTTTTTTTAGCTTTATACAGAGAAGTGTTACCAAGATATTCCAGGGTGAAACTAAGATACGAGAGGAAACTAAAAGAATTTTCTTGCTAACCCAGCAGAATAAAGGTTGAGAGCAGATATGATTGCTGTCTATAAATTTACTACTGCAGATAAACACTAAGGAAAGGGAAGAGCTAATTAAGTTAAGGGATAGTATTGGCACAAGAACAAATGGATACAAATGGATATGAACCGTCGTGAGTAATTTTAGGCTAGAAATTAGGTTTCTAACCATCAGAGCAGGAGTATTAAGGGAAAAAATCCCTTTTTAATAGGGAGCTTGTTTAGTTTATCATGCAGGTTTATATCTGATCAGTAATGATGATATCATTAGCCCTTGTTTGCTTATTCTTACTATTATTATTGTTGTTGTTGTATTAAATATTAGATGTCAAATAAAAGTGAGATTTTGCCCAGTAGAGATAGCCAAAGGCATCAATTTCAAAATGTATATGTATTTTTTAAAGAATAGCAATATTTGTTTAGGAAGGAAATTAGCACTATAGGAATTTTAAAGTCTCTTGGATTTTAAATAAAAAATAAAGATAAAAAAATCAATGTGAACAACAGATAGCAGTTACTAATTAATTATTGATAATACAATTTAACTCACTCTTTATGCTATTCACTTAAATTAAAGTAATTTACTAATCAATAACTATAATTATAAAACAATAAAGGGGAAACTGATCAATAAAGGGAAAACAACAAAACTGATCAATAAATTAGCTCATATAGTACAATTTAATATGATTTATCTTTCTGACTCAAGCAAGTCACCAAAATTTATGAGTTATTTCCATTACACAAAGAAACTGATGATGGTTGGTAACCTGTTTATTTTCAAAGAACGTAGGCAAATTCATGTTCCCTTGAACACAGCAGAAATCAAACATCAGGAGACAATGTCTTTCTTCACAGTTCTAATCTTCTTTCTAGCCAATACTTCATTCAAATGCTTTCTCTCTCTCAACTTTTCCTCAGTGTCCTACTAAAAGTGCTTTTCTGATTGTCTATTTCCTAGCTATTTTCACTGTGGACTCTTGTGCTGGTTCATACAGCTTAATTCTTATACACATAAGTCTATCAAACAGCACTCATTTTCCCTGTGTTTGTATTTAGCACCCAGTAATATGTCTTTTCCCATTCCCTGGGGTGAGGGGCTGACTTGTTGGATGTGGGGGCTGCTGGCCCTGCTCTCTAAGGCAGGGCCAGCATCCCTGGAGGGAATCTCCAGGGCTGGGCAAGAGATGCAGCAGACTGCAGCCCTTTGCAACACTCATCTGTGGCCAAGGAGCAGCTCTGGCTAGGGGACAAAACAGGCAGCGGCCATTTGGCTCCAATCCAGGGAAGGACATGGGGTCTGGTTGGCTCCTGCAGGCAGCAGTGGCTCCTTCAGGCTCCCTCTGCTATGTGCCCCAAGGCTCAAAATAGCTGGAGGCTTTTATAGCCTGCAGCTAGGAGCTGCCAGAGAGAAGCCCAGCCCTGGAAGAGGAGAGGCGGCCAGCCCAGAGCCCTGGGGCTGGGCTCTGTCTGACCTCCTAGTGGCTGGGCAGACCCAGCACTAAAGTCCCTGCATTAATGTGCATTAATGCGTCTACATATGTGTTAATGTGCTTTAACTAATTGTTCCTAAATTTGATACTTGCTTTATGCAGATTTCAAATTTAGCAGGATTAGCCTAAAATTGCCATTTTTTAGGTGAATTAAGGGCATGCACTTGTAGACATGCACCCTTAATGCATCTTGAATTGGCCTAATGCCCAGAAAATGCTCACATGTAGACATGCCCTAAAAGAAGTTTGTGAAGACAGGCAGTATACAAGTTGAAGCTGACAACCACACTGTGTTCTTTCTAACAGACTGCTGCACACAGCTCAAAAAGAGCCTGGAGTCTACTACTAGAGTAGTAGGTTAGATTTTGAGACTGAAGGGTAAGATTAGGGACTGAAGTATGGTAATGCCTAATTGTTAGGTGTCCTGTTATTTAGTGGAACCATTTTTGCTACCATTTTTAGTTAGGCATCCAGAATACCACCTGGTCCTAATGCCTTGATACTGTTTAATTTATCAGTTTTGTTCTAAAACCTCCTGGATTGCCACATCAATTTGATCTAACTCTTTAGATTTATCTGCTAAAAGGATTTGATCCAATGTAGGAATAGCCTCTATATTCTCTGTGGTAAAGAAATGTGTAGG
>NW_005841908.1:1177395-1197047 GCF_000455745.1 Alligator sinensis
TCTCTGTCTGAAGGCAGAACAAAATTTAGACAGATAAATGTACAAGGTTTGCCTTGGGTGTCTCTTTAATATATGGTGTGCTTATTGGCCATTGTAAGAATTGTCTCTTGTACCTACTGCCAAACAGAAATAACAGCTTTTTGAGTGTGCTATTGAGTTGTACTTGAAAGGAATAAAAACAAGTTATAGCTCTTGGGATCAACTGCTAAATTCAGTGCTTCTAATAAATACTTTTCAATGGAAGTCTCTTCCTTTACAAATCATTCACGTTCTGACATAGGCTGGGCACAGTATTCCTGCCATCCTCAACACAATCCTTTCTTTCACCGATGGATGGTGAGTAACAAAGTACCATGCTTGGCCGCCCAAACTGTGCCTCTCTGCTGTTCTCTCAATCCTAGTCTAATTTCCATGTAATGTTGAGCGCAAACATTATCTCATCAACATGGTTCTAAGGGCTTGATCCTGTGAGAAACAGTGGACTTCCTGGGCCAGGTCTAAAACTGCTGTAAACCTGATGCATTAATAATGAAGCTATAGTTATGAAGCTATAGTTAACTATAAAGCTATAGTTATAGTTAATAAAGCTATAGTTATTTATCACAGAACCTGTCTGGTCTGAAGCAGCATAAGGAAAAACTTCTTTACAACTAGGGTGTCCAGACTATGGAACATGCTCCCCGTAGATGTGGTGCAATCATCTACCCTAGAGGTCTTCAAGAGAAAACTGAACCGTCAGCTGGCTGAGGTCGTCTGACCCCAGATGTCTTTCCTGCTCATGAAGGGGGCTGGACCTGATGATCCTTTGGGGTCCCTCCCAGCCCTATGATTCTATGATTCTATAAACTCCCAAATGATTCTCCACTGATTTTATAGGTGATACTCAACAGTTTACAGGCTGAAGCTCAAAGAACTCAGCTATCAGGTTGAAGGAGGTGAGGGAAGAAAAATCTTAAAGTGTGTACGATCTAATAAAAGATTTCAATAAGGATATTAGGATCATAGGACATTAAAGCTGGAAGGGATCTTAAAAGGTCATCTTATCCAGCCCCCTGCTCAAAGCAGGAGCATCCACGACTAAGCCATTCCAGTAAAGTGTCTGTCCAACCTGCTCTTGAAAATTTCCAAGGATGCAGATTCCACTTCTTTAGGTAGCCTGTTACAATGTTTGACCATCCTCATAGTCAGAAAGTTCCTTTTAATGTCCAACCTAATATTCTTCTGCTGCAGCTTGAGGCCATTGTTTCTAGTCTTGTCCCCTATGGCCACAGAGAAAAGCCCATCGGCATCCTCTCTATAAAAATTCACCCCAGGATAAGCGAAGTTAATTCATATATCAAGAAATGTTTTTGTGTTTTGGGGTAGGGTGGGAATAATTTAAAATAAATGATAATGATCCCTGGAAAAAATGTTCTCTAGTTATAAAACAAAAGTATGAATTGGAAATACAATAGGAAAATATAGTTAAGGCAACTTAAATGGATGGGTCCAGTGGAATTTAATGCATCAAACCACCTAATAAAGATATTCTCACTGATCTTTTGAAAAGTGGCATAATGCAGGAACAGGCATATTGGTGGCATAATGCAGGAACTTGCATAAATCAGAGTAACTTGAACAGGTGGAGATTTCTTTTTTGGTTTCTCCTGCAAAGTGATTGATAACAATCTTGAAAATGAAAGCATAAACAATGTGATTGTAGGACAGGAAATTAATGTATGCTACAATCTTTTGTTCAGCCGGTGTGCATTCCTGGCTCGAGGACTGTAAATCATTAGCAAAAATATTTTGAAAATCAAATGCAGAAAAGGCCCCTTTCAAGTAAATTTTCTGCTGTGTGTGAATGGAAATTTTCTGCTTTCATTCTGTGTGTGAATGGTCAGGTCAATATACAGCCCCCAATTCTGCAATGTGCATCTACACAAGTGCCTGGGACAGCAGCAATTTGAGCTGGGGCAGAGCAAGCCCTCCGCTCCCCGACAGATGGCTGACCTGACTGGGTGCATTTTATGCCCGTGGTCAGCATCTACATCAGTACATTCCAGTGCAGTTAATTACTCCACTGTACTCTGACAGTACTATTTTACAGTGGATTTAATTAATTTACTGTGCCCTAAAACTGGTGCACCTGTAGACAATAACACTTTACTAATTAGTGAAGCTAATTAGTCTACCCTGCAGTAAAGCACACGTGTAGATGCACCCACCCATTGGCAACTTATGCGGCACTCAACAATTTGTATGGAAATGGATAAAATCCCATTAAATTCAATGTGACTACTCACAGGAATAAGGTTTCAGATTGCAGGATTAGGGTTTCTGGTAAATTTGTTAAATACAATTTAGTACTTCAAACCAGATCCATAGATTAGTAAATAGATACTCTAGGACAGGATGCAATAGAAATGCCTTTGATGGACAGACATGTTGTTCCCTCCTTTTTTGGTCTGTTTCATTAGCTTGGTGTAGTAGTTCTTTGGGGAACTTATTTTGTATTTCATCCTCAGCATGATGGGCCCCTAATCTTAATTTGGATCCCATAGGGTACCATAATACAGATAATACTTTTTAATAATAGTGAGGGTACTTTTAGCTCTTATTGTTAAACTAACCAGACACTCAGGAATGCAGGGTTTACAGAACAATTTCACTTTTAAATATAGACTATAAAATATTTATAATGATAATTACAAAGAGACTAAACAAAGTAGTGGGGGAAATTAATAAAAGATGGCCAGGTGGGATTTATGCCTGGTAGGCATGCAAGAGACAATTTAAATGGATTTCATGTTGTTTGGGAAATTAAGGACACACTGGTGCAAACTGAAGTCATATGTTTAGATGATAAGATAATGGTATTCTTTACTCTTCACAAAATTGGCTTGAGAGCAATGTTCAGAAAAGGAACCAGGAAAACATATCCTCATCCTACATTGTTGATATTGAAGATTCATAGACCCAGTCCCTTACACTTCATCCACTAGACTCTATCTTTAGTTTAATACTTTGAGTTTGCTTAAAGTATATCCCATTGAGAGGCCTCCAGGCTTAATATGACTATATCAAGAGTTGAAGAAACCACTTTTCCTGATATTTTGTTCCAGCAGTTACTCAATAGTACCACTACCATAGTGGGAGATATGTACCTTATTTGTATTTTTCTGGCATTAACTTTTTGCCATTAATTTTCATTGTTATTTTTAATACTATATGAGTATTATATATTAGTACCTAGTCTTTTCTCCTTGTGCATTGTTATGAAGTCACCCTTTAATCTCCTTTTTTTCTTTTTTGGTGTGGTAAACATACCACATTCCTTAAATTTCTCATTAGGCATATTCTCCAGTCCTGGACTCCTTTCAATGATTATTCTTTGTACACTCTTTATTTTAATCTCCCTTTTTTATGTGGATACCAGGCCAAGATGCTGCATTCTTATCACTTCCTGTCTGCTGAATTATTTTTACAGAAGGGGTCTAGACAAAGTGCACAGTAAAAGTGTAAATTCTGTTTCCTCCACTATCTCTTCATCTTACAGAAGTGAAGTAAATTGTTCTAGCCAGGAAATCCAATAACATAATATTGGGGTAAAATATAATGTGAAGTTCATTAGAAAGTGAGATCTCAGGTGATAGGTTGAAAAGAGTTTTCTTTTGGGAAACAAACAAAAAGAAAATCCAGGAAGAAAGTTTTGTACTGGGAAAAGGGAATGGGGGGTATGTTCCAATTTTCAAACTAATTAGTTATTCTTTTATAAGCTGCAAAAATGTAAGAGTAAATTTTCATGACAATGCATTCCGGCAACACTTTAATTATAAGGGACCACTTTTTCTGATTTTGAAAAGACACCCATGAAAACTCTCTTTTAAAAACAACTTGGACAGCAAATGTACCAGCTCTTCTAGTTATATAATGTATAATAAAAAAAAAATTCAAACATGCCCAGTTATGTAATTCTTATTGGAAAAGGAATTAAAATTTCAGCATAGGGACACAAATCAGAATATAATTCCAGAATAATGCTAAAAATTAGTTAGGGCTTGCCTTCTAAAGGGAGCCTAGTTTGTACTGAACTAGGTTGTGTATTAGACTGGGCACTGCAGCCATCCCAGAAGTCCATGTCACAGATCAGCTCTTCCACATGGTTCAGTCTTTCTTCTATTAAGATTTTATTCTAATATGAGTCAATATTATGGGTGCATATTAAGGCTGTGCAAAATGGCACCATTCTATTTCACCTTGAGTTTTGAGGTTTCGATAGAACAGTGTTTCTTTTTTAATTTAATTTCGACTCAAAGCCGCTGTTCCATTTAACTTCGTCGAAACAGTGACACTGTTTTGACGCTGTTTCGACCATACACTATAATGGGGAAGCTCAAAACAGACTCTCTAATCTGGCAGACAGATGGGGGCCTGCAATCCTGGGAGGGCTGCAGGGGCTGTGCCAGTCCCCCCAGGGCTGCAGGCCCCTGATCTGCTTGTCAGATGAGGGAGGGAAGCCGGGTGCTGCCACCTGGGACCAGGGAGCTGGGGAAGGGAACTGAGCCCGATCGCTCAGTTCCCTTCCCCAGTGCTACGATTGGGCTGGGGAAAGGAACTCTGCTGGGCTCAGCCCAGTTTACTTTGGGATCAGCTCAAAGTTTACTTTGATAGGTTGAGTTCTAGTGCTAGGGATCTAGTACTGGGGATGGCAACTCAGTTCAGTTCAGTTTGATCTAGTGCTGGGGATGGGACCTCAGCCCAGCTGGGCTGAGTTGCTTTCCCCAGCCTGATCTAGCGCTGGGGATGGGAAGTGAGCCCAGGCTCCATTCCCTTCCCCTGCGCTGTGATCAGCTTCCCACAGCCTGGCCATGGGAGGCAGGGAGAGCCAGGGCTGCACTCCTGGCTGAGCCACATGGGGCTGCAGAGTCACAGGGAGTACAGCCCTGGTTCTCCCCTGCTTCCCACCACCTGGCTGCTGTCTGCTTCGAAACTCAGAATGTTTAGAATCTTTTGAAACATTTCAACTAGTCTTTTTTTGTTTCAAGGCTGTTTCAAAGCCCTTCATTTTGTTTCGATTTCACTGTTTTGAGCTTGAAATGAGTCGAAACAACCGGAGAAATTTTGCACAGCCCTAGTGCATATCTCATGTCTCTTTGTTCTGTTGCTGTTCCTTATATTTTCTGGGATTTGTCCTGAAATATAATGTGGAATAAATAGTCAAGGACTGAAAAAAAATGACAATTCTGGAATTTGGAAACACTTTCACACTTTTACTCTCCAGCCCATTATCATGGACAAAATAGTGTTTTGAGTCATAAAGCTGGACATCACCAAAAAACAGTGGCTGCTCGAGGCATATTTGCCCTCTAATGGACCAGCCATAAGGAAACCAGCCTGTTTGGGTTTTTTGCTTTGGGTTTTTTGTTTGTTTATTTTTTTGTTTTTGTTTTGTTTTTTTGGGGGGGGTTGCAGTAGCTGTGACAAAAGCACTACACCTAGCCCTCTTACAGATGCACAGGTCTGCTCCACAGATCAGCTGCCTTTGGAGGACCTTTTTTTATGGATCAGCTTCACTCAATCTGAGGGGAAGGAGGTAGAATGGATTTATATTACAGTATATAATATACTACTTCGCAATTAACAGTATACAATTGCTATATTACACTGCATGAGCACAAATTATTTAAATGAGGAGAAACTGAGTTTTTTGCAAACTACCCCCTACCATGAAGCCATAATTTACAGCATTAAGGCACATGTAATTTCAAATCTTCCACAGTTTATCCTACTTTACATATGCAAAAAGCACCAAATGTTAGAACTCCTCAGATATTATTGGATGCTACAGGTAAATGTTTTCAGAATGAAAAAGTGATATTGTTTTGGCCCAAGGTATCAACAATAATTAAAAATAGTTGGTAACAAACTATGATTGGAAACTTCTGCTTGGATATCATTTGACGTTTCTGGAACTGAAAGGATCCTGTAAGCAAAATCAGAATTCATCTTTACTCTCTAGATGACTGCTGGAAAGATAACTCAGAGACACTGGAAGGACGGGACAGACATAGCAATAAAATTATTTTGACAGAGCCTGGAATTCTTTTCTGGGGCATAGAAAGTAGCTAGATAATTTTAATGTGATTTGAGTGTCATTTTTAAATCTCATAAGGAAATATATATAAATAGCATTGAAAGCTCCTAATCATACTAGACTTAAAGAGTACTAAGTGTACCCTTTAAACAGTGTGGTCTTGAATCACATAGAAATGTGCTTGAATGCTATCTGAACAAAAATTGCTTTTTCTAAATGGGGGCCTTCAAGAACACAAGTATAAATATAATGGCATATGCATTGGCATAGTATGTACTTTCATATTTATTTTTATGTAATTTCAGCACTACCTTGTTTGATTTAATTGATTTGGTTTTAGTATGTGGTTTTTTCCCTTGATATCACTTAGTACTACAAAAAAACTTCTGGATCAGAGAAGACAGTGCCTGCTACTGCAGGCAAGTACGTTTCCTAATGTGTTTTTTTTTTTAAACTAATCAAGCTCCAGCTTAAAAAATACATAGAGTTTTCCACCACTACTCTCTGAGAAGGCTAGTCAGAGTATGCATAAATCTTCCCAAATGAAGCTAATTGTAGGTATCCCAAAAGTACATCTGCACCCCATTATTCATCTCCATTTATAGGCTCTTACTATATTTTCTTACATAAAATATGTTCCAGAATAAAATAATTTGTTTCTGAAAGGCAAAACGAAGGAAAAAGGGTATTTCTGGGTGCATGTACATAGGATTGACCTAATTTACCAGGTGTGGGTGCACAAGCTGCCTAATTAGCTCCACAGTAAACATCTCAGCATCTACACATGGATCCCTATTAGGCTGCAGTAAACTAATGAACTCTGCAGCAGGGTAGTACTTTTAAATACAAGTACTATCCTGCTGTGGAGTTTTATAGTGTGCAGCAATGCATGTGTAGATGCTGACCCAGCTGGCTGGGGCATGAGGGTGCTGCCAGTCAGACCTGCACTGAAGCATCCTTGTGCCTCAGCTAACCCCTCTGCAGCACACTGGGTCAGGCAGGAGAAGGCCTGGGCTGGCAGGCTGATCCCTGGGCCCCCTGCCAGCCAGGGCTACTCCAACCCAGTTCAAAAAGCTGCAGTCCTGGGCACACCTTCAAGTAATGCATTTGGAAGGAATAAACACCAGCACAGCAAGTGCTGGAGTTGATTGCTTTGAATTAATTGCATGTGTAAATGTGCCCCCCACCACTTGTAGTAAGTACAAGGGTGCATCTACATATGCAATTAAGGTTATGCAATAAACTCTGGAGCAATCTAAGCTGAAGTAAAGTGCTCCTAGGCACAGTGCCTACACGTGCACCAGCACAGCAGCAATTTGAGCCAGGGTGGAGCAGACCACCAGCTAGTTAGGCTGACTGGAACAATTTACATCCCCAGTCACTGGCTACATGTGCATTTTAGTGCAGTTAATTACTGTGCCATAAGATAGTACTTTCTCTGACTGTACTAGCTTATGGCAGAGCCAATTATTTTACTGCACCCTAATACCAGCACATGTGCAGACTGTGATGCTTTACTGTAGAACTAATTAGTCAACTCCACAGCAAAGTGCACATGTAGATGCACCCATGGAGTGCATCTACATGTACCATTCAGGCTACATGATAAACTCTGCCACAGACACTGTGCCCGGCAGTTTGAGCTGGGATAGAGGCATCCTGGTCTGGCAGGGGGCTTAGGGGATCAGCCCTGGGCTCTGGGCGCTGGCATCAGGAATTGGAGGGGCTGGCTTGAGCACAAGAATGCTAAAGTATGTGCAACCCCCCCATACATTTAATCTACTGTGCTCTAATACTGTCACAATCCACACATACTGTGTATGTATAGATGATGATGCTTTATTGCAGAGTTAGTCGACTGCAGTAAAATGCACGTGTAGACAGGCCCACTGACTAGCAGCAGCTAGCAAGCTAAGCCTGCTCATTGTTCTGCACCTTGGGTCAGATGCAGATTTTTCTGTATTTTATTTTTGCCCAGTAACTGACAGAAACTGCTCTTTCAATAATTCTCAGATAGAATCCACACAACAATGTCCAAGAGCTGATTTTTAGAAAAAAGTGCATGTTGTATGAGATCAAATATGGTACTTTGTATCTCATACAGTTTCTTTTGGTGAAGGAATATTCTGTATGTCCTTAGCTGTGTGATTCTGGAGCCAAAGGAAATAATTAAAAGAAACCTGAGAAGCGGGGGGAGAGGAGGGAGCTCTGTTCCTTTTCAAGTATTCATACTGAAAAAGTGGTATTTACAGTTCTATCCAACTAAAAATCCACCTACACAAATCAAGGACAATAAAAAGTCCTTATTCAGATACTTGGGAAGTCGAAAAAAACCCACAAGAGCATCATTGAACCACCCTGCCTGACATAATGCAGGATGACCAGGGTGAGAGTGAATATACACCCACCATTGGCATAGATTTTGTGAAGGAACACCTTGAGAGGCTGGACACCCACAAATCCTGGTCTGAATAGATTGCACCCAAGAGTGCTAAAGGAACTGGCAGACAACATAGCATGGCCACTAGCAAGGATATTCAACAACTTGTGGCACTCAAGCAAAGTACCTGAAGATTGGAAGAGAGCTAATATGGTGCCTATCTTCAAGAAATGGAGGAAGAAAGATATGGGGAACTATAGGCCAATCAGTTTGACCTCAATCACTGGAAAGATCTTGGAAAAAAATATTAAATAGATCATTATTGACAGGTTAACAGAAGGCAACATTCTGAGAGACAGCCAGCATGGGTTTGTTCTAGGCAGGTCTTGCCTGACCAATCTCATTTCCTTTTACAACCAGGTGATACATCACCTGGACAAAGGGGAAGAGGTTGCTTTCATATATTTGGACTTTAAAAAAGCCTTTGACCTGGTGTTCTGTGATGTCCTCATGGAAAAATTGGGGAAGTACAGCCTCGACTACCCTATAGTCTGATGGCTGGGGAACTGGCTCTGAGATCAAACTCAAAGAGCGGTAGTTAAAGGATCCAAATCAACATGGCACACAGTGACCACTGGTGTCCCCCAAGGCTGTTCTCAGACTTGTATTCTTCAATGTCTTTATAAATGATCTGGACTCTGGTATAAGAAGTGAACTGACTAAGTTCATTGATGACACCAAACTATAGTTTCATAGTTTCATAGTTGGTAGGGTCGGAAGGGACCTGAGCAGATCATCAAGTCTGACCTCCTGCCATGGGCAGGAAAGAATACTGGAGTCAAATGACCCCGGCTCGGTGATTGACTGGCCTCCTTTTAAAGACCTCCAGGGTAGGAGTGAGTACCACTTCCCTTGGAAATTGGTTCCAGATCCTAGCCGCCCTGACTGTGAAGTAGTACCTCCTGATATCTATCTTGAATCTACTCTCAGTCAACTTATGGCTGTTATTCCTCATTTCTCCCGGTAGTGCTCAGGGGAACAGGGACTCTACCATAGCCTGCTGGTCCCCCTTTGCCAGTTTGTAGACGGCCACCAGATCCCCTCTCAGCCTTCTCTTGTGGAGGCTGAACTGGTTCCTGTGTTTGTAGGGCCTGTCTTGCTGCCCCCTGATCAGGCGAGTGGCCCTCCTCTGGACCCTCTCGATGCTGTCCACATCCCTCCTGAAGTGCAGTGCCCAGAACTGCACGCAGTACTCCAACTGCGGCCTGACCAGTGTCCCCTAGATGGGAAGGATCATCTCCTTGGACCTGCTCATGATGCATCTGTGGATGCATGACAAGGTGTAGTTAGCCTTCCTGACCACGTCCCCACATTGGCGGCCCATGTTCATTTTGGAATCAATAATGACTCCAAGATCCTTTTCTGCCTCTGTGCTGACTAGAAGGGAGTTCCCCAGTCTGTAGGTATGCTGCTGGTTCTTCCTCCCCAGGTGCAACACCTTGCACTTGTCAGTATTGAATCCCATCCTGTCCTCATCCACCCACCCCTGTAACCTGTCTAGATCTAGATGCAGCCTGTCCCTCTCCTCCAGCGTTCCCACTTCTCCCCACATTTTAGTGTCATCTGTTAATTTGAACAAGGTGCTTTTCACCCCCTCGTCCAAATAGCTGATGATGTTGAACAGTGTGGGCCCAAGGACCGAGCCCTGGGGCATGCCACTGCTCACATCCCTCAAGGTCAAAAAGGACCCATCCACCACCACTCTCTGGGTGCGGCCCTTTAGCCAATGTGCAACCCATTTGACTGTGTAGGCATTGACGCCACAGTCATCTAATTTCTAAATGAGAATGGGGTGAGAGACAGTGTCGAAGGCCTTTCTAAAGTCTAGAAAGACTACCTCTACTGCGACACCTGCATCCAAGGATTTTGTGACCTGGTCATAGAAGGCCACCAGGTTGGTCTGACAGGACCTGTCTCTAATGAACCCATGTTGGTTGCCCCTAAGCATACACTCCCCCGCTTGCCCCTCACAGATGTGCTCCTGCATAATTTTCTCAAAGAGCTTCCCCAGGACCGAGGTAAGACTAATGGGCCTATAGTTTCCTGGGTCCTCCTTCCTCCCTTTTTTGAAAATGAGGACCACACTGGCCCTTTTCCAGTCCTCCTGCACCTAGCCAGAGTACCATGAGTGCTCATAAAGCTGTGCCAGGGGTCCCACAATGACCTCTGCTAATTCCCTCAGCACTCTGGGGTGGAGATCATCAAGGCCTGCTGACTTGAACACATCTAGACCCACCAGAAGTTCCCTGACTAGGTCCTCACTGACCCTGGGTCTGGCAACACCTCCCCTGGGTTCATTGGGGATCCCAGTGTGGGGGATGCCCCAGTCCCTGCTCAAAAAGATGGAGGCAAAGAAATTGTTAAAGAGGTTAGTTAATGAGGCCCTCCATTACCTGGTACCTTCTTTTTCCCCCTTATGTATTTAAAAAAGGACTTCTTGTTGTCCTTGATCTGGGTTGCTAGTCCCAGTTCCATCTCTGCCTTAGCCTTCCTAACAGCACCCCTACAATCTCGGGCAATGGAGGTATAATCCTTCTTGGTGATGGTCCCTCCCTTCCATTGGGTATACACCTCCTTTTTAGCTCTGAGACATTCATGGGTACTTTTGGTGAGCCATGGGGGCTTTTGAGCACTCCTGCCCAGTTTGATCCGTGTGGGGATTGCCACCCTTTGGCCTTGGAGGATCGTCTCCTTAAGGAACGACCACTCTTCCTGGACTCCCAACTCCCCTCCCCTCTGGGACCTCAGTGCCTCCCTGACTAGTCTCCTTACCTCATTGAAATCCGCCCTCCTGAAGTTTAGGGCTGTTGCCTTGCTGCAGGCCTTTGACACCCTGCGCTGGATGGTGAATTCCAGTAGCTGATGATCACTATCACCCAGGTGGTCGAGAACCCGCAGTCCAGTCACCCTTTGGGGAAGAGTGTCCAAACTGGAGAATAAGCTGGTGATCCAGGCCAACCTCAATAGGCTTGCAAGGTGGATGGAGAAAAACCTAATGGTATTCAATACAGAGAAATGCAAGCTGCTCCACCTTGGGGAAAAAAAAACCCGCATCACACTTATAGGCTTGGCAGTGCTATACTTGCTAGCACCACCGCTGAAAGAAACTTGGAGGTTATGATTGACCACAAGCTGAACACGAGCCACCAATGTAATACTGCAGTCAGCAAAGTGAATAGAACTGTGGCTTGCATCTACCGATGCATCTCAAGCAAGACCCAGGAAATCATTCTCCCACTGTACTCGGCCGTAGTGAGGCTGCAGATGGAGTACTGCATTCAGTTCTGGACCCCACAATTCAGAAAGGACATGGAGAAGCTTAAGAGAGTCCAGAGGAGAGCCACACACACGGTCAGAGGGCAAGAGAGCTGGCCTTATGAAGAGAGGCTGGGAGCTATGGGACTCTTCAGTCTGGAGAAGCGTAGGCTCAAGGGTGACTTGGTAGCAGCCTATAAGTATGTAAGGGGTGTGCATCAGGATCTGGGGGAATGTTTGTTCACCAGGGCACCCCAAGGTAAAACAAGGGCCAATGGTCACAAACTCCTGTAAGACCAGTTTAGGCATAAGGAAAAACGTCACTGTCTGAGCCACCAAGGCCTGGAATAGACTCTCCCCATAGATGGTGCAAGCACCTACTCTGGACACTTTCAGGAAACATTTGGAAGCCTGTCTTGCTGGGATCATTTGACCCTAGCTGACTTCCTGCCCCTTGGGCAGGGTGCTGGACCTGATGATCTTACGAGGTCCCTTCCAGCCCTAATGTCTATGAAATCTATGAAAACTATAAAAAAATCCATTTTTTTTATAGGAGGCCTCACCAGTGGAAGTAGTTTTTTTGGATATGATGAGTTAACACCCTTGCTATGCTTTTTGTATTCATTATCTTCCACACAGTATTTAGCTGTGAACCATGGCAGAAGTTTCATGGGCAGAAGTTTCCTTTCCATTCAATATGCTTTGGACTAGTATGTTCTCTGTGTTTATGCTTGTGCTGACATAAGAAAGGGATGAATTAAACTCATTGCCCCTGTCCCACTGAGTTAAAAAATGAGCATGTAATATGTTTGATAAGTAATGAAATTCTCTAATCTACAACTGATTTTCCTCCCCTGCCTCCCTTCTTCTACTGTTCTCAATCTTGTTCACCTGGGACAATTCAGAGTTAGATGACATGATTTATATAACCTGCAGTTCTGAACATTATCCAGTTTGATTTCTGATGCTTGTAGCACTTTTGATCCTCAGGAACTTCAGTATCATGCTAAGAGAAATTAAACAAGAAAGAACTAGTTTTTAATTGCAAACCTGATACTGCTGCATCACAGTAGATGGCCATGGACTTTATTGGCAAGCAACTTATTTGTTGGCACTTAATCTCATTAACAACACACTTTGGCACTATTTGGCACTCAGATAGCATTATTTTGCTGAGATGAGTAGTTCATTTAAAGCTCTTTTTCATTGTTTTCTGAGCAAAGAATGTCCTATGTGCCAATTCTAATAGAAATAGCATTACAATCACCAAACTCATTTAACCAACACATTTTCTACAAATCTGTTCAGAGTGATCTGAGATGTTTTTACTAGGTTCTGGCTAAGATGCAGCATGCATGAGCCATGCAGTTGCAATCAGGTGATAATGTAAATGGGTTGGAATAATACTATTTATTCTTACAAAAGTACTTTACAAAAGTCTCCTCAGCAAGTGCCCTGGGGTTATCATATTGGGGTATCCTCCTCCTCCATCTAACACCCATTAATAACGAGCTCCTGGTCAGGTACATTTTCAGGACCTACACAAACGTATGCATCCGGAATGTGTGCACATACATGACCACGTATGTGCCTGGCCGTTGTGTTATCTGCTGCACATACACTTACATGTACACACTTATGCATCTGCAATGCAGGGATAATAGATTCCTGTGTGTAAGGGCCAAAACCACCATGTATTTGGCTAGGAAATTGGCATTCAGGTGCCCAAAGGGAAATAGATTTTGCCCTATGTAATTATCGAGTGGTCGACTCAGTGAGTTCACCCAAGATA
This sequence comes from Alligator sinensis, assembly GCF_000455745.1. Classification (NCBI taxonomy): domain Eukaryota; kingdom Metazoa; phylum Chordata; order Crocodylia; family Alligatoridae; genus Alligator; species Alligator sinensis. The sequence continues at coordinate 1,190,959 of NW_005841908.1, forward strand.
TTGTGAATTGCACTCACTGGTAAAAATCTGGATCCTGCCAGAAGTTCAGGTGGACCCTTCTGTACATTTGTAAGCATATGGAACTCAATCATGATTTTTAAGGGCCTAACTGTCTGTCTAACAGAATCTAAGTTTTTGTCCTTCCTAGAATCTGGCCACTAAGGCTAGGGACAGACATTACACATAAACTGGTTTAAGTAATCAGAAACTGGTTTAGCCTTGTAACAGAACTGACATTCAGTGCACATAAACCATTTTCAAAATGGCCAAAACCAGTTTGCAATAAGCTTGGTTGAATGTAGTATCAGACTTAACTGATTTGGCTCAAACCAGTTTATGCAATGTCTGTCCCAGACCCCTTGCTGGTTTAAGATAAACCAGACTTCCCCAGCATCTTGGTATGCTCTCTCTGCTCCAGCTGCAGGGCTGATCCTACCCCTTTGCTCTCTAGCCAGAGCAGGGACTGGCCCTAGTGGAGACACTGGCCAGCATGGCCCCGTTAAGGCAGTGGGCAGGGGGGGGGGTAATTCTTCCCTCCTTTCCCTCTTCCCCCACCACAGTCAAGGTCAGCCTGTCTGCTGGGGAGCAGAGGGGAGGGGGCTGCAGCAGTGGCCCCTGGAACTGGGAGGACAGAGGTAGGAATTAACCCTTCTCCCTGCCCCCTTCACCTTAATGGGGCCATGCTGGGTTGGTTGTCCTGCAGGGTGGGGAGGGAGGCTCTGTTCCATGCTGGGGGAAACTCTTGTCCCTCCTTCTCCTCCCAGGGTGAGGAGGGGGACTCTGTGAGGTGCTGGATGAGGACTCTTCCTCCCCTTCCCCCCCACTGCTGCAGGGCTCAGAGGGGGGAGGGCTCCATGCAATGCTGCCTGGCCACAGTGACAGGCAAGGAGGTCAGGGCACTCATGCCCAGTGAAGGCACAGCTCCGGCCAGTGCTGTACAGAGGAAGGGAGTGAAGCCTGCCTTATCCCCATGGCTCTGCTCCCTGAGACTGTAGCTCCAGCACTTGCAGCAAGGGAAGCCCCACACAGGAGCCAGCTGCTTCCCCTGTTCCCTGCTGTACACGCCCCGCACTCTGCCAGAAGTGGAGGGAGCCCCGGAGATAGAAACAACTGGCCAGACTGCGTGGGGCTGCACTTCTCACCCCCAGCACAGTGTTGGCTGCCTCTATCACAGCTCCATGCCACACGCCTGAAGCGCCGCACTCGCAGAGGGGAAGCCCTATGCTGGACTCTGTGGGAAAGCAGGGGGCAGGGCTCCCTCCAATCCTGGCAGAGTGCGGGACCTGCACGGCAGGGAGTGGGGGAGGCAGCAGGCCCCAGTGCGGGGCTTTGTCCTCTGCAAGTGCTGGAGCTTCAGACTCAGGGAGCAGAGCCATGGGGATAAGGCAGACTCCACTCCCTCCCCTGTGCAGTGCTAGCTGGAGTTGTACCGGCACTAGGCATGAGTGCCCTGACTTCCCCACCTGCCAGGCAGCGGGGGGTGGCACACCATGGGAGGAGTGTGTGGGGGTCCCTAGACCCCTGACCTTCCCTCATACCCCACACACCCACACTCTGTCCAGCTGAGATCCATGCTCCCACTGCCCCTCTGGGGGGAGGAAGAGGAGGAGATAGAGTTCCCCCCAGCATAGAAAATAGCCTCCCCCTGTCCTGGCAGGGAAGAGTGGGGGAACAGTCCCCCTCTGGGGCCAGGCAGCCTCACAGAGCCCCCCTGCCCACCCCATCACAAGGCAGGGAGGAGCAGAGAGAAGAGCCCCCCCCAGCACCGAAAAGGGCCACCTTCCTGGGCCTTGAGAGAAGGGGGAAGAGTTCCCCTCTGGGGCTGGGCAGCCCTGCATGCCAGGAATCCTGGCTAGGGCAGGCCTGCTGGGGCCTGGCCACTCCCCACCTCCTAATCTCAGCTTCCCCGTGGAAAGGAGGGCTGCTCTAGCACCCCCAGGGTTCTGGCTTGAGCTACTGCAGGCATGGGCAAACATCCATCCACTTGCAAACCGGTTCACTCTCTGCAGGTTAGACTAACTTGCAAAGACTGAATCAATTCAAGCTCAGGCTTTCTGAATGTCTGTCCCTAACTCAAGGGAAAAAATCCTTTCACTGTAATGGTGCTGAGATCCCTAGAATTCCTTTCATTCCTACTTGTACTCACTCTTTTCTTATATGGTAGGGCACCTGCTTACACTTGCAGTGAGAAAAGAAAAGAGAAGTTTTCACCTTTGGATACATCCTAGCTGGGGATTTGGATCTTTCCATTTTGACTGGCTGAAACAAATATTCTGGGTTTGATTATTGTACACTCCAGTTTGAATTTCAGCCCTAGTTCTGTATTAGGAAGTAAGGTCCACTCCCTTTTCTAGTTTCCCTTGAATGGATGAGTACCTCTGTTGGCCAATGCTGTGGGTGAATTACAGAGCCATTACCTTGTATTTTGTCCATCACTTTCAATAATTAGTAGCCACGAGACAGGCCTTTCTTTCACCTCTCTTTTTCTTCATATACCTCTGCATGAAGCAGGCACAGTCTGATTCCAAGGGAGTAGTATTCTCCAAACTCTTAACATAAACAGTGCTTAACTCCTTCCGAGATGACATTTTTTGGACTGTCCCTTAATAGTCAGTTGTGTGCTGGTGGTACGGGTAAGCAGAGTGAGTAATATCTTGAGTGACTCACTTATAGACAAGCCCACTTAAGATCAAGAAAGTACAAGAAATGGTCATTCAATACTTTTTTGCTGGATGAAGTTTATGTTTCTTTGTGGGTTTTCTCTTTTCTCAATTTGTGTCACATGTAATTACCTACAGTGAAGCTATTCCTCTTGGATCTCTCATCTTCAACAAAAGGAAGAAGGGGGAGAGAGAGTGAGAGAGAAAGAAAATAATTAGGAAAGGCCACAAATAAAAAAATATTGGGCTATGAAATATCAACACATTTTCCTGTAAGTATCAGAGCCTGAGCATGGTTTCAGTTATAAAGGGGCCAAGGCTACATTTAATCTCTGCACCCCTTCCCATTCTTTTTCAGATAACTGGGCATTCCCAAAATAACTAGGAATGTTCAGTATAAATAGAAAACTTGAATCAGAGATTGAATTCACAACATTAGCCTGCATCCTATAAATCAAACTCTTTGATGATGCTCCTCTCAGAGTTGCTGAAATTGGAAAGAAAGGGTTTTTAAATAGGTTTAAGAAATCCCTTGAGGTGAATAGATATGAAACATAAATGAGACCCAGGCCAAATTCTACTCACCTTAATCTAGTGGTCTAGTTGAAGGCACTTGGACAACTCAGAGGAGGAAGATGCACATGATTTCTCTCTTTGCCACCAGAGTCAAGCCAAATTTTTTTACATTTCATTCACAGAAACTGGAATTATTCAGGAGCAGAATAAGTGGTCAAAGAGCAAGACTGCACATGCAGCACAGGGAGTGAGAGGAAGCACCCCCTCAGTTCTCTTATTTGGTCTGTGTTGCAGGTCACAGAAAAGAGCGGAGAACAGACTCCACAGGGTGGCTAGTGTACATTACATAGAGGTGCTGGAGAATTGGACTGGATTTGGAACAGGTAATGTCTACTCAGCCTTGTACAATTTACCAGCCAATACACAAGAGCTATGTGAGAGGAAAGTAAAATGCTTTTAGTATAGACAAAAAGCAGACTATTTCCCCCCTGGAAAAAGTGAAACACACAGGGGAATTCTGTTACTATTCTGTCTCTTGTTTGTTCCTGGATCACTATAACTATATACAGTCCAGGCTGTGGGAATGTTTTAAAACAATCTAGATTTGCCTTTGCAATGACTGTTCTTTGCACTGAACAATAATTCAAGCATCTTTAATGGGTGCTCCTCTGAGAAGGGAGATTGAAACCAGAGTGCCTCAATGCTTCCCTTCTCTTCTTGAATTCTTATGTCTGGCAGAAAGCTCTCTGCTCGGGTACATTCCTGATGGGAAGCTAAAAAGAGGGGCAAAAAAATTCAGAAAATAAGAAAAATATCAAGTATTTTCAAGGGCAGTAGCAACAAAAATAGTTCTTTGTTTCTGCCTATATGCATTTTAACTTTAGCTTCAGGCAATGTATCAGCATCCCAAGGATTGTTTATTCCCATATGGAAATATTTTGCTATTTTTGTCCTCACAGTTAGACAAGTTATCTGTCCCTCTGTAGAGAGAGAGACCATTGGAGAGTTTCCCTTCCAGAATCCTTCCTCCACCTCTTTCCTCCTTTGCCTTTCTACCATAATGTCCTTTACAGAACTATTTTTCTGTATGTAATTATACTGATGTTGAATGTTCTGTAGCAGTATTTGGATGAAAATCTAACAGAAGAATTGGCAGTCAAATGTTACTCTTTTAATTCATTCTGAAAATATAAAAGTAAAATTTCCTTCCTTTCCATATCCCTCCTTTCCATATACTGTTGTTAAAGACACTGCTTTCCAGGTAGTTAACCAGAGATACATTCAAGAAATCTTTAAGAATTAATGTGTTGCTGTGCCTTGATGAATGAAAAGTATGGTAAATTAGCAAGATTTCTATCACATTCACTTAGTGGCTCCCCTTCAAACCTTCCATCATCATAAAGGGCACCAAAATAGTAGTGAAAGCAAACAGTGAAGCCTGGAGCTTTTGGTTACGTTGAAATCAGCCTGTATGATACAAATAGCATTTATTTGGATTGAGTGGAGGCAGATCAAGAGCTGGTTATTAACATAAGAACAGGTATGTGATATAAGAGCTACAAGTGCACAGTTTGTCAGAAGTTCAGCATCTCCAACTAGCACAATTAAGATATGGTAGTGTCCGAGGCCAATGGCATGCAAGAGAGCGATGTGACCAGAATCATAAACATTTATCACTGGTTATCCTGCCTGATGACCAGAAAAACAATTGTAACTGGACTAGTAGGTGTCAGCCTGGAGCACAAGTCTGCATGAGAGTTAAAATTGAGCCACAGTGAGATGACCTAACCCCTCTTCCACTGTACCTTGTATGATAGCTGTTCACTGGCCTGGATTTTTCCCCAATAGTTTCCCCCAGCATTCTATCAAAAATCACTCATTTTACAAAACCCAGCCTTTAGCTACAGTCACTCCCAAAAGTGCACGCTGAAGTTCATTTAAGCACATGGTTTACTCTGACTCTAAGTAATGACTCTGTTTTTTGTTATATATTTGCCTAGTGTCTGCAGATGCTGCCCAGCACATAAAAATAGATTAATGCAAGACATACCAGAGGCACTCTGTTTCCTATCCCCTTACCCAGCCATGGTACGTAAAAATATTTTAAAAATAGGAAATACTATTTAAAAAAGCAGAGTTGCATAATGCACAGAATAGCAACATTGGTAACAAGAAATGTTGAGCACTATGTGTAACAAGCTTCATTTTAAAGCATGTTATAAAAATTTAATTGTTTGACTGGGTATGTTATTTACACAAATACTATGTTTTATTAATCAAATTGTACTTGCAATGCACTTTGGGTTCAAATTTAAATCTACTAGTAAGTGTTTAGTGATGTGCCATAATACAGATTTTGATAAAATGATTAAGGTTTAAGGTGGCTAGATCTTTTTTAACTTGTTACAGTGCAAAAATGTTTGCTAAGTCAATAATTTGTTACATTGCTGTATTTCAGGTGCAGCAAGAAATACCAAAAAAACTTTCAAAAGTAGGTCAACACATCATTTTATTAATGGCATAAATTAAAATCTCTATTGAAGTCAGTGAGAATATGCCAGGCAACACAGACTAAGGACTTTTCTATGTATATTCAGTGTGGTTCCAATAACAATAATTGGCATTTTAGATAGGACCTGTCCAATAGTATGTATTTCAGTAGTCTTGCATGTACTACTAGACTTTGCAAATACCTGTTAATATTGCATGTGTTTTTTATGCTAAATCTTAGGACCTTGTTACATATTAATTTAAGGTGGCTCCTGGAACAATTAACCCCCGGATTGTCCACACATTAACACCTGAAACTGGTTTTAAGCACACTGGCTGGCTTCAAGTTACACCACTCCAGGGCAAGTTTATCTCTGATCTGTGTCACCCAGTTCATATTCCATTAATCTATGGCCTTTCCCT
>NW_005841908.1:1197078-1225531 GCF_000455745.1 Alligator sinensis
CCACCCAAGCTGCAGTCCTCCAGCATCCCAGGATTCAGTGTCTCCTCCCCCACCCTCCTGTTCTGTGAAGACAAACTTTCCACCCCCTGGTTCTGGCACCAGGCCAACTCCCTCTCCCACCCCCAGGAGTGTGATTTTTCTGCCCTGAAGGGGTGCAACCCCATGCAAACAGCCTGCTAAAGAAGCCAGCTAGTTAGCCCACAAGCATAGATGGGTCCAGGAGTTGGGTCTGGTGGACATGGGGGGGAACAAGGTAGGGGCAGGTTCAGATCTCCATGAGCTGGGGCTTTCTTCCTGGGACAGGGACAGTAGCTTCCCCAAAAGTGCCTTCTCCCACTGCTCTCACTTCCCAGCCATCCTGGGGAGCACAACCAGCACCTCCCTCACCACAGTCCCAAACCCCAATTTATTAAAAAATGCAACCTTCTTTAATTTACTTTCTCTTTAATTTTTATTTTTCTTCTTCTTTTTATTTAATCCTTCAGTGGCTGACTTCCTTCATTTGACCACCCTTCCCCCACCCCCATTTCCTTTCCACCTCTGATTTCATTAGCCACCCACATGACATTAACTTTCTGCCTCTCCGCTTCATGTTCCTGCCCCACTCCCCAACCCATTTTTCACACACCCCTACCTACAGCAGGGATAGAAGAAGTTGGTCCTGGCTCTCCATCCCTATAGTGGCTGGAGTCAGGCCCCTGCACGCCAGCCCCCCAGCCCCTAGCTGTGCAGGGAGGGACAGTTAGATAAGGTTTTTAGTTTTAAGGTGTAACTCCTCCAAACTCAAAGTAGCACTAACACCTGTCACATCTGATCAGTTCAAAGATCAATGTGTAACAAGGCCCTTAGTGTTCATTTAGAACTGATACAATTCCAGGTGAAGTCAAAGGAGCCTCTCTGCCTTAAGTGGGATTGAATCAAATCAATCATCTCTGTGCTGTTGCTGTTCAATCAGCGCTTTTTTATTTTGTCATTTTTTTCTTCCCTGGGCACATTGTTTTTGGTTTCTTATGTTAAATGAAGTTGCTATTCTAATTAAGTTTGAGTCCTGCCATGCCTGTTCTGTGTCCAGAAACATGCCATCCTGTCAGTATATTAACTTGAAATTTGGTCAATTGGAACTTTTTTTTAATGTTAATGCACACAGGATTTATATGGTTACATTTGTCCCAAAAGAAAAAGATGACACCAGGCAGGAAACATCAGGAAATATTATATATTGTGTAAAATGGGGCTTGTGTGAATATTATATCCAAATATATGGCTGAATCAGGATGCAATGCCAAGAAAATAATATTTTCCTCCAATTTCTGAGACAAAATATTTCAAAACATTGAGCAACTGGTGTACAATCATAGGTGAAAAAGTAACTAATTCCATAGCAGACATGCTTATCATATAACTTCTATTCTTTTTATTTTTATTTATAGTCACGTGAAAACTATTCTTTATCTCTTCTCAGCCTTACTTCAGTCCCAACCCAACAATTACTTTTCTTAAGTCCAGCCTGACATTGTTCTATAAGAATAACATTTCCAGATCATAACTGATTGGTGGAATGCAAAGGCAAGCCTCATTTTCAACTTAGATATCTACAAAATCAGATGCTTCAATACTTATTTGAGATATGTGAAGTACCTATTTAAGCACCTACATCCAAATCTTATGTAGGCCCCTGAATTGCCTGCATTACAAAAACATAATATCTCTATTTGAATCACTAACAATACAGAGGATGCTGAATGCAAGCATAGCTATTATGTACTGCTCTGTACTGCTGTGTACAATGGTACTGGTTCATGTGAAGAATATGTGTTTTGTAGATAAGTAAACACACTTGATTAAGTGCTCCAGTGGAGCACAAGAAAAAACATTTACAGTTGAATGAGGAGTTTGCATTATACAGCACAAATATTTTGGATTCAGGTATATGCCAGAAGCTATCACAGAAAACCAAACATATTGTATTTAACACAGTTTTGCCTCATTACCATATAATGGGAAGAATCTTGGCTCATTTGTAAAAGAGACTCTTGGCCTTTTCTATGACTACTGCTAGAAAGCATTAAAATATTTACAATTGTGTAAAATGTTTCTCCTTTAAAATTCTTCTTTGCAGCAGGAACTACAGAGTTAGGGACCCAGGCGTTCATCATTATTTGGGTTAAAAACCTACAATATTTCAAGGGAGTTAGGTGGACATTAGATACACAAATCCAAAACCACCATCCAAAAATTGTGCTCTGCACCCTAGAGGTGTTTTAACTTTGCAGGCGCTTTGTTTTGTTTTTTCCTGAAAGCAGCCTAGGCACCTGTAGTTCTGCCTTCTGGGACTTCCCAGAACTTCTCCAGTCCCAGCCAACAAGCATCTAACAACTGAGCACAAATAGGATTATGGAACTAGTCAGGGTGGCATCTGAAGCCCCACAGGGGCACAAAGTATAATCTTCTTAGAGCAAGCCTAATGAGATAGCATTGAATTAACACAGAACAGAGCAACCCGGGCCCACTGGCATTAAAAAAATACAGACAGAGATTATATGACTACAGCAAGATATGTCCTGGGGTAGCCATGACACTGTCTGGTGGCCATACATTTTCTGCCCCAGCTTTAGTTCTAGGTACTCTACGTACTCTCACTTCCTTTACTGGCCACCATGCCTTTGATGTTGTTATTTGAAAAAGGAGGGAGGGTGCCTGAGGGTCCTAGCAGAAGCTTGCCACTGTGCCGGTGCTGAGTCACTGTGCAGCAAAAATAGGGAGAAAGGAAAAAGGACCTTGAGTCTGTATGTTCATTTTATGGCATTTCCATCACAGGAAATCCTGTGTTGTCATCCCTGCATCCTGGATTGTTTATATATTTTATATTAAACATTAATTCAATAAACTAAAACAAAGGATCAATTGAAACAGCAGAGACTATCATCCAGGTCTTCCCTCTCAATCACATAGACTGGTGTTTAGGGAGATATTGGCTTGGTGGTTAGGGTATTCTGCTCATAGAACAGAGATATAGATTTTAATTCTACAGATGAACAGCCATAAAATCTAGGAGTGCTATTTCTTGCACAAATGCCCTAACAACTAGGCTACTACCTATGCTGTTGTTCATCTTTCAGATTTGAAGATGACCATGACATTATTGGTTGGTTTGGTTTCTGTGAACATGTGAGTGGCTGATCAAGACAGTTTGTACTTTTAACTGTCTATGGCAGACTGAGCAATAGATACCACATTGGGTTGTTTGATCAACAGCAGACATGCTACTATTGCTAGATTTGTGCTGTTTGTCTTCCTCTCATGCCTCAGCAGCTTTTCTCCACTCATAGACAGTAGCTCCAGTATGGATGAGGTGGAGCAATCATGAGCAAGATCTTCCCAAGACTTTAGGTCCATGTTGAAATGTTTCAAGGATTACTTGAGGCAGCACTTGAAGTGTTTCTTCTGTCCTAGAGAGATTTCCCTCCTTTAGTTCACCTTAAAAGATCTTCTTTGGTAGTCACTCATCTGACATCCTGGTGACATGGTCTTCCCATCTTATCTGTGATTTCATCAACAGAGTGTGGGTGCTTGGAATACCTGCCTGAGTAAGAACCTCAGTGTGTTGGATCTTGTCTTAACATATTTTCCCAATCAGTTTCGTCAGACAACTCATCTGAAAGTGGTTCTGCTTCCTCGCATGGCATCTATACAACATCCAGGTGTTCCGTGCATACATCAGGATTGGTAACACAATGACTTTGTAGACATTCAGTTTTGTTTGTTGATTGATGCCTCTGTGCTCCCATGCATTTGCAGGTAGACTGCTGAAGGCCACACTTGCTTTAGCAATTCTGGTATTGGTTTCATCATTGATGTGACAGTGCATGTGACAGTGCATGTGACAGTGTGCTGCTAAAATAGGTGAATTTGTCCACTGCTTGAGGGTTTGGCCATTCACTGTGATGGTAGGCTCTATGTAAGACTTTCCTGATGCAGGCTGGTGCATCACTTCTGTTTTTTTAGTGTTGATTGTGAGACCAAAGTTGTCACAAACTGAAGAGAAATGGTACATACTCTGTTGCATATCAGACTCAGATTTGGCATTTGGGGAACAGTTATCAGCAAACAGAAGATCACAAACAGTTACTTCCTGTAATTTTGTCTTTACCCAGGGGCAACATGTAGGAGGTACACACGGGTGCATGTGCACCCCCTGCAAAAAGGAGCTACCGACGCTGCCGCTGGCACCTGCAGGTGGTCACTAACCCATGGTTGGCGCTTGCCACCTGCCCCCACTGCCAACAGTGCCGGAGGCATCTGCGTGAGCTCCTGCTCACTGCTGCTGGGTTCCCGACACTGCCGGCACCAACCACAGGGGTACGTGCCGTTCATGTCTTCACCTGTAGTTTCCTCGAATTGAAGTTTGTCATCAGTCCAGTAACTGATGTCAATCTCAGTGTCACAGTCACAAAAGGCATCTGTAAGCATGGCAGAAAACATCATATTGAAAATGATTGTGTCCAACATACAGCCCTTCTTGACTCCATTTGTTACTGGGAATGGTTCAGATGAGTCACCAAAATCCACAATGCGAGCAAGCGTGCTATCATGGAATTGCCAAACCATTGTAATGAATTTCTCTGCACAACCACATTTTGCCTTGATCTCCCAAAGGCCCTCCTGACTGACTCTATCAAATGCTTTTGTCAGGTCAATGAAAGTCATGCACAGGTTGGAGTACTGGTCCTGGCTTTTCTCCATTAACATCATGTCTATGGTCCCACGTCCTTTCCTGAAACCACACTGACTCACAGGCAAGAGTCCTTGTTCAATGTGTTGCACAAGGTGATTCAACAGAATTCTGGTGAGGACTTTCCCAGTTATTGATAGGAAAGAGATATCCTGATGGTTATTGAAGGATTGTGTATTGCCTTTCCACTTGTACAAGTGCACAATAGATGCATCCTTCTCCTCCTGGGGTATAGTACCTTGAGTCCACTTTGACTGGAAGGGAGCAATCAGTTTCAAAGCCATGTGCAAGCCTCCAGCCTTGTAGACCTCTGCTGGTATAGCATCTGCTCCAGGTGCTTCACCATTTAACAGAAGGTTAATTGCTTTCACAGTCGCAGTCAGCATTGGAGGATCAGCAAGAGATATGTTAATGTCTACCTGGGGCAGTCGACCGTTGCCTCCTCACTAATAGATGATTGTTGATTGAGGATGTTGTTGAAGTGTTCTGCCCATCTCTGCAGTATCTTTCCTTTATAAATGAGCAGTGTGGTACCTTCAGCACTCAGTATTGGAGATTTTCCTGATGACTGCGATACATAGCTTGTCCTCAGAGCATCATAGAAGTTTTTCATATCGGTCCTGTCTGCATGGGACTGAATCTCATCTGCCTTATTGCTCAGCCATGAGTTTTGCATTTCTCTGAATTTGCATTAGACAATCCTTGTGATGTTATTAAAGGCTGCCTTCTTAGATGTTGAAGTGCTGTCTTCTAAGCAGACCTTATGGAGCTGATGTTTCTCGTTCGCTAGTTGCCCTGTTTGTATTGTTTTCATCAAATCAATCGTAATGTTTACATGTGGTAGGATCAAGATTATTGTATGCAGCCAAGTAGACAGAGTCTCTGAAGGATGCCCAACTTTCTTCAGCGCTATTTGAGTTTACATCAATTGTTACTAGTTGGCTGCAAATAGCCATAAGGTCTAGGAGTGATATTTCTTGGACAAGTGCTTGAACAACTAGGCTTCTACCTATAAGGTGTACACATTCTCCTACCCCACATTTTAGAAAGACTGAGAGTTACTCACATCCTTCAAAGATTACATATAGGCACCACCCCTCAGGGGTAAATTCCTGAGTGGATTGAGGTGCTTCTCTTGTACCATAGACTTAGGCACATAAGTTCCAGAGAAGGGTAACATTTCAGGCACATCTCCCTGCTCAGAGTTTCCGATCAGATAGCTCAAAGTGGTTCATCAGAAAACCAAGGTACCTAATTTTGGCTTTGGATTGCACATCAGGGCCAGGCACCAGAAAATTAAGCATTGTGAGATCTGACCCTTAGCCTTTATGCGTGTTAAATTCCTACTAATTCCGAATTATATTTTACCTCAATGGGAGCTTAGCCTACAGGGGTTGCAGCATCGGACATGTGATATTCTTATGTCAATATTGAATTTGTACTAATAAAGAGAATAATTTAAATACGATGTTTCAGATTTCCATTTAACATTCTTAAATAGTTTACAGAAAGCAATGAAAAACTTGTCAAACATAAATAGCTAAAAATACTAGAACCATTTTTAAATGGATGGCTAATTTTGGTCCCAACAAGTTTTATTAGAAATCAATATGAAATAGAGAATAATACTCTTAGAAATCCATTTTGAACAACATTAGTCCACAATTCTAAGTTGAAAAAAAAAAAAATCAGAATCATTTATTTAGTATCTAAATTTTTCTTGAAAGTTTCCAAGCTTTTTGTTTGCATTATTCACATTTTAAATATGTAATATTCTATTTTTTCCTGCTAAAATAATAATAAAAACATAATAAGAAGATTATCCAAAAGTAAATTGCCTTTTGACGAAAAGGCAAACAGTGGGAATATTCAGCCTTAATACCTACCAACTGATGGAGAAAATTGTCTTGGAAAAAATATTTTAGAAGAGCAAAGCATTTGAAAACTGACTGTGACCCAGAGGTCCAGGAAAATGCTGCAGCCCACCTGCTGATCTATGAAGAGTGAATAGAAAAGAGCTACTGTGTAACAGTGTTCTGTTCCATGTGCTCTCAACCCAGCTAATGGCTATCCATTAGAAAGTAATAATGGACAAGGCTGTTAGGTACATGTGAATTATATTTTAAAATTTCTATGTAACATTTATGAAATTAATGTGGTTAACTACTATGTGTATTTTATGGTCTCTCTCTCTCTCTCTCTTTCCTGACTTTCATAGTTTAAAAAGAGAAGGAAAAAGATGCATTTAATACCTGTCTGACCTTTTTGTTTATATGATATACTTAGTTCTCTCTCACTTGGTCTGCTTTTGTCTTAGACTGCAAAATCTTTGAGTTAAAGTCTGTCTGATATGTGTTCCTAAATTAAGCAAGTATGTAAAATAGGGCCCTGATTATTGTTAATCTATTTCTGGCCAATTTCCGGGTTCATAGAATCATAGGTTTTAATGCTAGAAAAATCATTAGGATCATTGAATCTAAATTCCTGAATAACCCAAGTCACAGAACCCAGCCAGTAACTTCTGGAACAAGCTCAAAGCACATCCACACATGTGCTTTAATGCCCTATTTGAATGTGCACTAGCCTAGTTTAATGTTCATTAAACCATCACTAAAAAAAAATGCTATTTAGCTAATCCGCATTAAACTAGGCTAATGCAAATTAAGCATCCCTTTAAAACTATAGTTAATGCACATTAAGGCAATCTAATGCACATTTTCCTAGTACCTCACCATGGAGGTACTAGATTTAAAGCACATTAACTAAAGCGCATTAATGAACATATAGGTGCAACACTAGGGTGACTATACACATCCTCTGGGAGGAGGGGCACTAATTAGAGTGGCTCTGAGAACCACTCTAATTAAAGTGCCCACAGCATCAAGTGCATTCAGCACTTGAGCTTAAGTTAAAGCACCCCACCACCATTTTGAAATGCAGGGTTGCTGAATACATGTGAGTCTACTCCAACTCGTGCTAATTAGCACACATCAGAGCAGAGGTCTGTCACATGGATAAACACCCCTAGTGTTCATCCAAGTCCTACATGTATTCGGATATTCAGATGGCTTCTTTTATCTAGCTTTATGCAATGTAGGTATTTCATTGGATAAAACCATGGTTGCAAAAGTTGAGAGACTCAGACAGGGCATTTCTAGTTGAGAGTCTCTGTCTGAGACATTAACTGCCACTTGAAATTTGTCTAAATTCAAATCCTGTAACTTTCAGTGCATGCTACAGGGCTTTTCTCCCTTTACAGACCTTTAAAATTGCTTCTTTTTTGAAGTAAATATATATATTTTTAATTTCTGTTTTTTTCATAAGACAAGTGCTTTTAATTTATATCTAAGGGACAGAATTGGATTCCTTCCTTGGAGGAAATGAATTATATAAGGGCATGTAATGCTGCCTGGTAAAACTGTAATGAGTGAATTAGAAATTAAATAATAATTGATGAAGAAGAATCAATGTAGTAAATTCACATGGGAATCCTTAAATGAATTTTCCCCAACTTACAGGTGGCCAGGGATCATGTGTGTAAAATATATTGTTTTAGTTTTGCCCAGTTGTAATTTAAAAAAGGCAGAAAGGACTGGTTGAAACTTGTAATTTCTTGTTTATTGGAAATTCCAATTTAAAAAATAAAATTCTAGTCTTAAAAGAAGTGGTGAAGCTAAATGAAAGTTTTAATAACCTGCAAAATTAAAATTTTCAAACTAGACTGCTTGAAATGTGTTGTTTTCCTTAAAATCATAATGAATAATTTCCATTTGATATGTTTTATTCATTAATTTATTCTTATAAAATAAACAATGCAAATTGGTAATAATGCTTAAATTAAAAAAAATATGAAATAAAATATATTTTGAAACAGATAACCAAAAATTGCAAAAAAAAATTTTTTTTAAAGATTCTAAATTACACTATTACTATAAGGTTTCTGGAATATCTTGTTTTTTATTGTTTTTAATAGATCACACTGTCTTTCTTATCTGTCATCTAATCTGGATCACCATGTCAGTATGTACAGACCGTGATAAACTCACCCCTTAATCAACTTTTAACTAAATAGATTGATTCCTTTAGTCTTTTCTACAAAGGTTTAATTTCTAACTTTTTAATCATTCTTTCATTTCTACTCTGAACCTTCTTGTGATGGGATGGAATGGCTTCCTTCTAGTGAAGAAGGGGCTAAAGAAAATCACTGGGCCAGATTAGCTGGCTAGCCCCCTGCCCCAAACTGCCAGTAAGGCAGCTAGCAGTGAGCTATCTGCCCCTTCCCTATAGCTCTTTCCAAGTCCTCTGTCCATAATCAGAGAGCCAGGGCCAGGAGTTCTCTGCTGCTGGTGCAAGGGGACATTGTCCCTGCCCCAGCAGCAGGCAGCCCCCTGGGGCCAGGAGATACCCGTCTCCTAGCCCAGTGCTCCCTGCCAGCCCCTAGGCTAGCACCCAGGGGGAGCATGGAGCTTCCCCCAGTAGTGGCAGGGGCCCATTGCAGGCCTGCAGGAAACAGGGTGCAAATCTTCTCCTAATCCCTGCACATGGAGACACCAGCCCAAAAACCCTTACTCCAGAGTAGTTTACACCAGAGCAAATTTGGACTGAAGTAAATGCATGTGTAGACATGCCCTCTGGGCACATCTACATGTGAGATTTAATGTGTATTTGCCTATTTTAATGCACATTAAAGCATCACAAAAAAACCTGGTCTTTAGATAATGCACATTAAACTGGGCTAATGCACCTTTTTCTTTTTTTAATGTGTATTACCTAAAGGATGTAGATGCATCTTCTGTTGCTCAGGATTGTCCTTCATCCCATAAGTATGACTTAAAATTGTTGTTTCTACATGTAGGACTTAACATTTGGCCCTATTGAAATACATAATTTTGGCTTGCATTCAAAAACTAAAATAATCCAATGGACTGATATTGGTGACTATGCTCCTTGACATTTACCAGTCCCTAAATCTTTGTCTCATCTGCAAATTTCATCAGCAAAAAATGTGTCCATTCTTACAGATGACTGATAAAAAAAATTCAAATACTAGATACAAGAGCCCACTTGGGTTCTTGTATAAAGCATGGGTACCCAAACTGTGATAGTTATACCCCTGAGGGTATGCAAGACATATCTGGGGGGAGATGGGAAAAATAGTGTAATGGTGGATTTAATTTTTATTATAATAATAATTGGTATTTAAAAGGTTAAAATATAAAACATATGCTAGTAGAGGTATGCAGGCAGCTGGTAAATATGGAAAGGGTACAGGATAAGAAAATGTTTGGGAACCTCTGGTTAGATTATATGAATTCCCTGTTCACAATTACATTGAGAACTATCAATGATCCTGTTTTTTAATCTCATTAATGTATGAATGATACTCTTGTGCGTTTTTGGCTTCTTAATCAAAATGTCCTGTAATGCAAAAGTTAAATAATAGAATTATAGAGGGAGAGGGAAAATAAAGGCTGTAAGGGACATCAGGAAGTCTCACAGTTCAATTCCTTCCTCAAGGTAAATTTTATCCCTTTCTAAATCATCCCAGAGATGCTTGTCTAACCTGCACTTAAACAACCTTCCCATGATGCAGATTCCTCAAACCTCTAAGTAATCTGTTCCAGTGCTTAAGCACCCTCAGAATTGGAAAGTTCTTCCCTAATACCTAGCTTAAACTTCCCTTGTTACAATTTAAACTCATTACTTCCTGACCCATCCTCAACAGACACAGATAAGAGTTAATTACCATCCTCTTTCATAAAATCCTTTTGTATAGGAAGAATGTTATCAATCGTCTGTCAAATCCTCCCAACAAAATACTCCCATTTCTACCAGCCCTTTTCCCATGCTATGTTTTCTAAAATTCTAATTACTAGTATTGCTCTTACAAATCAAACTTGTAATGTCAAAAAAAATATAAGTTAGTATTACAAAATCTGTTTCCCATGAGCCCATGTTGATTGACAGTAATGTTATTAGCCTCATCCTAATGTTCAATTAACCTTATCAGTTGTTCTATTACTTTGCCTAGGATCATTGCTGGGCTGAAAGGTTTACACTAATCTTGGGTCTCCTATTTATTCTTTTCCAATATTAGCAAAATATTGTTCTTTCAATCGTCTAGCATCATCATATGAAATCAGTATATCTTTTTTGTCCCATACAAAAACCAAAATACCTCCCCCTCTCCAAGACAGGCTAGAAAGCTACACTGATTTTAAAAAATTAATAAATAAATAAAAACCCTCAGTTGTGGGATTATGGCTTTATGGGTCTCTAAAAAAAGTTCTGAAACAATTCCCAATTGTAATTCGCATATTCTTGTTTAATTTTTTTCCCAGTCACTTAAATTATAATTGTGTTCAACTCTGTGAAATGAAATTTGCCTTAATTATACATGAACAAAGGCTGTGAGTTGGTATGGAGAGTTGGTAAATGTTGAAACTAGTTCACAGGTACAAAAGAGATGAAAATACTAACTAATACACTGAAATATTTGTGTAAACTTTAATTATGCAAATATTTGTAAAATGTCAAAGATCTGACATTTTCAGGAAACATCAATGATTTCTTGTGTTCTTACAATCAAGGAAAATAACCAAACACTCAAGAAATGCATGTTCCTGACTGCTTTTGCAGTGAAACAGTAAATGTCAGCTCTTTTTATTTAAACAAATATTCTAACAAATACACAAAAGCCTGGCATTTAGTATAAAATGACTAATCTTCAACAACAACAAAAAAAGATGCTTATGCTGAAACTCTATGTGTGAACACATACATTGTACCTGACTTGATTTATCCCATCTTCATCATGCTATATAAAGAAAATAGATTTTTGATAGCAATTGGCAAACAATTAATTTGCTAAAAACCAATCAGCTCTTTCAAAACTCCAGCAGGACTCACACACTAAAGGTAGGGACCACTGTAATTCAGGCTCTGCCTTCCCTGCAGGCTCGTGGGAGACAATTTCAGGCATTTTTCAGGGCGGGCTCTCCAACGCCTCTGATTGGCTGAGGGACCCCACCATGGGGCTGATTACCATGAACAGCAGCACGCAGGCTATTCTGCAGCTGTTTTAAGAAAGTAAAGCTCACCATTTACTAAATAATTAAAGCTCACCACCTAGAATTCTTAATTAAACCATAATAAATAGAGTTTATTAAACAACAACTTTTATTGAGCGCCAACTTTATTGGAACACTGACCCGCAACCACAGTCCACTGCTGCAAAATCCATGTTAACAATTGAAAGTGAGCATAGAGCAGCCACTGGCATTACCTGGTGACACAGCCTGTCTTTGTAGAGTGAACACTTGGTCATAGATAGAGATGACCACATCCATTGAATGAATGGAGACTGAGAGGCACTGTTTTGTCAGCATGTATAGCTCTGGGAACCACTCCCTGACAGATTCCCCGAATACAGTTCATGGGCAGCTGGCACTCTTTGACACTGCAGAATATTTTTTTTTCATGCTGTTTCCCCCACCCAGGAATGAACTTGACCAGCTGAGCACCAAAGCTCAGCAGAACCACCTGGTTTGGGTAAAAAAAAAATTGCACTGCCCTAAGGAACAAGGCAGCCAGTTGCCTGAACCTTGGCGGAATGAAGGGATTGTATCTGTAATAATTGGTGAAGCTTGGCAACACCTCCCTTCTCTGCTGGTTTTCTCACTGGGACTTGGAAAGTTCATGTGATGATGCCCTGGCTTCAACCCAGCTTAGTAAATCCATCGCTTTGTTGGGATCCTAATGGATGGAAGGCTATCAGCCTTCAAACCAGGTGAGGAGCTTCATGAATTTTGTAGACAAGGTTCTGTGGGTGAATCTGATATTTTTTACTAGGCCAACTTAAATAGTTGAAAAACAATTATTAAGCAAGATTTTGAGTTCAAAAACCCTTTGTTAGGCTAAGGAAGTTTCTGCAGTTGGTGTGTGAAATGGAAACTGTACAATATGAAAAAGAAAGAAGCCAAACTCAACAGCGGCATACCAGCCTAGCTTCTGGCTTCTTTACTTTTCATTCCATCCAGAAAGAGCACACACCAACTGCTGATACTTCCTTAGCCTGACGAAGGGTTTTTGCCCTTCAGGCAGGACACCAGGCTATCTACATCATGGAACAGCATGCGCTAGATGTCACTCACCAATAACAGGATGCATGTGTTGCAGGTGATCTGTACAGAGGTGGGCATTGCTCCTTTGAGCACATCAGTGAAAGCCTTGTTTATGTACCTGGTGTTTTCAGAAAGGAAGGCTGAGATCTTGTTGCAGTCTAAATTGTAGGAGAAAACAGCTTTCATGATAATCTGGCCAACTGTTGAAAAACTGACAGCCTTGAAGTGGAATGGCTCTGTCTGTCCAGCTTCCACCCACAAATAAAATATAAAACACAGTTGTCCTGACCATGGCTTCATCAGCCACAATGGAAATGGAGTCGAACTCTGCCAGAGCAACTTTTGTGGATTGCACATGTGAAGCTATCACATGCAGAAATTATTCTTCCTGAAGCCTGTGAGCTCTTGGACTACTTCGCCCATTTGGCATGTTGTCCTGCAAGTATTGTCACTTGCTCTGTCCTTCAGCCTCTGAAGCAGCCTGTCTTTTCTGATGTACTTCTGAATCTAAATGGCAATCAATACTATGTTTTATTGCCAGATCCAGAATCACATTAGATGAGGAACAGAAGAGCTTGCCATCATCTGTGTGAAGAATCCCTGAAGGAAACAGCTTCACTCAATCTGTGGCAGAAATTTTCTTTGCTATGTGGGGCATCTTCACACTGCTCTTGCTCATCTTGTCATCTTGCAGCATGAAAAATGCTGAAATCATAGAATTATAGAAATTTAGGGTTGGAAGGGACCTCAAGAGGTCATTTAGTCCAACCCTCTGCTCAAAGCAGGACCAGTCCCAACTATATCATCACGGCCAAGACTTTGCTTAGCTGGCTGGATGTGGGATGATTGGGGTGAGGCTGGGATGCGGGGAAGAGTTCCTCCCTGCCAAGTACCTACCCCCACAGCGGGGTGTGGGGCAGGGGTTTCCCTGCCCAGTGCGGGGTCTCTGCTGAGCCCTGATTTGCTCTGCTGCCACACAGGAGAGGAAGGGAATTTCCCCCTCCCCTTCTCTCCACAGCAGAGAAGAGCAGGGGTCAGAAGACCCATGCCAGGTGCCTGCCCCCACAGCCAGGTGTGTAGCACAGGATGCTCCCTCCCCCCATCCAGCACAGGTCTCCTGAGCCCCACTCTGCCCCACTTTGCAGAGAAAGGGAAGGGGAAATTTCCTTCCACTCCAGCACAGCAGCAAAACAAAGCGGCGCTCAGGAAAACTGTGCTGGGTGAAGGGAAGCTTCTACAGCAGGGGCATCCTGGACCCCATGCCCAGCTGTGGGGGCAGACACCTGGCATGCCTATGCCTGCAGCCCCTAGGGCAGTGGGTATGAGCCCTGAGCAGGGCTTTTAAACTCCCCACCAAATGGAGAATCAAATCACCTGATTGACTGAGCCCCGGTATGAGACAGCCCCTTGATAAATGTGGAGTTTCCACAGTATTTCCAGGGCTTTGCTGCCTTTCTTCTCTGTGTTTCAGGCAAGGTTTCTTTTTTTTTTTTTTTTTTAATTCCCACCCTTCGTCCCTCCCATGGTTTCAGGCCATTTCCAGCCAATGGCCATTCCAGCCATTTCCAGCCAGTTTTCTGGGACTTCAGAGGTAATGCTGTATTTTTGGCTTTCCCCTGAAATCCCCTGAAGCCTGCAATACAGTGGTCTCTAATAATGGGGCACCCAGAATTTCTCAATTCTTGATAGTCAACTTTTGTCTGATTTCTTTTAGCTAGTATAAATTGGTGTATCTCTATAATTCAGTATAAATCAGATGGGAACCTAGCAGAGGCTCTTATCTGTTATAATTTTATACTTTGACCTGAAAAATGGCATTTCCCTTTTGAGCCAAACCTGCTTCAGGCATTAACAGTTAAAACTACTCAGCTAGTGTAGGATGGCTCTGAGCCCTTTCCCCCACTGAATGGCAAAAATCTGTTCAGTTCACTCCCAACCTAATTTAAAGCATTCTAAGTAAAGCATGATACTTAGAGCACTTCCACCTTGGGATTTTTGAACATCTGTACTTAGCAATATCCTTTCCTAGTGGCCAAGACTACAGTGGAACCCAAGCAGTCTCCTCTTTCTTTTTAGGACAGTTCAGGATACTCTGTTACAGCCAGCCCATTCTCCGAGCTGTGGGCCTGTAGCCTCACTAGGTTTCATACTCACTAGGCACATCTACATGTGCAAATGCTCCAGGGTGGGTTTACTCTAGAGTAATTTACTCTAGAGAAAACCCACTCTGGGCAGGCACTCTGGGCAAAACCCCACCCTTTTTGCTCCCCCTGGGTGTTACCCAAGGGGCTGGCAGGGAGCACAGGGCTGGGAGATTGCAGGCTCCACCACTAGAATCTGGGTGGGGACAATATCCCCCTGCCCCAGAAGCAGGGAGCTCCAGCCTCCGCTCTGTGATCGCAATCAGGAGTGGGGGCTAAGAGATTCTTATCTCCCGGCCCCAACTCCATGATCGGGGAGCAGGGGCTGGGAAATTCTTAAAATAAGAATTTCCCAGCCCCCAATCACAAAGCTGGGGATGGGAAATTAGAATCTCCGATTAGAGCTCCCTGCTGCAGGGCGACATTGCCTGTATGTCGGTTCCAGTGGCATAGCCTGCGCCGCCAGGAAGCATCTTCCAGGGGCAAGGAACAATCTCCCACCCAGCTGACTGGAAGCACATTTGCTCCCTGTTGGCCATCTACGTGTGCCATATAACACAGTCAATAATCTCAAGTAAATTTGCTATTTGTATTTACAGGTAGAAAGTGTATTCGTAATTAGAGCAAATTACTGTGCAATAAGGATCTGCACATATAGACAGTGATGCTTACTGCACAGTAATTTACTCTAATCTCGAATACAGCATCTCATGTAGACATGCCAACTGAGAAAGCAAATCCTTACCCCAGTCTTAGTTTAGGTACTGTGGCCCTGAAAAGGTTTTGGTTTATCTCATTAATTTGAATTGTCACCCAAGAGTGCCCTAACCATTAGGCTATAATGTATTCTTGGAGGGAAGAACATAAGGGCTATTTCTTATGTCTCTCACTTCTTCCTGTTGAAATTGTTCCACTTTACATTAAATTAAACATTCATTGGGCTGGAGCAGGAGAAGAAATAACACTTGAGACTTATTGTAAAGTGAATCCTAGAATGCATTGGGTGTGTGAGAGTAGCAAGCAGCTTGGAGTTGATTGACTATGTATATATACAGGGGCAGAAATTTAAAGGACCCTGTTAGAACAAATTAAGGCACGGAGGAAATTTAGGTCATGTCTATGCTATGCCCAGGTCCTTAGAAATCAGGTCCTGCTAAGCCAGCTGAGAAACAAGCTCCCATTCCTTCCACATAACAGTCCAGACATCATGTAGCATAAAAAGTGGCCCTGAGCATGGACACCAGCACTGCTCTTGATTTTTCCTGCAGAAGAGTCAGAAAGTGAAATTTGTGCCCATATGCTGGATGCCTCTAAACTACAGTTGTGAGGCTTGAAAATGCACAGCTTGGAAGTGTGACAGGACATAGTTCTTAGCAGCAGTCTGGGGTTCACAAATGATTGGAGTGAGAGCCTTGACCCTGCACCAACTCCTTTAAAGAGATTAAGCAGCATAAAGTGACTGTCAAAGCCCAAAGTGTTGGAAAAGGGTTTAGTCCCTGCAGCCACTGAAAAGATGTTCATAAGTCTGCCATTTACAACTCTCCTTGAAATGTCTGGTGTAGGAGACATGCTATTAGCAAATGGTGAATGCTGGGGCCTGGGCACTTCTGCCCAGGCAGAACTTGGCAGTGGTATAGCTCTTGGCAGTGGTACAGTTCATAAAACAACCCTGGAAGACTGCTCAATTTAGACAAGCTTATCTAAGCTATGCTGAGAGGCCAAGGACAAGGACATATTCGTGTCTTAGAGCCGCCACAGTTTCTCCTCCTCCTAGGCTGTCAGCTAATTGCTTTGCCTTAGCACTTCATGCAATCTTCTGCTTGGCATCTTGTATTTCAATCAGGCCAATAGTAAAAGAGCTGTTCTGGGACATTCTCTGTCTTCCCTAGAGGTCTCATATTCGAAAATAGAAAAATACGTAAGTTGAGGCCTCCTTTAGAAGTTGCTTCAAAATACTTCAATTTGCTCACCAGGTGGAAGGGATTTCTGGTTCAGTAATATTTCGTTACACACAACATGTTTGCTTACAGCCAATTGCAAACTGAGCAGAATGTGGGTCATACAACTCTAGTCATTTGCTTTACTCTTCCCATCTGTACTCCTGAACACCCACCAGGAAAAAAAAATGTCTTACTAGCCAAGATAACATTAGCAGGAGAGAAGGACAAGATGACCTAGGTGACTTCCTTCTCTAATTTCCGTAGTCTCCTTTCTATAGTTCTAATATCTGGCAAAGTCTCCCAAGGGAAATGAGGGAAGCTAAATTGTTTTGAGTTATTTAAAACTAGGTTGGACAAAGCACTCAAGTGTATACTGTAATGAGCAATACTGTGCTGAAGGTTGGAAAAGTCACATTTTCAGACTCTAATTTCTGATTCCCAGCAGCCTGCTTTTCTATTGCATGACAGAAAGCAGCTTTGCTCAATAATTACACTTACAATATCTCAGGCAAAGTCCATTGAAATCAGTGAAGTTTTCATTGACTTCAGCAGGATTTATTCAGGTTGATAATTACAATACACTATCAAAGTCATGATGCAGTCCAAGTGTTTTGGTTTGGTTTAGTTTGGTTTCCTCTGTGTGTGAGTGAGGTAGGTGAGTGGGTGGGAAGTTTTCTGGGGGAAAAGGTTTTGGGAAGAGGTTTTGTATAGCAAGATGTGAATAGGGGTTGGGAAGAACAGCTGGGATGGGCCAGATGGTTTGCTCTCCCCAGTAATAAGCAGAGAAGTGGGAGTGGGTGGGGGGGAGTGGAGGATTGGGGTACCTATTTCGAAGTCTATTATTGTTTCTTATCTTATGAATTGTTTCTTATTGTAAGCTGCTCTGAGCCTTCCCAAATAGGGTGGAATATACAATTAAATAAAAATAATAGAAATGATGTCTTCTATTAACATTATTAATCACTTAAACATTTGACAAAAGTTTGTCAAACTGAACTGTGACACTTTTCTCACCTCATTTTAACCTCATTTTAACTGTGTGTACCTTAACTACCTCAGTTCCTCAAAAGAGTTGTCATTTAGGTGTTCCTTGCTCTGACAATGGGCTTGTCTGGACTGGATCTTCAAATAACCATTGTCATCACAGAGTTTCCAGAGCAGATACCGTGGTGCATTATGGAAGATGTGCTCCAACCAAAACATTTACCAGACAAAGATGTGCAGCATGAGCTCCAGGTAAGATAAACATGGAGTAATGCCAAAGTGACTTGAAGAAAAATGTCTGAAGAGAGAAACCGAACACTTCCATTTAATGATGACTCAACTTAACCAAAATATTTTGTATCAGATTTTTTGACAGTAAATCAAAATATGTTAATAAAACTGTAATTTTCTTACAATAAAAGTTGATTCTGCAGAAACCACATTTTCAATAGAAGCAACACACCATCTGAAAATTCCCAACAGTCTCTGTTTTCAAGTTCATTTTGAGTAGGGATTGATTTACCTGCCTGGATGAATTGGGTCTTTTCAGTTTAATCATACTGTGCTCCAGATATCCTTTAAATTCCTAACCCTGTCAGACTGAAGGATAGTGATACTGTGGATAAATAATTTTTGTTAATGTACTTAGGAATTGCAGAGAAATTATTGTAGAATTTAAAAATACTAATATCTTCCTAAATTATTCCACCATGAGTCTTTTTTAATTCTTTAACCATTATAGTTCAAAAGAGTAATTGCGAAAAAATCAAGATTTTCATGTTTGGAAATTACCCACAAACAAGCAGAGCTCAAATCTGGCAGGTGTCCATTTCATAAGGGTTCTGCGCCAAATATAGATTAAAAATAATAGTGTAAGCGACTGGAAGCTAACCTGCCAGTATTGAATATCACTGAACAGTTCACTGCAGATGCTTCATCTGTATTGCTCCCATATCTCTTGACACTTTTCAACGGCAGTTTTATTTCTTTTTAATACAAGAAGGACTTTTATGCATATATCAGTGTATAAAGTACTAAAAAGTTGGGGGGAAAGTCTGTTAATAAATGAGATGGTGGGCAGATAGAACCAAAATGGCTGAAATCCACTTTTTCAATGTGCTTCAGCAAGAAAACTACTATGAACAATTAGGAAGGAAGACACAGAAAAACAGCTTGTGATAAAGAAGTAGTAAGGAACTAATTTGGAAAATATCAACATTTTAACTTTCATGGACCAGATGACATGCCTCCTAGCTAATTAAATGACTACTCCAAAGCCTTTTGAAGTCAATAGAAAGGCTGCCATTGACTTCAGCAGGCTTTGGTTCAGACCCTCTGAAAACTAATTAATTAAATGACTACAACCAAATTATCTTTGATAAAATCTGGGACTATTGGGGAGGTATCAAAACAGAGGAGGTAGAAAAAAAAGTACTATTAATCTTCTGAAGTGGAAGGAAGTTTCTTCTGGCAGGACCTGTCCTAATTTATACAGAAATATATACAATACATATATATGTGTATTATGCCTATATATATACATATGTCTATATATATATAAATATATATATATATAGTGTGTGTGTGTGTGTACACATGTGTATTTATGCATACATATATGTCTGTGTATGGATCAATAGATACATACACACATACATACATCTGCACATACATCATCTATTCTTAGTAAGATAATAGATCAAAAAGAGTATGAAAAACATTAAATATCCCAAGACTTATGGAACCACGAGAAATAGGTTTATCAAAAATAAATCTTAGGAAACAAAATTTAAATTAATCACAAATGGTGGATTAAAGAAATATAGTACTTCTGTATTTTGGTTTTGGTAAAACATAATTGTGGCAGACCACACTTCAGAAGAAAGATAGAGGCCCTAAGGAAGCTGGGGAGAGAAAGGATAGTCAAAAGGAGAAAGACAAAGACAGCAAAGAGGAGCAGTCCAAGGGAGGAGAGAGTAAAGAGAGAGGAATAGTCCCAAGGAGGATACAGTGAAGTCCAAGGAAAGACAGATTGATCTGCAGTGGCACAATGAAGCTGAACAGTCTCCTGCACTCTTTAGGACATCAGCACTCTTTGAAGAAGAAAAAACCTCCTTCCCAGGAGCAAACCAAAAAGAAGGAGCTCTCTAAATTGGGTTTGCTACAATCACTGGGGAAGTCAGGGACAGAAAAGAGCCAGGGTCTCAGAGCCAGAATATTACTGCTTGTAAAGCCACAACAGAGCTTATTTCACGAGGTCTGTAACCGGGCACCTTAACCCTGTTATTCAGCCAAGAGGGGAAGAGAGAAGGAGGAATGGGAGCTGAGGCCATGGTTTTAGTGAGGAGAGACTCATGTCAGTGAGCTGGGGTCCTATCCCTTTAAGAAAATGGAGGAACTGGCACAGAGGCTGCCAGTTAATCAAGACATGGGACACTTTTCATCCCATCTCTCAATGGGAAGGTGGTAGGCAGGAGGTGAAGCAGGCAATTGGGCAGCTGAAAGGGGCCTTGGACAAAAACCCCTGTAGGAAGCTAGACAGGAGGCAGTCAGAAAGGGAGAAAACTAGCCAGTGTGAGGAGGTGCTCTTGGGCCATGTGGGGATGTGGAAGGTCTTGCGCTGCAAGCGCCAGAAACCTCAGCAGCTCAGACACTGCAGCCCAACCCCTCCTGTGATGTTTGCATACTCTGGGTTTTGGTTCCACTGTTAAAGCTGCGGCATTCCCTTTTCTGGTTTGTTTCTTTTACTATATTGCCCTCTGGAAAGGGGAAGCATAAGTTAGGCAAGAGCCTACATTTTTGCTGGAGTTATACAACAGGCTTGGAGTGACTGAAGGGGATTGTGGAGGCCACAGTCAGGTGCTGGTAAAACCCAACAAGCTTTAGTGTCTTGCCAGAGCAGGGCATAAGTTGGAGGCCAAGAGAGTCAGGCACCATAGCCCATGGGGTGAACGCATGGTTGAGGACCCTGAATCAGAGAAGGATAGAGCTCATAAGCCAGAATTGGATGTGGTGGGTCTAGGCTGAGGGAGGTCAGCTCCATAAGGAAGCCTGAGCAGGACAAAACCCCCACAAGTGTTTGGTGGCTAGAACAGGCCAGATGATATATTGAGGCAAGGTTCCTCCAGAGAATTATATCAGATAACACCTGTGAGGCATGGGCATGACTATAGGGGTGGCAGGAGGTCAAGATTATTGCCTTAAGGCTTAAATTTGGAGGCTGTCCTGGAAGAGGCAACTCCTCCTGTAGAGGTCATCATGGTGAAGCACAGAGAACCACACACTGTGCTAAGGCACCTAGGAAGAGTCTACCCCTTTTTCTGTTGGCAGTCTCCAAACTCAAGAATACTAAAATAAGATAAATTCATGGAAGGCAGGAGATAGGAGGTAAAGTAAACACTGGGGAGCTTGGGCAGGCTGAGGAGCTCAGATACCAAGTGTATAGCCTTGGACCTGTATAGAGTCCTTCAGAAAAGGGAGATCAAATAAGACTCTTGGGGAGTTCCAGTGCAGAACTTCCTTTCAAAAGTGGCATTAATCTGTGACAATGGTATCTTACTTCAAAGTACTATGCATAGAAATACAAAAAGAAAAAAGTTTCAGCTTCAAAGAACTGTCCCTTTCTGACTTTCTCTTCCTTCTCCCCATCCAGCCCAAATATTTTTAAAGTTCAGAATAAGTTCAATCAATATTATAGATATTCATTTATTTACAGCATTTTGTAACACTCATAGCTAGATAGAAACACAACTAGAGCTAGAAACACAACTGTAGAGGGGAGTAAGAAGGGAAAAGGATCTTCCTTTTATTTCCTTAAAATAGGTATCTACACCTTGATTCTGTTGAATAGAAGAAATTACATGCTGCGTGCCTGCTTATTGCCCAACACACCCTCCCATGAGTGGGGAAGTGGTGGGAAATGGATGAAGCCTTGGCCTGGTCTTTGAACTTACTAGCAAAGCTTCTGGGTAAGTGGAGAGTACAGTAATAAATTACTGCTGGTGTAGGTTAGTAGTAGATCATTTGCTATTTGTATTACTGGGACCAGGACATCACTGTTCCCTGAACACAGAGGACTTTGACTTTTTAACTACTTTATTCAGGAGTTCAGGGATACAAAAAGGTTGGCCGCTTACAAAGCAGAGACAAACAAATTACCATCAAACCAAAAACACCATGTCATTGCATTCATCACATCAGACCATGACAGACACCTTTGCTATATTTCACGTCATGTTTTACATACCATTATGCAGTTGGAACGCTGGCCACACAGTCATATCTATTAATAAATGATTCCTACCCTGCTCTATCCAATCACTCACATGCCAACACCTTCAATTTCCCACACAAAAAAGAAAGCAAAAAGCAGCCTGGTGAGGGCCCAGGGTGCGGCACGAACTGGAAGTCGCAGTCCGACAATGAGCCTGCCCGGTCACCCAGACTGGTCATGACATCAGAGCACGTATTTGAGATGGCCGACCTCCACATGACACAGCACTCCCTCAAGGGCCCAGTGTGTCTCAAAGGTGAGCACCGCCTGCCGGAGCACAGCATACTCAAACTCCAGTGACAGGCGCGCCCACACCAGGAGGCAGAAAAGCCACAGGGCTTCATCTGAGCCAGTCCCAGGAGCCGGTTTCAGTGGCTCTTGAGGACAGCCATCTTGGCCTGACCCAGTAAAAAGTTGGCCAGGCAGATGGAGCCTTTCTCAGCTGCCCGGTATGGGTAGGAGCACATGTAGGTGGTCTCCAAGAGGCTCCTGCCCAGCGCTCGCAGCAGTGGCTTGAGGGTGACAAAGAGCGGCTGCAAGTGGAGACAGTTGAGGAAGGTATGAAAGAGGGTCTCCTCAACACCCTCAGGGCAGAAGGGGCAGGCCATCGAGGCAGCTAGGTCAAAGTGGGACTCAAAAGTGCCAGTGGTTAGGATGTTGTGCAGCAACTGCCACAGCAGGTCACCAGTCTTCTTGGTGGTTGGTGGGTTATACAATGTGTGCCACGCTGGGTGGGCCGTGGGGAATCTGGCAGCCCCAGGCACCATCACCACGGTGTATCGGGGTGGCCTGCCAGCACCTGGGCATGGCAGACGTGAACCACCCAGGCATATAGGCTTCTACGTGACAGAAAAGCAAAGGGGCAACCCATGTAACTGTCAGGAGGCACAGGGAACGTCAGCAGGGTGCCAGGTCCACCAGCCAGCTTGCCGGCCATGACCAGGGTGACTGGCAGCGCGGAAAAACATCGCTCGAGACATCTATGGCACGGGGGACCTGGCCCGCCCGGAGATCCAGGGTGGCTGCTGCCTCCAATGGGAGGGCAGCCTGGATGTCACACAGGAGACAGCCCACTCTGTGGATGGAGCGCATGACCAGCCAAGTGGTCAAACCCTCGGGTGAGAGCCAGGCTGACCGAGTGGGGTCAAGGAGATGGCTCAGGCGGAGGACACATGCCTGGATGAGAACGGCCATGAGGCTGGCAGAGGCCAGGCTCGGCATGGGGCGCCTCAGAGCTGGGTTGTGCACCAGGGGTTCCCTCAGCAGCTGCGGGAACTGCAGATGATGGGCCTGGGGCTGGAGGTGGAAGGTGGCCCGCCAGGCTTATAACATGCCATGGTAGAAAGCCAGAAGGAGCGCCCAGTCCAAAAGTTTGAGGTCCAACAGGAAGAGCTCCCTGTCAAAGGTGAAGGCCCACACCCTCTGCAGGAACCGACACGCCAGTTGTTGCCAAGGAGGCACTCCTAACTGTACAGGAGTCATTGAAGGGCAGAAGGCGGCCACCTTGCTCATCAGGTCAACCAAACTTTGGCCCCACTCAGGTACAGGTAAGTAAAAGACAGCTCGTGGGAGCCAGTGGTGCCGATCCCAGAAAAAATCGACCAGGAGGCGCTGGAGTCTCAAGTAGGACCTGTGGTGGATTGAGTATGGTGCACCGGTGCCACAAGGTCACTGCCACCAGGTTGTTCACGATGAGGACACATCCATGGTAGGAGAGGCTGGGCAGGTGCCAGTGCCATCGTTGTAGGCGGGTCTCTACCCCTTCCTCAAGGCTGTCCCAGTTGCGCGCCATGAAGGTCGATGGTCCTAGGAACACACCCAGAACCTTAAAGCCCTCATGGTGCCAGGTGAGGCTCCCTGGCAAATCTGGGGGGGGTCACACTGATCCATACACCAAGCAGCATGGTATCACTCTTGGCCCAGTTGATACGGGCCAAGGAGGCACATTCATAGGCTTGCTGGCAGTCTGTTAGGGCCTCCACATCTTCCTGGGTGTTAAGGAAGATGGTCACATCATCTGCATATACTGATAGCCAGAGCAGAGCAAGGTGTAGTCCTGTGGCCAATGGCAAGGCCACATCCCTCAGGCGGTGCCGCAGCACATACAGCAGTGGCTCAGTGGCCAGGGCATAAAACATGCCTGACAGGGGCAGCCCTGATGGATGCCTCTGCATGCAGGGAATGGGGCACAGAGCACCCCGTTCACCTTGAGAAGACTACAAGTGTCTTGATACAAGACCCAGAGGGCCCTGGTGAAGGGCCCGAAGCCAAAGGCCTCCAGGGTCTGGAAGACGTAGGCGTGGCCCACCCAGTTGAAGGCTTTCTCGTGATCCAGAGAGATGAGGCCAACATCTAGCCCAAAGAGTTCACAGACTGTGAGTAGGTCATGCAGCAGAAACAGGTTGTCTTGGATGGTTCTGCCCGGCATGCGGAATCTCTGCTCAGGCCCAGTGACAGAGGCCATGATGGTGCAGAGGAAGGTAACCAGCGCTTTGGCCAGGATTTTGTAGTCTACACACAGCAGGGAGACCAGCTGCCAGTTCTTAATGCAGCCAAGTTCTCCTTTCTTGGGCAGCAGCATTTGCACTGCATGGCTGCAGCTGATTGGCAGGACCTTGTCAGCAAGGTTCTCCTGAAAAACACGCAGAAGACAGGGGCTGAGGAGAGGCCAGAAAGTCTTGTAAAACTCAGCAGGCAACCCATCAAGGCCTGGGGCTTTGCCAGAGGTGAGGCCAGCTGCAGCAGTTGCCATCTCCATCAGAGACAATTTCTGCTCAAGCTCACTGGCCTCCAGGACCCAAAGGTGTGCAAGGCCCATGTTGAGTTCCCGCATGGCCTCAGGGCAGGACGGCTCAGCTGCAAAAAGGTCACGATAGAAGGTGACAGTGTGCTCATGTACTTCCCCTGGGTCAGTGATTACCCAGCCCTCAGGGGTCTTGAGGTGATCTAAGACTTTTCTCACTGCCAGCCGTAGCTCCAGGTTGAAGAAGAAGTGGGTTGGGGCATCTGTTTTGGCCAGCTCTTGGCAGCAGGCACGTATCCTCGCTCCATAGGCCGCACCCTACGCCAAGTCACACAGGCACTTCCTGTGGAACCAGAGGCTCTCACGCAGCACCACATCACTGCCAGCAGCCAGCAGGGCAGCCTTGAGCTCTACCACATCTTCCTCCAGCTCTCCGATATGGCGGCACAGTTCATTTGTGGCCAGCTGGGTGTACTTCTGGCAAAAAGCCCAGATCTGCACCTTGCCCACATCCCACCATAGCTTCCAGGAGGACTAATTCAGTCTTGTGGCCTCCCAGCCCCATCATATTTGGTGAAGCAGTCCCAGAAGTAAGAATCTTGTAGCAGACTGATGTTGAAGCACCAATAGGGTGCTCATGTGCAGGTTCTCCCTGGCAGGCTCAATTCACAGGAAGCCAGGCCATGATCTAACAGGCCTAAGGGAATGATGTGGCCACTGCGTAGGAGTGGCAGATGGTTCCTGGTGACATAAAAGCAGTTGAGTCATATTTGGTGAAGCAGTCCCAGAAGTAAGAATCTTGTAGCAGACTGATGTTGAAGCACCAATAGGGTGCTCATGTGCAGGTTCTCCCTGGCAGGCTCAATTCACAGGAAGCCAGGCCATGATCTAACAGGCCTAAGGGAATGATGTGGCCACTGCGTAGGAGTGGCAGATGGTTCCTGGTGACATAAAAGCAGTTGAGGTGGGCCCTAGTGAGGCCACCGGCACTCATCCTGGCCCAGGTGTACTGGTGCGCATCAGGGTCTAGGGCTCTCCAGACATCAACGAGGCTTGCAGTCTCCAAAATGGACTGCAGCTTGCGGGCTGAGGGCAGGTGAGGCTCAGGACCCATACGGTTGAGCGAGTGTCAGTGGTACAGTTAAAGTCCCCACCTATGAGGAGCAGGTAATAATCCTTGCTAGCATCGTGCAGGAGGGTGGCCAAGGTCTCGAAGAAAGTGACCCTCTCCTGGCCATCAGTAGATACATAGATGTTGACGAGTAGCAATTGGTGTTGCGTTAGGGTGACGCACAGTCAACAGGCAGCGGGGGACAATCTTTAGTGCCACCGCCATATCATGCTGTAGTTGTGACAATAAGAGAGTTGCAACCCCGGCACTAAGGTTGGTGCCATGACTCAGGAACAAGTGGCCTCGCCAGGCAGCGTGCCAAGCCAACTGGTTGAGCCTGTTGGAATGTGTCTTCTGGAGGAAGGTGACGGCCAGCCGCTTCTGGTGCAGGAGCTCCAGGATGGCCTCTCATTTCACTGGATCTCAACATCCATTGATGTTTAAAATGCCAATGGCTGTGGATGCCATGGGTGTGGGTATGGGAGAGGAAGAGCAAGGTAAGGTGTAGGTAGAAGAGTGAGCCCCCGAGAGCAGAGCAAAAAGCAGAAGCAGGTCAAAAAAGGCCTATCATGCCCTACTCTACTCCAGGGACCCCGCCAGGCCCCACTTGTCTCTCACCTGCTGTGCGAGCTTCTCCAGACAGTAAGCTATCTGCCAAGTGCCTAGCTCTTGTTGCATAAGTTTGGCTGCAGCTCTGGCAGCTTTGATAAAAACTTTAGGATCCATGCACCATTGGGTGATGCACCCCACTATGTTCTTCTGTCCTTTAGCCTGTTTCAAAAAGGTCAGGAGCCCTCCATAGTCGGGACCAACCCGGGGGAGGTCTGCCAATATGGACTGCACATTTCTGACAGACGCACGGTGAGGCTGCACCCTAGTTAGGAGCTCACCCACAAATGAAGCATCTACACCCTCAATATCTAGACACATTAGCCTCCTCTGATCATCCAGGTCAAGGACTGGCTCTCAAAGATTAATCCCCACCTTCTTGCAGGGCGAGAGGTCCTCCTGCTCTCAAGGTCACTTGCAACACTCAAAAAGCTGGATCTCCATCTCACTAGCCTCCTTATCTAATTCAGTAGCCTGGGACATGACCAAGAGGTCATCAGACTCCTCTGCTGCCACCTGGGTCAGATCTCCAGAAGAGAGGCATTGTGCATAGCTTTTACTGCCACCAACCTCTGGAAGCTGGGAGACAGGCAAGGGGTTGGTGACCCCCACCTTCGCCTCCCCCACCTCCAAGCCACCCCCATCCCCGGTCAACAGGGTCGCTTACATGACAGCTGAAGCAGGGCCCCCCCCAGCACCAGCTGAGGAGGGTCTCAGCAGGGATGGGGTCCCCTTCACTTTCTTCTCTTAGTTCTTCTTCTTCTTAGTGGCAGGTGGCCCACCCTTCATAGAGGATGGGCCAGATTGCTTCTGGCCTGTCTTCCCAGGGTCATCCACCTCGGACAAGGTCATGGTGGATGGCAACTAGGAGGAGGCCTGAACCCCATCATCTGACAGGGCCTTGGTGCCACAATCACTGACCACCCCAGCTGCCTCAAACTGGGTGGTCAGGGCAGGCAGGGTGCAAGTGGAGGCATCAGCCTCTCCACCTGTGGTGTCTTTGTACCAGTGGGGGGGGCACTGTAGGTGGAATGGGGGGGGGTTGGGGCCTAGTCCCACCCCCTCCACTGGACAGTGCTCTCATGCCAGAGACTCCAGCCCCCTCAGATGGAACAGGGGTGGAAGGAGGTTGGGAAAAGCTCCTGGCCTCACTGGGTGGGTCCTGTGTCCCAGAGTTGGATGTGCCATCCATTGGCGCTGCTGTAGTCATCAGTGTTCCAGCTGCTCTCCCCCTGTGGGCACTGGGCTGCTAGGTGGGAAGAGCTACCACACTGGAAACACGTGGTCTCCCCAAAGAAAAATAGAGCACAAACCTCTGCCTGTTGAACATGAGGCTCAAGGACTGAGACAGAGACAGTGGGCCCTCCCTGAGAAGCATGAAAACCTGCCTTTGAAAAGACAGGACATGCCTCAGTTTCGGGTTCTTGCTTCCTATTGTCAGTCGGTGAAAGGGACTTGTAAGAACCCCATAGGGCTCAAGTTCCTTGAGCAGTTCCCAATCGTTCACATGTGGGGGCACATTAGAAATCACCACCTTCACTGCTGGGGTGTCTAGAGGCGTGACAAAATAGTGTGTGCCCACAATGTCTAGGCCTTCTGCGCACACCCTGTTAACTAAGATGGAATCACTCAGGTAAATCATTGGGACCACATGTTAACACAACCTGTATAACGTATGTTACGCTGTCCCAGGAGACTAGCAAGGGAATCTACGCAGATCTCGACCCCGATGTAGGGAGGGGTGTGAACCCTCAAGCCATGGGTAATGAGGAGGTTCTGAGAGGCATTCTCATGCCA
>NW_005841908.1:1225602-1292167 GCF_000455745.1 Alligator sinensis
GGGGCAGTTATGAAACAGTGAAAAAATAAAAAAAGGGGAGGGGGAGGGGGGGAATTAAGAGCACCCCTCGGAACGCAAGCTATTGGAAAAGATAACTACCTGCAGCAAGCAAGCAGAAAAGAAAGCAAGAAAGAAAGGAAAAGAGACAGTAAGAAAAAAAAAAGGCTGTAAAGAAGCAACTCCTCAGACAAAGAGACTGGAAGTACAGGGGGAGGAGATAGAGAGCAGAGAAAAAGAGGAGAAAACGCTGTGAAAATGCAAGAAAAGAATCAGAAAGCAAGATAAACAGAAGCTAGAGACCTTTAGACAGATGGGAGTCAGAAAAGAAAAGAGATAGGAAGCCGGAGAGTTTTACGCTCAGGATCATCCCACACAGTTCCAAGTGAGCCTGGTCTGGTGCATCCAAAATGGAAGGAAGGATGGAGGTGGTCCCTGACTTGGAGATAACCAGACCTGAAATTCAATTTGTAAAATATATGCAATTACTGGCAGCTTCAAGCTAGTGCTCAGAAATGTGTAGCTCCTGTGTTTTTTTCCAGTAAAATTTGATGGACTCTGGATGCATCTTTCCCATAGCCTTACATCTGCTCTTGACTAGAACATGTGAATAATTTCCATGTTGCTGTTTGAAGGATTAAAAAATCATTTTAAAAAAATTGTTTCAACTCAAAAACTTTTTTTCCTCTATATGAGTGCTATATTTTGTTTCCAAGTCTTTTAAAATGTTACTTTTAATAAAGTGGCAGTAAATTTAAAAACAAATCCTGTTTTGAGTTGACAAAGTCAAGATGTTCCATTTTGAAAAATCTGACATATTGCAACTTCCTTTTTTAAATATTTCTACCAAAACAATTCCACAAGATAGAGTTAATTTCTCAATGTTTTGTTCAATTATATCTGCATTTTTCATCAAAAAAAAAAATCAAAAAAAAATCCACTTAATTGTACTCTTAACTATTCTCCCACTTTCTCTCCTGTGGTATATCTTTATATAGGCCTCCAAAATGAGCATTGGACATTTTGCTATATCTTAGGGCATGATCAAATCTAATTTGCTACTACAGCTCTCTCGTGGTATTATTGTTTCCCAGAGTTACCCCTCTCCCATTCTATTGCTTTGTGTTATTTCAGGCTCCTGAATTAGTTTACAGATATAGAGTTCTCTCATAACAATAGTCTTTCACTTTTCGGCTCTAAGCCCACAAGAAAGGGACAGAAAAGGAGTACTTGGCTTATGAGAATTAAAATGGCTAAGTTTACGTAGCACTGGGGTGATGTTTTAGCTGTGATGGTCCAAGAAATAAATAGGAAGTAAGGAGCCATTCAAAAGCTTGTCTAAGTCTATTCCAGCCATGCAGTTGGCCCCATAAAAGATATCACCCACAAAAATCCTTAACTAGGTACAACTTACCTCAGGGATGGCAAAGGGAGATGAGCAGGAGAATGACTCTAAATCACAAATGACGGGACATAATTTTACATATATATGAGGAGTGTAAACACCTAGGCATCAGATCAACTATTTTGTGTGGAACAACTGAATCTAAGGAGAAATCAGATAAAATAAAAAATATAATGAAAACTTCCAGGAAGAGATATAATCAATGACGGAATATATTGAAGATTCATGCTTATGACTGAGAACTACACTGAATGATCCAGTAGACAGACTGCCTTAGGGACCAAGCCTACTTCATCAGAGACATGGAGTGTATGCTCTAAATTCTTATCTATTTCAAACTGTGAAAATGGTGTGATCATGCAGAAGTCACTAGCATTATCAGCATGTAACTGATTGCATGCCACAGTCAATATGGAAATCTAGTTACAACAAGAGGATCACACTTGAGAAACAATGATTCTTCCATTCAGGCAACACACCTCTCCATTTCTAGTCATATATGTTTGACTTTCCATGTAACCTTAGAAATATTAAAGCAGCTCAAGTGTATTTATGTATGTGTGTTTATGTGAGTGTATGTATACAGATACACACACACACACACACACACACACACACATATATATGTGTATATATATACGCCTTGGCTTCACCACAATCCGCTGGCTGGGGAATTGGCTCCATGGTTGGACACAGAGGGTGGTGGGTGATGGAAGTCAATTGTCATGATGTGCTGTGACCAGTGGGGTCCCTCAAGGCTCTGTCCTTGGACTTATATTATTCAACATCTCCATTAAAGATGTGGACATGGGAGTCAGAAGCAGACTGGCCAAGTCCGTGAACGACACCAGACTTTGGGGTAAAGCGTCCACACCTGAGGACAGGAGGGTGATTCAGGCTGACCTTGACAGGCTTAAGAAATGGGCGGACGAGAACCTGATGGTGTTTGACACTGAAAAATGCAAGGTTTTCCACCTTGGGAAGAAAAAACGCAGCATGCTTATAGGCTTAGTAGTGCTACACTTATTAGCACTATGGACAAAAGGGACTTGGGGGTCATGATTGAGCACAAAATGAACATGAGCCATCAATGTGATGCTGCTGCTAGTAAAGTGAGCAAAACGCTGGCTTGCATCCATAGATGTTTCTCAAGCAAATCCCAGGATGTCATTCTCCCATTGTACTTGGCCTTGGTGAGGCTGCAGCTGGAGTACTGTGTCCAGTTTTGGGCTTCGCAATTCAAAAAGAATGTGGAGAAGCTTGAGAGGGTGCAGAGGAGAGCCATGTGCATGATCAGAAGTCAGGAAAACAGACCTTATGATGAGAGGCTGAGAGCTATGGGACTCTTCAGCCTGGAAAAGCACAGGCTCAGAGTTGATCTGATGGCTGCCTATAAGTTTATAAGGGGCACTCACCAGGATCTGGGGGAACATTTGTTCACCAGAGTGCCCCAAGGGATGACAGGGTTGAACGGTCACAAACTCCTCCATGACCGTTTCAGGCTGGACATAAGAAAGAACTTCTTTACTGTCCAAGCCTGGACTCGAAGATCTCCCAAGGTCCCTTTCAGCCCTAATGTCTATGAAATCTATGAAATATATGCACACAAAGAATCAAAGGGCATCAGGTTAAAAATGAACAGTGGCATTGTAGATAAATGGAGCTTAAGTCTCCATACTTTTACATTCATGCAAAGCTCTGCTCCATCAACACATTCCAGCACATCCTTAATTCAGTAGGACTAGTCAAATGTTTAAGTAGATAGGGGCCATAACCTAGAATAATTCCACTGAAGTCAATGAAGTTGCGCTGTTATAACTCATGTCAGAGGAGAAGGATGAGAAGAAATAATAATTATAAGAAGGCCATAAAGAAACTCAGAGTTCTCTTAACAGATAGCACACTTTCTTTTTTTATTTTAAAGGAATGGGACTCTTTCAGTTTAGTGAGACTTGTCCTTGACTCTGTTTAACTCTGAGAGATGTCTGATTCACATGTCAAAGGTAAGGTGTTTGACTTTTTTTTTCTTCTGATTGCCACTTTATTTGGACATATTACCTTATTATGTATTCATTCATGTTCTTTATTAGGATGCTATAAGACATCTGGGATACATTTAAAATGTTATAATTAACAGATTCTCAGTTTAAATACTAAAAATATTGAACACTTTACTGTTATCTTGGAGGTAGGATTACTTACTACCCATAGGTATCTATAGTATTGCCTGTATATTCATGGCAACATAAGAATTGCCTTTCCACTGAAGTCCATTTAATCTAGTATCATGTCTCTGAACAAACTAAAAAGCAGATGTTTCAACACTAAATGAAAAAAACCCCAAGAACAGGTACTTGTAGAATAACTTGATCATTTCAGATGTTTTTTTCTTACTCCAAAGCTGCAAAAAGATAGATTATCTTATAAACTATTTAGTTGTATGTCCCTTCTATATTTTTATCCAACTTTATGTGCCTATGGGTAATCTTATTACTTTGGTGAACCAAACATTTCAATGTCAACTTTCCAATATTCTTATTTCAACCAAATGAGGTTATAGTGGGCTAGGAGAGAAGTGGCATAAATTTCTAAGATTCCAGCCATATAAATTTTTTAGTTTTGGCCAAGATATTATCAAAATTGTAAATGATGTGTAAAGAGGCTGCCCTGCCACTTCATAAAATAAGTATTTAGGTACTGATAGTAATTAAGCAACCACATTAATGATATCTCCTGCACAGAACAAAATGGCATCTCTTCACCTCTGCAAGCAAGATGTAAATAA
The DNA here is from genome assembly GCF_000455745.1 of Alligator sinensis. NCBI lineage: Eukaryota > Metazoa > Chordata > Crocodylia > Alligatoridae > Alligator > Alligator sinensis. The sequence goes on from NW_005841908.1 coordinate 1,229,790, forward strand.
GGCACATTTTATTACAGTGAAGGGAATTAATAACTGAAACGTTTTACTTTGGAAACTAGTGGCTCTATATTACTTAAAGTCTTTGAATTAAGGCTGGGTTTCAAAGATCCTGCTTATTTGAAGTCCTATGGGAATATGCAAATTCACCAAATTCTTCAACTGTTTTGACCATGTGAACTGGTTTTATACAAGTAGAATAGGGACAATATCTAATAACTATGTTTTCCGTGCATGTTGCTTAATGATTTACATATACTATAAAGCCTCCACCTCTTTTTTTTTTCTGCTACAGCCACTGTGAAGAAGAAACACTCTGTTCTTTCCTGTCAATGTCAAACTGAAATTCTATTAAATGGCCACCACTAATGAATTGAAAGTAAGTATGTATGTCATTTATGGGTAGTTTATTTTAAAATCTGTCAACCAGTCATGATTTTAAAAACCCACCAAATAGGTTGATATGGTCAAGCAATCAGTACAAATAAAATCATATTGACTTCTGAATAATTTATACTCTTTTTGTGAGTATAACTGGACCTCCCACCTTTACTGGCTACAAAGCATTGGGGGATAGACAGGTATGCAGGAGGGACTCTATTTAATAATGTTTAAGCCAGAAGAGACTAGCTCCTGAAAAGTTGACAGTACTTCTAAAGGATATCAGCTAAATGCAATGACAACTTGCTTCAATTAATCATTGTTATACCTTTTCTTCTTGATGCTTTTTTATGTTATTATCTTCTCAGTCATTTTAGTATGTGCATGTACATAAAGGTCCATTCATGTTCAAAGTAAACTAACATGTATCTATGTTCTACTCTCAGGTGACATAGAAGGGAAAGGGAAGTGCTGGGAAAGGGCTGTGGGGAAAACGGCCCAGTTGCCCTGACTTGGCTACCGAAACTGAGAGAGAAGGACTCAGCCAGTCCATAGGCATTACAGAGATGGTAGGCCTCCTAAGCTGGTATCCAGGTGGGTATTACCTTGGGGTTCTGCTGAATGGCAATGTTCAAGGCTGCCCTTTGGTGGAGATGGATGTGTGTATGGAGGGTCTTCCAGTTGTTACCCTGTTATGGTATTTTGTATTTAATGTTGTGTTTGTTGGAGGTGGGGCAAGGATTTATGCATTTTAGGGGACAGCCACAAATTCTATGTAGGACAGAAGGTGTGCAGCCTTGAAAGGGACATTGTGGGGAAGAGGAAGTAGGAAAAGGTCTTTTATACTTTGTTGTGAATAATGGTTAAGAAGCACATTTGGGAAGAGCCATATGGTTTGCTTTCCTGGGTAAGATGCAAGGAAATAGGGATGGGCAGGTTAGCATATAGCTTAAAGTTGTAGGATATTGACAGGGGAGTCTATTGTTGTTTCTTTTCTTGTAGGTTGCTTGCTTGTTATTATAAGACACTATGAGCCTTTCTGGATAGGATGGAATATTGATCTAAATTATAACAATAATAGGTTATTCCTACATTGTATTATCACTGTTAATGTTTTCCTTCCTTTCCCCAGTCAAACAGACCCTAAGTTCTTGAGGGAGAACTTAGAAAATTTCTACTAAGCATTAACACAAAAATAGTTAGGAAATCTCTGTTAAACTAAAACACACAGATCAGCTGAAGATAGATTGTTAAAGGGGTTGATATTAAGCCAGGGACCCTGTGTAAGCAAGGTGAAAGTTGGGCTGCCAGTCTTAACTAGACCAGATATTGAGCTTTCACCTTTCCTCTCCTGAAGAACAAGACTCCTAATAATGAAACTTGACAAAAATGTGATAGTAGAGTAGTAGGGCTGGAAGGTTGTCTGCTTAAACAGGACCATCCCTATCCAAACCATCCTATACAAATCCACTGTCTAACCTCTTAGCAAAGCTACAAAATCAACCCGAACACAACATGAGACCCAAAATCCTTATCTGGCACAGTAGGGGGACAATAGTGGCCAATATCCTGCTGCTGTAAAAGTTGATATATGCTCAAGAGATCCCAGGACAAGGGCCATTCCCTTACTACAGAAGGCCAAACCCCCACATTCCATATTAATCTGCTTGCATAGCACCTGCAAGAAATAGCTTTGCACCTGATAAAACAATCCAGACCGGGGTGCAGACTTTAATGATGAAGTGGGTACCATCTGTGCAAGCAGATTAGGGTGAAACAAGGGGGGAGGGTGTGTGGGCTATAGGGGGCCCCAAGCAGCCCCTTGCAGGCTGGAACTCTGCCATCCTACAAGGGAAAAGCCACGGGTTCCCACATTTTTCTCCTTTCAAGGAGAATCCATTTTTAAAGTTTGTTCATGACCCTTTCATATATTCTTGCAATCCACTTTTAGGTCATGACCCACAGGTTGAGAAATGCTGATCTAAGCATCTGCAGAGGGCCTGTTCTTACAATGGAGGCACTTATACACCCAGAGAGGGTAACAGAATCACTCCTACCCTTCATTGGGTTACTCAAGACTTGTCACATGTTTACTTGCAGCTGGGACAAGTCATTGGAATGTAGGGATGGGTTAGGACAGGGGTGGGCAAAATATGGCCCGTGGGCTGGGTCTGGCCTGAAAAGGGGCTTTGTCCAGCCTGTGATGGGTCTCTTGGTCCTGCCTGGCCCAAGTGCCACCCAGCTGTGGCATGTCCTGCCACCCATTGGGCACGCAGCAGGGCTGTGGCAGCTCTGCAGCTGGACTGCATTTCTAGGTAGCCCAGGCAGTGGCGGCTCCTTCTGGCTGCCACTGCTCCAGCCCCATGGTACCAGCAGGGACCTGTGTGCACAGCCCGACCCAGTGTGCCCTGCACCTGTTCTGAACTCAATTGTCCAGGCTTATCAGTGGTGGCTGCCGAGCAGAAACTGTTGCTCAGCATGGGGGAAAAGTGGCCCCTCCCCCTCACCACTGCAATACTAGGGGCACATCTCAATAAGCATGTATCCCCGGGCATGGCCCTGTACACATGCTCTGAAATACAGCAAAGTGAATTGGGTGGGGTAAGGGAGGTTGGGGCCAGCACATGTGGCAGCCTTGCCTAGGGCCCTGAGGGCCTCCTGGGGCAGCAGTGGCAGCCAGCCAGCCACTCAGAGCTAGGCCAGCAGTCCGAGCGTGGCTCTGGCCAGCCAGGCTCCCTTTCTGGAAATGCATGCTGCTGCTGCATGCACCAAACAGCTTCTGTTAGTGGCAGTTTTTTTTGACTGGGATCTCCTGGTGTCAACAAAACTGCTCTGCTTCCAATTAGCAGTGTGGCAAATGGGTGCATGTGTGTTGCATATGGTTTGCTGCACCTCAGATGGCCTTGAGATGCCACCAGTGATGTACCATGGATCTCACTCCTCCACTCCTGCCCCGGCCCTGTTTGGTTACCTGTTTCAGCTGAGAAGGAAATGAAAGACCCAGTACACCAGATGCAGAGGGAAGGGTGGTGGCCAGAATTTCCAGCTGGAACAGTTAAGTAAAGTTCCAGCCCACAGGGTGGGTGGACGGGCACGTTGTAGCTGTCACGCACTCAATAAGAACTCTGAAGGGCCTGGCCAGTGCCCCCCCATGCCAGTGCCCATGGTCCCCTCCTGCCCCCACCATCACTGGGTGCCATAAACTGCATGTGCATGCTCACCGGGCACTTAACATGTGCTAAATCACTTTAATGTGATTCCACTTGCATTTTAACTGCACTTCATAAGTGTTAAATTGAACATATTACACAAGCCCCAGAGTTTATCATCCACCAGGTACTAGAATTATGCTCTTTGTCTACACAATTAGCAATGTGCTATTATATATAACCGTCTTGTATAATTTTGAAAAAAACAATAAATGTATCACAGACATTTAGATTACATCTAAAAAGCCTCTCTCTTCCTCAGTGCTAGCTTTTCAAAATCACTAAAATAGAGTTCTAGGTGAAACAGAATTTTGCTCAAGGGATCTAATCCTGATCCAGGTGACTTCAATGTTATCTTCTGTAGAAATCAATGTGAGAAACGAATAGGATCATAGGATCATAGGAAAACAGGACAGGACTCATGAGGTCATTTAGTCCAACTCTCTGCTCAGCTCATCCTGGCCAAGTGTCTGTGCAACCTGTCAGAAAGTTCTTTCTAATTCCAACTTAAATTCCTCTGCTGCAGCTTAAGTCCATTGCTTGTAGTCCTGTCCTCTACAGCCACACAGAGAAAAAGGAATAGATGAAAAGGAATTCATTCAAGTGATTTTCTGAAGTAGGTGGAAATTACTTGACCAGATCCTCATCTGAGTAAATCGGCAAATAGCCCATGATTTCTATTGCTCACTTAGGGCAGTTAAATTGAAGCGCCTTCTAAATATTTTTTCCTCCTTTGAATTTACATATAGCTATTTTCATAAATATATGATTAAGGGGTCACATATGCCTATGGTTACAAGAAGTGTTACTCTAGTAACCACAAGGAGAACAATCATTTTATCCTTACTGTATTAATAAGCCAAAGTGGGATCAAAATGTGCAGACTGAAAGTCAAAGTAACCCATGAAACTGAACACCAGAGAAGTATATCACAGTCATGTCAAGGGCTTTGAAGGCAATAGCATGTACCGGTTTCCCATTACAGCAGCAGCAGAATCCACACAAGGTCTAATGATCAAAAACATCAATTTATTCCTGTCACAAGCCTTCGGTCTCCCCCTGGCTTCTAATTAAATCCCACTTACATTCAGCTCTGGTATATAACCCTTCTGTTGTACATAAGATAAAACCACTTGTTGTACCTAATGCCTGCAGCCCATATCATTACTCTGACAAAGCTCTGCTTTGAGATAGAGGAGCTAGGGCTGACCCAGGTGAATAAGCACAAAATCTGAATGTTAAGAATCCAAAGTGGTAGTATGGACAAAGAGAGATTTCAGTCATGGCAGATTTTTTTCCCATTTACTTTTATTATTTTCCTTCAGATGTTGCCAGACTTAGAAAAATCATTTAACACAGAAATTTGCTAAATGATTATACTTGATGAACTTTGCAGCTTGTTTGCATGGCTAATCCTTGAATTCCAAATAAATTACCTGTGAATGTGCAATGCCTTGTACTTCAAAGGCAAAGAATTAACCTAAAAGTGGGATCCAACGATGGATTTTGAAAATCTCAAAATTCATCAACATTTGTAGCTATGGCATAAACACATGCCTCCTTTCACAGGAATTTCAGTTTAGTATTTTACTGATTTATGAACTAGACACTGTTTTATTTATCCTTGAATATCTTTTGAAATTCTACAGTTTTCAACTACTCATCAAGTATTCAAGGAAAGGTACATTTCATGCCAAATTCATCCAATTAGGTAAAAGCAAGAATCCCATTAACAAATAACAGAATATGAATATATGTCACATATACTACATTCAAACATAACCTCATGTTTCTATCCTCTCCATTTTTATACAAATAAAACAATATCATGCATTTGCAAAAGTTTGCAGAAAATATTGCTTTTTTGTTATATATCAAAAGAATCTCAGGCCAAATAGAAAAGCAAGCACTGTTTTTATTTTAATTATTTTTACAATACTTTGTACTGTACATGGCAGGAATTCTTTCACTATGGCTGAGAAGGTGGCCACTGTAGATAGGATTATCATTGATAAAATGAATCCATTTGTTAAAACTGCAATAGTATGACTTTCCAATTTTTTTCTAAAATTCAGTCATCAAGTGTAATTAAGCTAGTTTCTGTTATGTTTACTTAGTTTTTATATTTTTTTGAGTCAGGAACTATATTTTTATTCTAGTACTGTAAAATAACTAACACAATGGTGTTCTAGTCCATGACTAGGACTTTTAGGCTAGGTTCAGACAGTCAAAAAGTCTGAGGCATAATTGATTCAATCTCTGCAACTTTCTCTAAGATGCATACATTGGATCATTACATGTTCGTTCACTCATCAGTTGGCCAAGGCAGGCAGATGTCTACACTGGCCAAGGCCAGAAGGCAAGGGGTGCTCACACATTTCCCAGTTCCACAGGTCTTTAAATGCCCCAGCCTTGTCCCCTCAGCAGCACTCTCACCCCGCTATAGGTGTTAGTGAGTAGGGGAGAATGGATCCCCCCACCCTACCTCGTCCCCTCCAGCTGGGGTCAGCTGGGAGAAGGCCCATGAGGTGGGAGTTTTTCTCCCCAACTCAGCTTTGCCAAGCTGTGAACACCCTGCCCCTTCCCCCTCGCCAGCTCCCTGCCTGTCAACCATGGCAAAGTGGGGGGAAGAATGGAACCACACTCCAGCCCCTGCCCAGGGTCTAAACAGTGTGGAGGGGGAAGGCCCCATGGGTGGCATCAGGGAGCTGGAGAGGGGGCAGGGCTGGGGCATTCACAGCCCAGCGGAGCCACACGGCAGGGGAGAAAGCCCCCATTTTGGGAGCTTTCCCTCCATTACCCACTGTGCAGACCCCAGCTGGGGAGCTGGGGCTAGAGAAGGGGTCCATTTCTCCCCCCTCACCACCCATCCCCCCATGGCTGAAAAGTGGGGAGTACTGAGGGGGGAGGCTGAGGCAGCAGATCTGCACAGTGGGAGGGGAAGCCTCTGCCTTGGGGATTTCCCCCCCTCCTGTTGTGCAGACCCTGGCTGGGGAGAGGCGGGGGCCAGGGAAGGGGTCTGTTCTCCCCCTCACCTGCCCCCCATGCCACCACTGGTGGGACTGGGAAGGCTGCCTCAGTTCTGTGGCAGATGGGGGCAGAGCTACCTGACTCAGCTGGAGCAGAGAAGCTGGGGTAGAGGATAGCCCACCTGACCTGCAAGGGGAGGAGTAGCAGGGGGCTGCAATGTATCCTGGGATGCTGGAGGACTGAGACCTATCTTATGGCAGAAGGGGATCTAGAACAGAAGTTCAATAGACCTGTTTTACCTAAGTCAGTTAAGTCTGATACTACACTGGCCTTCATGGTTACTGTAATACAGATGAAGCAGTATTACAATAATTTGCTATTTCTGTGGTTTCTATTATTCTTTTTTGGCTTTTCTTAAATATAAAATAATTGAAAGGTAATAAATCAGACAGTCAGAGATGTCCTCAGCCTTATGTTCACTCTTTTTTTTTTATTTATTTATTTTTGGTCTCGTATTTAAGGGGAAATATACAGTATAATGGATCCCAGTGAACTGGTAGTTTCCTATGGGGGAATCTCTTTTAGTAAAGTAATACTAAAGTTGTTTAAAAATAGAGCAGATTGAAGTATGCTAATACTTACATGTTTATCTTACCAACTAGAATAAGGGGTGTGTTATTGATAGTGATCTTGCTGCATAATTTTCAGCTTGTTTAGTAAACATGAAAGATATTCTGCTATACTATATTATTATAGCTAATGCCATCACTTTCTTGCAGAAATTCACTTTCCAGAATTTGTTTGTCTTTTTTCCCTCCATTTGACTCACAGTTAATATGCATGTTTAAGCTAGGCATTGATCTGCTGTCACCTGTTTTTGAACTATGCTGTCAGCTCATGTAACAGTAACTACTCCCATCTTCAAGATTAAAGAAAATTGGAAATAAATAACCAGATTGTACCTGTTGGGATACTATCAGGCTGTACAGGCAGACTGGTTCAGGGACTCTCCCCTCAGCCACTACCACTCCCCTCCCCAAATCATGCATGAACCTTGTGACAGAGAATGCAGAAAAGGCTGAAGTACCCAATGCCTTTTTGCCTCCATGTTTACATACAAGGTCAACTTCCAGACTACTGCATCAGGCAGCACAGTTTGGGGAGGAGGTGAGCAGCCCTTAGTGGTGAAAGAACAGGTTAGGGACTACATACAAAAACTGGACATGTACAAGGCCAAGGGTGCTGAGTGAGTTCACTGATGTGATTGTAAAGCCATTGGCCATCATCTTTGAAAACTCAGAGTGATCAGGAGAGGTCCCAGATGATTGGAAAAGGGTAAACATAAAGCCTATATTTAAAAAAAGGGAAAAAGGAGGATCCAGGGAACTACAGACCAGTCAGCCTCACCTCAGTTCCTGAAAAAAGTCATGCAAAAGATCCCCAAGGACTCCATTTCTAAACATTTTCAGGAGAAAAATCTGATTAGGAACAGTCAGCCAACTGGTCTCCCTGCATCCACAGAGCCAGTCACCTCGTGGTAAAAGGAAATCAGGTTGGTTAGGCATGACTTGCCATTGGTCAATCCATGATAGAAAGGCCCTCATTTGTCCTTTATTTCTTCTTAATAGTTATTTAAATAAATGGGTGCCAAAGGAGGGAGAGATACTACACAATACTGAAAGAGAAATTATTACTTAATACAATCACTACTTGTGACTAGAATCCAGAGCCTAAAGTCAGAGATAGTCGTTCAACCAAATATGAGGGGAAATAGATCTGGCCCTATTTTGCAAGCAGAGGGTACTATGTTTTCTGGTGGTTAAGTAAGAAAATATATCCAACCAGATTAGTGCACGAGAACCCATTCTCATCCTCAGTGGCAATGCGTAGGGGGTGCATGAGGGTGCACGTGCACCCTCTGAACGTGGCGATGCACCCCCACCCCCCGCCATGAAAAGGCACCGCCAACAGTGACACCTGCGGGCAGTTGCTGCTTGTCACACCCCTTCCCCCACCAACACCACCGGCGACGTGTGTAGGTGGTCAGCAATTGCCGCTGGCCACTGACCCCTGGTCAGTGCTCACCATCCCCCCTACACACCACCAACAGTGCCGGTGGCATCTTCAGGAGCTCCCTGCTTACTGCTGCTGTGCTCCCACTACCGCCAGAGCTGCCATGCCCCTCCCAGCTGCTGGGGGCATGTCATTTATGCTCATCCTAAATGATGTATACCATTTATTATGAATAACATGACCCCCATCCATTACAGAATGAAAGGCATTAATAGATTATATAAACAGTAAAAAGCAAAGGCTAATTCTCTCACTTAATCATCATCTAGAATCAAAATTTTAAGTGTAGACGGCTTTCCCCTCATACTCATTGCTTGTCTTATTTATTTACAGCGGCAATTCTTTGGGGCAGGGACTGTTTCTCATTGTGCTTTATACATTATCTAAAATGGTAGGCCCCTGATCTCAGCTGGGATCTATGTGCTTCTGTAAGGTAAGTGGTAAACTGAAAAATCCCTCATGGTTCCTTTGGTAAGTTATTCTTAATTGGTGTAAATCAATTTAGTGCCATTGATGTCAACGGACCGACACAACATTATACCAGCTGAGAATCTGACTCACGGTGTCCTGTTTGCTGTAATTCAGGGGGTTTAACACAGGCTACTGTTTACTATGCTGAATCAAAAGCAGTGAACAGTTCTGCACAAAAACTGTATACAGGGTTAGCTTAATAATTCTCTGAGCACTTTTATTAGAGAAATTCTTGCTCCCACTTCTGCCTCTCCTTTCTTCCTATACAGCAACAGCAAAATGATGGTCACTAGCCAGTACCAATTGTTGGCATTGGGACTGGGCAGCCCTAGGTCTGGGATGCATGCTACATGTTCAATTTAAGGTACCCTACAAACCAACCACAAGGTTATTCTATGGAATATCTTGGAACATATATGGAATATCTTGGAACATATATGGAACTGGCTTGCTATTTTATAGCAACATAAATTGACTGAAGATGTGGTATGTTGCCATTTTTGGCATGATCTGCCAGGATCCTTGGTTATTTAGGCAAAATCCAGATTGGTCCCTTTGGCACCTCCAGGTCAATGTGGTGGCATCAAACACATTGCTGTCTGGCCCAATGAGGCACTTAGGCTGCATAAGGTTTAAATAGGGAGAACTGAGCATTACTAAAGGGCAATTCAGAAATCCTGGACACTGACTGGGGGCCCACCTAGAGCTAGCCAATATGAAACAGAAATCACAGAAGTATATCTGGACTCGAATGCTTTTCCATGCTTCTACCAAAGTTTGATTACCTAGGAATCTTTGCAGTTCAAAATGCAGGTACTAAATTAATTTAGAAGCCTAGCTAGTTTTTTGGCCAGTAGACCCAAATTACTTTGAGTCCTTTCTGACCCTAAAACTCTTAACATAAGTCCCAACCCTGTGGACTACCAGAGCCTTTATTAAGCCATTGACAGTTGGGAGTTAAGCACCTAACTCTGTTCTGGATCAAGGCCTTGGTCTTTGGGATTTTTGGTTTTTGACATCATTTTTTCTTCTGGATCAAAAAGAAAAAAAAGGAATTAATAGTACTTCAACTCAAAGGCTATGGTGAAAAATTATTCATTAAGGACCCTGAGGTGCTTAGATGTGATGATGAGGACCAGTGTCAAACCCTGCATAAGTAATGGTGCTCTTAAACTGGCAGGGCCCCAAGTGGGGCCACTTGTGCGAATAAATGCTCATCAGTGTGACTATATATGACTCTCACAGTCTGACAATTCTACGGCAAGCTTCTGTTTGGTTACAATGCAACAAAGAAGCATTAAGAGAATTTCCAAAGCCTGATTTCTCATATTTTTTTCTGAGTCCTATAATTTCTTCAAAAAATCTCAAATCTGAGTTCAATCTCTCTTCTAGCTATAGACTGTGCAAGGAAAATGTAAGGTTAGAGTGTGTCTTATGAGGAATTTAAAAGAACACATATAGCTGCATGTACAGTAGATAGACTAGCCCTTCTGCACAACAGACTGCACTGCCACAGCTCTTTGTGTATAAAGATGTTATTTCCTACTCTCACAAAAGGTACTGATTTTCTTTTCAAACTACATGACAAGTACTAAAGAACAGCAAGGGCCAGTCTGTTCCCTGCCTTTCAATCTTCAGTACTATTTTCTACCCTCATCACCCTCAGGCAGCACTGCAAGGTATGCTATTATTATTTTTTATTTACTTATCTGGACCCTGATGTGCCACATTCTTTACACAAATACCTAGTGAGGGACAGTCTTTACCACGAAGAACTTCAAGTCTAAATAGAAAGAATGAACAGAGAATGGGAGAGAAATAAGGGCAAAGAAAGATGAAGCAACTTGCCCCAAGTTCATCCAGCAAATCAGTTGAAGAGTCAAGTTAAAAACATGATCCTCCTGGCTCCTCATCCATCCCCAATTCCCTAGAAAAAACTGCCACTCCATCTTTAATGGAGGGAGGAGATTAGTATAGTTTCCTCTGAAGAACCACATATTGGTCACTGCCAGAGTACAGATGTTAAAATTTACTTCTGAATTAGTCGATCTCTTTTGGCAAATCCCAGGATTTGTGACTCTTCTTCCTTAGTTCCAGTTCCCTTTATTGCTTTCCCCTCACTGAGATTTCTCTGTTAAAGTAAATTCTTTTCTGGATTATAATCTTGCTTTAGAAACTACTGAGGCTCAGGCATGACTATAGACATTTAGCTTTGTAGCAAAGTATTTAATTATGGTTTTGGAAAGTAGGCAATAAGGTCAAGCCACTTTGCAAATTCTCTTGCTCTTAAACTGTTCTTGCTTTAAATGTTGCAAAAGTTTACCCTTTTGGTATATATGACAAGGGAGAGATGGATCAGACCACAGATCTGTAGCCAAACCTGGTGGGAACTCTGATCTAAGGGATTACTTAAAATAACTACTTAATTTAAATAATAAATCCTGTAAATGCTTTGTGGAATCAGGGAATATATCCTAATCTGAACTTCGTGATGGGGTTCATTCGTAATGCAGAGTGAACATTAATTTCTATGGTTCCATTGTGGTTTGTCACCCATTTCCTTCTGCCTGGAGAAAGTATTTTTCTCTCACTCCTGCATTTATTCATGTAATTTTATGGAGTGATATAGAATGGAGAAACAAACATTCAGCTTAATATTTCTTCTCTAATATGTAAAACATGAGGGACCCCAGGGGAACAGGTTTAAAAAACAGTTGCATATTTTCAAAAAAGCAATAGTATTTCTGAATACAAGCTATCTGAATCCTCAGATATTTTTTTCTCTGATGTACTGCTATATTTTTTCTACAGTTAGTGGTAGAATGATACCAACTCAATATCACTGCTTACAGTGCGTGCATGTGCAATTGGACCTGGTTTATGAGATGTGTTTTATTCCACTGGGACATTAGATGTGCTATTTATTGATGCTTGCTTTTTTGATAGAATATTTAGGGACAAATCTTCAGCTGGCACAAATTGTTGTCTCCTCATTGACTTAAATGGAGACGTGCAGATATACACTACATAGCCCTTGAACTTCCAATTTATCAGAGACAGGTATTGGACATTCCCCTCAGTTGCCTTGTAAAAGGTCACATTGAGATCTCCACAGCTACATTCAAAGCATTATTTGGCCCCATTTATCTTAAGTTCAAAAGCAATTTTAACTACCTCAAATTTAAACACATGGAAAAATAAGGAATCTTATTTCTGCATGTAACAGACTTGATTGAGCACTGTAACACCAATTTTATGCCAGCTCCAGTGACTTTATGATAGAGGCACAGGACTTGAAGCAGTAACTTATCCTATGTGCTCTTAAAAATAGTGTATACAAAATTGATGGCTAATTTTATGAGTGGATTTAATATATTAGTCAACAGATTTGGTGCTTAAATTCATCATCCCCATTTCATGAGGCACAACTTAAATTTTTTTTTCACTGTAATGCATGCTCATTTAGTTACAAATACCAAATGAAAATATAACATATTACATACTTTCTATGCAGAATATGCTATTTTGGGGGTTGTGTTTCAGCAGTCCTGCCATAAATCATCAGATAACAAAGTTAGTATAAGTTGCAAAACATAATTTTGGGGGCCTGTTTTTTTCCTAATAAGTATATAACTTCTTTCAAAAGTCTGTCTCTAACAGCAAACTCTCAATGTGTCAGATGGCAGTGGGAAAGCAACCAAATCATCACATTATTCACAGTTATGTGAGTACCCATTATTCAAAATAAATACATGCTCAGGAAATCACTAAAAGGTTTTTTGAAATGAGAAAAGAGATGTTCACATGAGGGTAAATGGATGACAGACAGATGAATGTCCTAGAAAATAGATGGATAAAAGAATATAACCCAGATGTTGATGTGGAAATAGTTAAGCCTATGATTATTTTAATATTTATATTACCATAATTAGGCTTCAGAGTCAACACCCTAAAAAACAATGGGAGAAGTTTACACTTCTTTTATAGCTATTGCTTAACTTTTTATGGACTCTTAAAACTAGGACATTACTTCACCATTTTACATTTCGGACCTTAAAATGAAACTGCTTCAGAAAAATCCCACATACCATGAAAACTGAGACAGAGGTCTGCTTATGTGTAAAAAATTTTGAGTAAATTTTAAATGATATTACTTTAAGTCAATTTAATAAATAAATTGAAATAGGTTTAAGATACTACTGTAGTCGCTCCTCAACCTTTCATTATTTTTGGGAGCCCGGAAATTGTTTCCTGCAACCAAAACAGATTTTATTCTTTTTTGGTTACTGTACAAAAGAAAAATAGACTAAAGAAACTTGCTGAACACATAGAGGGGTGTATGTGCATGGGAGCCGGAGTGTGCATGTTCCATTTTTACTTCTATCTAACTTAGTCCCTATTTGTAACAATAGTAGTTTTAAAAAATTAATAAAAGCATGACTTTCAGTTGATGCAACTTCCAAGGACCTCATGGTACCTAGGACAGTATTGCCCCCAGAAGACTAGAGCCAAACACAAAACACAAATTTTCTACTTTATTTTCACTCAGACAAAATGAAAATGGTAGGGCCTGCCAATAGGATTATAGGAAATAGGGCTGGGAAGGGACCTCACAAAGTCAGCTAGTCCAGCCCCCTGCTCCAGACAGGATCATCCCTGACAAAAACATTCCAGCCAAGTGTCTATCCATCTTGTTCTTGAAAATTTCCAGGAATGGAAATTCTTTGATAGCCTGTTTTAATGTTTGACCACCGTTATAATTAGAAAGTTCTTCCTAATCTCCAACCTAAATTTCCCCTGCTGCAGCTTGAGTGCACTGCTCCTAGGCCTGTCCCCTATGGCCACAGAAAAAAAAGCTATCTCTATCCTTCTTATAACGGAAGACAGTTATTAAACCCCCACCAGTCTTATCTTCTCCATATTAAATAACCTTAGGTCTTTTAGCCTTTCCTAATAAGTCATGCATTCCAAGCCTCTAATCATTTTTGTCATACTCCGCTGGATTCTTTCCAATCTGTCCATTTCTTTCTTCAAGTGTAGGGCCCAAAACTGCGAGCAGTATTTCAAGTAAGGCCTCATCAGTGCTGAATGGGGCATAAGAATCACTTCCCTCCATTTTCATGACACACTCTTGTTAAGACAGGCCAGTATGTTGTTGACTTTTTTTGCAAGAGCACACTGCTAGCTTATATTCATTTTACAGACCTGTAACCCCCGGGTCCTTCTCTGCAGTACTGTTGCTTAGACAGTCATTCACCATTTATATTTGTGAATGCAGTTATCCCATCCCAAGTTCAAGACTTTGCACTTTTCCTTGTTAAATTTCATCTGACTGATTGCAGACCATTTCTCCAGTCTATCCAGGTGATTCAGAATACTAGCCCTATCCTCCATAGTGTCCACAACTCTACCCAACTCGGTGTCCTCTTCAAATTTGCTAAGTGTACACTACACTCACTCCCATCATAGAAAGCTAGGGTTGAAGGGACCTCAGGAAGTCTTGTAGTCCAACCCCCAGCTCAAAGCAGGACCATCCCCAAATAGATCATCCCAGGTAAATAATCATTATCTAAATAATTAATGAAGATGTTAAACAGTACCAGAGCCAGGACAGACCCCTAGGGAGCCCCATTTGATACCTCCTCCCAACTAGACACTGAACCATTGATGACTACTATTGGGCATGGTGATCCAACCAGTTATGTATCTATTAGAGTGACTATATTTGGACCTTGGGGAGCATTGGATTTGCAGCTGAATAAAAAGTTTATAACCTGTGGCCCAGCAAAAGCTGCTGACCACAAGGCAGAATGATATATTAAAAGTATATATAGTAAAGTAGTTTTTATAACCATATAGTAGTGTTGTAAGATATATATAATCATTACATAAAAGAAACAGAATGTAAACCACTGGCTATTGTTAGAAGGAAAAGTAGATTTTGCTTATGAATGGTTATGCTAAGTAACTATCTTAATTGCATCAAGCATTTTCTGGAAAAAGCAGCAAGTAAGTCTGTGTGCTATGAACTACCTACAGTACGAAACGAGATAAGATACAGGGGCCCAAGGAAGGTGGAGATGGTACAATGTGGGACAGAAAAACAGATTGGAATGTGGAAGATAACATGTAACCAGTTTGAACATATGCAAAAGGGTGAATGGTGATTGCTAAAGAAGCCTCCAAAGTCCGCCCATTAACCAAAGAAGTGGGGTGAAAGTCTTAGACGTGCTCATAGCAAAAAGACATGTAAATGAATGAAATGCATAGGCAATTCCATGCTAATGAAGCAAACAGTAAACAGAGGCAGAGCTTGAAAGGAGAGGTGATATGGGTGGAACCACAGGAGGAGCAGGTTGGAATAAATGGTAATAAGCATTAAGGCCAAAGTGTATAAAATGTGAAAAAAACTATTGTTAAGTCCCGCTCCCCGTGTTCCAAGGTTGTGTGTCTGTGAGGGAGCTCGCCCAAAGCTGTCTCCATTCTGAATAAAGCTGTTGTGAGCAATGTGTGCAAGTAGCATTTGCTCCCTGCTTGCTCTGGGTAACGAGTAACAGGATTCATGGACAATTGGATCATCGTCTCCCTAGTCATTGGGTGCTGCATGGAGTCAGAGTCTAACAGTATCCATCTTCAAAACATTTGGTTACTCCCTGTTTCCTCAGTTTGCTTATAAGAATGTTGTTGGAGACAGTGTCAAAACCCTTGCTAAAATCAAGGTATATCACACCAACTCTCTCCACCCAGCCCTCACTTTAACAGAATAAATCAGGTTGGTTGTCATGACTTGTTCTTGGTGAATCCATACTGGCTGTGAAAGTGATTCTACTATATGTTGAAAGGTACCATCCTTCTTTTAGTTCAGAGTTTGCTGACTTTGGACCCAGTTTGCAATTTCTAATATTTAGTTTACCTAATGTGAAACTTTTACACAAAATCTGCTGCATGAGGATCCATCACTGCAACTTTATCTTTGATAATATTACTCTGTACAAGACATCTGTCTGTCCCTTCCTTCCTTTGAGTCCTTGTTGTTTGCCTTCTTCAGTCAGTGGTTCCACAGAAAACTTAACATGAACTGTAGCTATCCTGTAACAGCAGGTTTCCTTTGCAGTAGCACATTTGCTCTGGACAGAGGAGATCCTAGCAGAGTATAAAGTAAAACAGTATGCTAGATAGTTCTCTGTTCTAAGCCCAGTGAAGTGAATAGAAAGCCTACCACTATGTTCCATGCATTTTGGAAAAGGTCTGTATTTTACTATACAACCTCAAAAGGCTGTATAGCTGTACAGCAGTTACAAAGAACTAGGGATCTTGATGTACATGCAATTCCAGAATTGAGCAAAAGGGTTTAGAAATAGTTGGCAAAGAGTGAGATTGGAAGAATCAAATCTAGCAGCCATGACTTAGAGGTCCATTGTGAAGTGATCGTCATTACCAGTGCTTCTGCAAGACATGTGAAAATCTTCCTTCCCAATATCAGGTGGCTGCTGTCTAGAAACCTAATTAACAACTAGGAGCTGTGCCAAATCTGTACAGCTGAATATTATGCAAGTCACTGTTGATACATCTGGGAAAAGCATGTCGTCTCAGCTTAAGGTAGACTATTAATGGAATTTATAAATGAAAACACATATTGGTCACCCACTCACCATTAGGAAATATTTTCCCCTTGTTCTTATTGCTCTTATCTCCAGATCTTCTGTAAAAAGCAGATAACCCTATCAACAGGAACACAGATCAAACAATGTCAGTATCTGAAGTGTCAAATTACAACTGCAGTTTAGCCTGGAAAATTTGCCTGTCAAATCTGACTGTTTATTGTTGTAGCAATAAGAAATCAGGGGGTGCATCTACATGTGTGCAGGACTGCACAGTAACCAGCGTTACTCCACAGTCCCGACATGGGACAGGTTTTTTCCCATGCTACTGTGAAATAGCATCAGCATCACCGTTTGTGCCCACCAATGCTATATCACTATAGTAGTGAGCTACAGTGACGTAGCTCATCGCTACAATGATATAACGTCTCATGTAGATGTGCCCACTGTCATTTTGTAACATGCTTGATTCTGGAATGGCATGCTATGTATCCAGCTCTCTCTCTCCTTGACTTGCTCCCATCAGCTCTCTCAAAGTTTGCATCCTTTTTTGGGGTTAGTGCCCTCAACATAATGGGAGTTCAATGGAGATGGAGGATGGTCAGCCCCTGGGAAAATTGGGTCCAAGCTGACAAGATTGAATTAAATTCTATTTTTGTACCTGAGATACCAAATATTGCAAAAAAGCACTCATGTCATTTAGTAGTCAGCTGCTCCCTACACTGCTTTCTTAATCAGTAGTTCAACTGTACCTCAAGCATGATATTAGAGGACATAAATTTAGTGGGCGTGGCCATCTTTCAGAGGAAAGGTAATTAAGGCTGATTGGGGGAGGGGAAGGTTTTCATAAAATGCCATGTCCTCAAAATCAAAATTATCCATAGGAATGGGTTAATTTTGATCACATTTTATTCTGAAACATTTTGTTTCAACCTTATTGATATAGCATATATTTTTTTTCCTTTAAATAGAAAGTTTCCACTAATACAAAATATTTTTAAACATTGTTTCATGCATAAAGTATGTTTTATTTTAATCCAAAATTAGAAGAAAACCAATTTTTGAAATGAAGACAGGGCAGGCTGCATCTTATAGACAAACTCATTCAGAGGCATGAGCTATTGTAGGCACTAGCCAAATCTGATAAAGTGGGCTGTAGCCTGCTATATTGCTCTGCCCTCTGACTATTTTCAGACTAATATAGCTAACTACCCCTCTCAACTTTTCAGATGTCAGTTTGGGCAGATCTAGGGGCACCTATACACATGAATTAAGGATGCTCTGACACACTGAAATTACAACACACTGGAGCAGACTCGATTAACTGAGTCTGCTGGAACGTGGTAATTACCATAATATGACTTCAGCATCATGTGTATCAGCACCCCTGTGCTGAAAAATGGTGGTGGGGGTGCTGTAACTAAAGATATTCAATAAGCTTTATTTAAATCGCCCCTGCAGCCATGTTTCAGTGAAGAGACACTGATACACATGAAGTTCCTTAAACTTTAATTAAAGCAGCTCTTGGAGCCACTCTACTTAAAGCGATTTCCCTCCCCCTCCCCACCCCCACCCCCGCCTCCCAGAGGACATGTATAAATGCCCTAAGGTTTTGAAAAGGCGGGTTCTGGTGGTAAGATGCATAGTACCACCCATGTTTTTCTCCACCTAAAAAGAAACTAGAAGCTTTGCAAATATATTAGGTGCCAAACACTACATTATACACTTTCTGATCCAAGCAAAAGCAAATATAGCTGAGTTTGTAGGGGGCTCCAAGGTGTGGTAGGAAATTGTGCTGGAGGGGATACAGATGTTACTCCTAAACATCTGCCAATGGATCGAAATGCTCCCTGCACCCCCACCACGAGTTCCCATCCCAGCACTTTATGTAAGTCCTCCCACATCAAATGCCCCTAGCTTCACTCTGTCCCCTATTATCCCACATAACCCCATGCTCAGCTCCACTCTATTGTACCCCAAGTCTATCAAACCCCACCATGCCCATTGCTCTCATTTTCCTTACAGAATTCCCATAGCTAGTCTCCACTGTCCTACACCCTCAAACATCTGGGGTTGGGGAAGTCTTGCTACCCCTATGTGGGAAAACCAACCCTTCTCATCCATTTTCACCTGCTTTGTGCTGCCCTTCTTGTACCACTAGTTCAGTCTCCTTCATCTGTTGCAATGAAAACCCAGGAACAGATCACTATAGTAACTTACATCTTCATCTCACCATTACAGTTCCTTTCTACCTGTGACTACTACAAAGGTCAATGTGCTTTTAGCCCTGTCCTACCTTTTCCTGTCTCTGATTTTTTTTTTTTTTTTTTGGGGGGGGGGGGGGGGGGACGGACAGGGGCGAATCCCTTAGGAACAAAGCCATCCATTACAGGTTCCCAGGTAGCAGCACACCTTTATTGGACATGCTGGTGGGGGACGTGATACCAGGATAACAGACAGGGTAGTTATCTAACAAACAGGGTTAGATAACAGACAGGGTAATTGTAAAAGAAAGGCTATCTTTATTAGAGTATGATCCAAGGTTAATAACCATGGAGAGCCAAAATCAAGTAGATAATGAGCCATGAAGTCAATTGACCCCCTCCTCTTCATCTGAACAGAACTGGGGCTGTCCCTGCTGGGTGGCTTGTTTTGAACTTTCAGTGGAGCAAAAATCAAGGATGCTGTGATTGCCCCAAATCTCCCCTGCCCCTGAATGCCAAACTTTCTCATGGAGTAGAGGACCTACATTTCAGATACTTCTTAACTTAGTTCCTACTTATTTGTGAAGCTTTCAAAATCCCTTAGTATGTTTTACATATATGTAAAATGATTCTAGTAATTCCACTGTCCTCACCAAATTCTATTCCTTTCTTCTTTCCTCTTTCACTAATATTATTTCACAGATTGGTCTCTATTTTATTCCTTTTCTTGCTCTTCAGAAACTTCCTGCCATTTTCACTTCCAGACAACAAAAAGCTTTCCAAATGGCATTGTTGGCTCTTCTGGTATGAATGTCCATGGTTATGCATATGTCTTCATTATTCTTTTGTTTCCCATGAACATTTTTCAAATAAATAATATAGGTGTGCATGGATAGAGATTTTGGGGGCAGATACCAATAGACGATATTTAAGGAGGCATACCAGACAATACCTATCCGATACCCAATACAGCTGCCTCCAGGTGGTAAGTCCAGTGTGGTGGAAGGGGAGGGGGGAGATCAATGCCCCCAGTGGTGAGGGGTGGGGCAGGGGCAGGCACTGCCCAGGAGTGGTGGAGGGGGGCACGCAGGACAGAGGTGCAGTTTGTGGGGTAGTGGCAGCTCCCACTGCTGCTTGCACCCTGGGAGGGTGGGGGGGCATGTGCCCCCAGATCTATGCAGTGCAAAGCAGGGTACAGCTGCGGGGTGGAGCCAGAGCCAGTGCTGTACGGGGCTTTTTTTTCCAGAGGCTGGGCTTGGAGTGGGCTCTGGCAACACTGGGAGGAGGCTGCAGCCACTTCACATTTCACTGCAGCTCCACTCCCAGCCCTGCACTGCCAGCCACGTGGCTTTTCCCAGTGCATGGGTGGAGAAGGGGCATTCAGCTGGGGCTGCACCAGGCGACGGGTGGCGGTGTGGGCTGGGAGCGAAGCTGCGGTAAAATTTGGATCTCCCCCCAGTGCCACTGGAGCCCACTCTGAGCCCAGTCCCTGCCAAGAAGAGCCCCACAGAGTGCCAGCTCCGACTGACCCTGCAGCTGCCACCCACCCTGCGCTGTGCAGATCCAGGGGGCATACACCCCCCCAGGTACAAACTGCCCCTACCCCACAAGCCATGCCTCCATCCCACACCCTCCCCCTGCCCTGGCTGGGCAGCGCCTGTCCCTGTCTCCTCCCTCTCTAAGGGAAGCATTGATCTGCCCCCCAACATCCCTTCCCTCCCCCCTCCCCTTCTGACATACCAGCTGGAGGCAGCTCTCCATGCTTCCAGCTCTGCTCCACACTGCGCTGTGGCTACGTGCAGCACAGGCATTCATCGACCAAATTATTGGCACCATACGGCCGTATCTGATACAGACAGTTTTCTTCATATCGGTAATGATCTGATATCAGACCAATGTATTGGTGCACGTCTAAAATAATGTATTAACCTCAATGTTTTTTGGAGGAAACGTGTTTTAGGAATGGAAGCAATGTAAATTTGTGGGTGTTACATAAAAGATAATTCTCCAAACTTGTTAATGTATTTATTTAGCTCCAATAAGAGATATCAATCCATATTTATAAAGCATTTCCTGATTACTGGATGACTTTTCCCTTGAAATATTATTTTAGACAAAATATTTTATTGGAAAAAAATCAACTTTACTGAATATTCTAACTTTCTTTGAGGAAAACAAAAACAAAATATTTTTAGGTCAGGAAAACAAAGCATTTTCATTTGTTAATGCCAGTCAAAATGTCTCACTTTGACTCAGTTAGATATTAGTTAACCACACGAACTACAGCAGATTTTTTAGTATCTAATTTTTTAGATTTTGTGTGTTATTTTATGTAAATTATTATTTTTTATGGACAATTAACCTTAGAAAATGGTTTCTTCTGGATTCACATGAATAAATAATTTAATCATATTAACATAAATTTATAAAGAACAAATAATTTCATCACAATTTTAAAAACCCACACCAAAATATTTTAAGATATTTCACTCAGATTTTTCATTGATCAGTTCTCATTTGTCTAAAGCAATGTTGCTAAGGAAAAAAGGGACCCCTGAAAATTGTTTAAACTGATATAATAACTGCTAAATATATATTCATGTTTATCTGGTATAAGCTTTGGGAAATGAATGATCTTTATGCTAATAAACTGTAATGATTCCTTCCAATCAGCTTTATCTTAATGTAGTTTTCTCCATTACTGGTGATGGAATTCATACCAGCTGACCTGTAATAAAAGGCAATTTCATTAGTCACCTAATCACAGCCATCACAGAACAGCACAGCACATCATGAAATGAAAAACCTTTCAGAAAAGAATCTGTATTAGTTAGGCAAGTACTATTTATTACTAAGCATGCAAAATACTGCAGCATGATAGCCATAAATGTTGGACTAAGCACATTCATTTAATAAGAGACATGAATTTATTACTGCTCCTTGTTGTTTCTTTTTTGAGCTATTAGCCCCCATTTAGCTGGTTTGGTCTATTCTTTCCTTTAGCAATGTTCCCCTTCGGAAGGTAAACTACTGGATCAACATGATTAGTTAGGTCTGTAATGTAACTGTTGCACGACAGTTATATAACTCTTCCCTCCAGTCAATACTTTTAAGGTTAATCTGAGGTCAAGTGCAGTACCTTGTTGACTAAACCAGCCAAGTGTAATAGTTAACTCCACAGCAGTCCTCAGAATCCCTTTTATTGTTTCTCTTTCTGCAATCTGTGCTAAGAGCAGAGTGAAGAAAAAGCAGGTAATCAGATATTTTTGTGAGAGAGAGGTATATGTCCTGCTTGTCTCTCTTGAACAATGCAGATGAACTCAAGAGCCAGAAGACATAAAAAGTGTGGATGAAGATTGCTTAGGGGTGAGGGTGTCCTCACCTTTCGTTTACTTATTAATGGAGCAACCAGAGCTTTAATCCAGGTCTGTGTATGGGCTCTGGAACAGATTTTTTGGGACAGCAGGGAGTTTCCAGGAAGCTCTATATTCTTAGGGAATTGTGCAATGACTCTTGAGCACACAATGCACCACTTGTATGCAAACAGCAGCACTGAATACAGTGCATATAAATAAAGATTCAAGTTCCTACAGTCCAAACGGAGATGCTTTATTATTGCACAGAGCTGTGTGCATGAAACAGGAGTGAACCATGAACAGCCCTAACCCCTTCTTGCTTGGTTTCAAAAAAGAATCTGGTCTCTTCTCCTCAATTCCCCACAAACTTCAGTTGCCATCCCAGACTTGGAGTGCATGTCACTCTCCTCTGTCAGTTCTGATGCATCTAAAAAGTTTAAGGCCACTGCAAATTAATTCAGTTTTCTAAGGCTGAATGAAATGTACTTCTTATGTCTGATATTGAGCTGAACCCTGAGTTTTTAATGATCAATATAAAAATAATATTCCTCATGGTTTACTGGCCGTTAGTAATGGACAAGAACACTTCTCTTTGTAACATTTTAGGAATAAATTTCTATGTACATTAAAATGACACAAACCCCATCTGACTTAATATTGTGGAAGATAGGCACAGCTGCTAAGTATCTTTCATAGTGAGTAATCAACAAGCAAGTTATATTTACAGATGGAATCAGTGTCCTTGTACCTTTCCATTTAGGCTAAATAGCAGTGAAGAGGTTTCATTCTTCACAATCTCCATACCACTGTGAATAAAAAAGCAAGAACCATTCATACAATCTTTTGCAAATATAAAAGGAAGAAAAGTCTTTGTTTTGAGGTATTTTGAAGTACAACTGCATTGGAAATTCAGATTCAGATCGGTTGAATTATAGGGCTGCAGGTGCAAAAGGGATACAGAGCACACACTTGTAATTCGTGTCTGTACAGACAGAAATGAATGAATAATCCCCTGACAGAAAAAAAAAAGAAGGGCCAAAGAATAGGATGTGTGTTTATTTCCTTATTTTGATGACAATAATGGTAAGAGTAGAAATGTCACTGATAGTTTCATGTGATGGATTTGGTCTATCAGTCAATGCATTATGAAAAAGATGCTACTTGGTTTTTGGAAAAAGACTGCATAGCATATAAACATTAGGTAGAAATGAAAAAGGCCATTTCCATGGGCCCCCTACCATCAGGATCACAGGGGGTGTGTGGGCTTTGCTGTTTGACACTTATGCATAAAGACAGCATGGTTTCTGTAATCTAAGTGAATCTCCTTTAGGTTTAATGTTCCATTGAAATGCTGCTGAAATGTAAAATATATTTCAAAAGAACAAAATATTTCTTCATGTGGAGCCCATTTGACCTGCTATGGTTCATTCCTTTCCTTTAAGAAAAATAATTCCTGAAATGGATGTGTATTAGAAAATACAGACCTGATCAGATGCCTACTCCTGGCCTGAAATGCCCAGAATAACCATATAATCCACAAAGTCACTTACATGGACCGAAATAATTGACCATAAAAACAAGTGTTGCAGTAACATTCACTAGCAGCACCCCAACATTCCCACTGATTTCAATGGGCTATGATTTTGCCAATGGAAACTTGGCAAAACAATTTTTATTTGTATTCGAGAGAGTGAAGGAGGATTAGGAAAATTACATTTTGTTCATAAATACTGATATAGAAGACTGATACTTGTAGTAGTTGGAACTATGGAGAGAATTCATGTTAGTTGGCTTATTTTTTATGAGTGAAATATTTGACTAATTTAGGATTTTTTATGTTTGTATTATTTGACTTATCATGGTGTATCACTTATAAACCAACCCTGAGTTGAATGAAAATATTTGTAATTCCAAAGTACTTAATCAATTGATTTGAGTGAATAATTCTTCAGGCTTTGAGACTAAATTCCACCAAGGATATAATCTGGAAGTTCAAAGGTGCTTAAAATCAAATTTTCACTATCTTTTCTGGGCTAAGCCTCTTAAGCTGAATCATTTAGAGTATACAGTGCAGAATCAGGGCCTTGAGGTTTCCTAATTGAGGATTCAACTAGTAAAATATCCCTGTATAGTGCTACTGCATGAGTTAGTCTCTTATTTGCACTAATCCTGGTCTTTTGTACTTTGTTGAAAACCCTATGGGCCACATGAAGATGAGCACGGCCATGCAGGAAGTTGTGCCGCAGCACGCTCAGGTGTTTTCTGAACTGCAAGGATATCCAGGGATCCAAAAAAACCCGTGGAAAAAAAATGTGGAGCGGTGCACATGGGGGCAGTGCACACCACTCAAAACTGGAGCCAGGCCAGATGGAGCCATGCTCTACTGCCAGCCAGGCTCCAAGAGGCAGGATCACCATTGCTCCAGCCCCAGGAGGCCCCTAGGACTCCAAGTAAGGCTGCTGGGGCCAGCACAGTGCTGGCCCCAGCCTCCCCTACCCCATCCAGGGTAACTTGCTATGTGCCAGAGGGCACATGGCACAGGCATTGCTGGGGACAATTAGCAGCAGCACAAGGTACGCCACTACTAGTTGTCCCCAGAAAATCAAATGTCCATGCTTGTATGGATGCAGCCATGAGATATCAATTAGCAGAGAAGTAGACTCATTGTTTCTTATGAAAAGACAAGAACTAAGAAATTCCTCAGTCTAAAAACTTAAAAGAAAAACATTAACTTGAACTTATTCCTTTATTAGACACATTTTTTTGTTCACATAGTAGTCTGAATGCACTATTAGTTGTGATGGAAAACAGTGTAACTCTGAAAATAGAGTTTTCTTCAGCAGCAGAAATATTTGCAATGTGACAAGCTGTTCACAGCATCTACCCAGGGTATACCTCACAGGGAAAAGATACACATTGAAAAAACAATCTGTTTTAAAAATTGAAATAAAAAACTCAGCTTGGTTCCTTGGAAAAGCAGCAAGGCATAAAATACAGGTCTGTGGCAGAAAAATGCTGGGCCAAATTAAGGGAAATGCAAAACATGAATTCTCATTAATAGATATCCATGAGATTCCTCCAGTTTTCTCTCATGCTTGAATAGGATAGTGCAACCGTTTCAGTATCATGTTTGAATCATAATCTAAACAACCATGCTGTGATAATACTTTCAATGCTTTTCACTTGGCGTAGGACAACCACTTCATAAGAGGTTCACAGAAAGAGGACAAATGTAAATTTTGTAAGCACCGCACTGATTATTTCCCAGGCTTTCAGCTTCTCAGCCTCCCAGCAATTTGCCAATGTTTCAGGCTGATTACAAAGAGTCTTTGTTGTGGTTGATGTGTATGTTCCTTCTGTAAGCTTCATGATTCTTGCAAAGGACAGATCTCTTTTTGGACAAGCTTAATCCTGTGCGTTCCCTATTTACCTTCCTTTGGCCCCTTTCAACCAGCACACTTTCTGCTTGACTTACTCTGGGGAAGCTCTGGGTAGTGGATATTCTCAGGCAGGTTGAGGAACAGAGAAAGAGAGAATCTGAGCAAATTTTTTTTAATGGAAAATAGGGGGTTGGTAATGAAAATAATAGTTGTTTAAAAAAAAAAACCAAAAAGTTCATACTGAACAGTGAACACCTTTTCTCAAAAAGCATTACACCATATTTCATCTGCCCCCAAATTTTAATTGAAGTAGTATCAAAAATAGGGCTACCGTGGCAGAATAGTAAAGACATCTCACAGCTCAAGAGATGTGAGCTTGAACCTTGCTCTGGACATAGTGCTGAAGGCTTTCCCCAGTTGACAAAGCTGCAAAGGGTTATCTGGTCACTTTGCTGGGGAATAAGAGGTGAATGCTAGCGACATCACAACCCATGTACATTTAGCTATGGAAACTGGCATGCCTTAACCACACTCTCTTGGCAAGCGATCTGGGATCAGGCAGGTAATGATTAACTATTAAAAACCTTACTGAATTGAGCTTTTGGTATTCAAGTATTTTTTATAATAAAATCACAACAAAGAAAAATGATTTTAACATATGAACTGTGGATTCTCTATTTTCATGGTTGTTTCAATTGTATTTTTATAATGAATTTAAAAATAACATTGTAAATTAAGAACAGAAACCATCTGCACAGAAAGACTACAGTCACTAAAATCAAGGTATAGGTAAGCAGCAGGTTTTGAGTGAAGGGAAACCCACCTAATGTTTTGGGCAATCCTTTCAGCATATAAGATGACAGTAGTGATAGTAGTCTCCTTTTCAGAATCATAGAAAAGTAGGGCTGGAAGAGATGTCAGAAAAACATCTAGTCCAAGCCCCTGCTCAAGGCAAGATTATCCCTATCCAAACCCTCTCATGCACATGTTTAGTGTCAAACTCATCTCCTGCCAGATTGACTTCGGGGCTCCTTGCAGGCCAGATCTAGCCCAAGGCACCACCTCTGGCAGTGATGGCAGCAGCATTGGCAGCTCCAGCTCCTGCCTAGTGCATATGATGGTGGCAGATCTAGCGCCCCCTATCTGATGTGTCCCATACTGAAGCCACCACAGAAATGTGCTTCAGCTCTGGCACAGAGCACATGGCAATGGCAGCTCCAGCTAGGACATGGGGCATGCAGCAGCAGTGGCAACAGGACCAGCTGCTAAGGCTGTTACAGTGGCACAGCTGAAGGGTGACTAGGACTGTGTCAGTCCTTGTTTGCCATCCTGCTGCCAATCACTATGTCTACTGGGGTTCAGGGACACTGGAAACTCTGACTGGCCAGTCACCTTTGCCACACTTCTCAACTTCCAGTGACCCACCAGTAGCCCAGTGGGCCAGATACATCAACTTCATGGACCAGATTCAGCCAGCAGGCCATATGTTTGACACCCCCGGCCTAACCTATTCCTAAAACTACACAGACAACTCTGCAAGGCAATATGCCATTACAGGGTATATAGCCCCAAAAGACCAATAAAACTCCAGCCTACCACGGGTAAAGCAGGGGGATGAAGGCACTGTCAATGCCCTGCCCCTGCACAAGTTGTTAAAATATATGCAAGAGATCCAAGGAAGAGGAGTCATGCCCTCTGTTACAGTGGAAGGGAAAAAGTTGCACAGTCCATTCCAATCTGATCATAGGATAAAATACCTCTGGGCTTTAGTCCCAGAAGGGGAACTGGCATACTCACATAAAACCCCCCAGTCTTGATGCAGCCAACACCCAAAGCCGCTGAGGAAGGTGCTAAAATCCTGACCCCCTTAGCAACAGTAAAGGGAAAAATATCCTTCCCAATGCCATGTCACAACCAGCAGCAAGGGAAAAAACAAAGCCCAAATGGGAAACACCAACTGCCCTCCACTCTGCATAAGAGGCTAGGGACAGCAAAGACAACTCTACACATGACTGCTCAAAGCAAGTTCGTGACTCATCCAACTCTTGGGAACAATGTTGAAAGAGGTAACAAATATCAAGCAACCTACTTTTTTAGATCTTTTTGTCAGTATCATAATTACATATGGAGGAAGGAAGCTTCTGTAAGCAGATTTTGGTTGCACTCCTCAGTGTTAACACTGATAACATCTCTCCTGATAATACATGAATATTTCAAGGGCTAATTAGAGCTCAGTTTCTTGCTATGCTTACTATGTAGCCAGAAAAATGTAAATATGGCCATTCACTTCAGAGATTAGTTTCAATAATTTTTCCTGCTTTTGCATCTAATTGTATATCATTTATGTTGTGTAAGTATAAAGGAACTCTCAAACTGTTCCAGTCAAAATGGGGTAAAGAAAGGGGGTTGTTAAGAGGGTTTTTCTTGTCCCTGTATCTTACTGTAAAACAAGGAAAAAACAATGTCATTTGATCCCCAGAACTTTCAAGTGGATCACCTTTAACTATATTGACAAGAGCGTAAAACACAAGAAGCCACTGCAGATAGATGTTCAGTTATGAACCATAGAGGAACCTTGAATTAATAGTTAACTTCATTTGAGAGAGAGGAAGCAAAGGAGCTCTCATGAACTAAGTTGGACTTGACTACCACAAAATGATGTTGCAGATACATTGCCGGAGTCTGATGTCTTTATTGTTATTGACCATCACCTTAAGCCATGAATCCATTGATCTAAGGAGGACTACTTGCAACATAAAGTTATACTTATTGCAAGTAGGCTAGAAAAATCTGGTTTAAAATGATAATGGTCCATCAATATGAGAAAGGCAGGCATACGTGGTAATTTATTGGCAGATGTTAAGGGAAGATATAACCCTGCTAAATGATGTATGCTGTTGCTTTCCCCTGCCATTCTTATCTTATTTGATATATTCAACATGGTGCAGTAATATGACAATCCCATGAAACACGAATTTTATCCCCATTCTTCTTGATGTTCCCATACACAAACAAAGTAAAAACGTCTGGTGCAGATGTGTTTATTGGTCTGCTTCCATCTCTGCTGATAAAAACAAGACACTGAAGTGGTACTGTAATGTTGTCAAATGTCGTCTCTGAACTGATGTGATTTTACCCGTAAATACTCTGGAATCTGCTACAGAAATTCACTGTTAAAGCATATTGTCAAAGAATTTGTATCTGGAAAAGAAGTGGCATTTGGAATCTCCTAGGTCAGTACCAGAATGGAGAGATCCCTTATTATCTCCTCAAACAGGAATGAATGAATATTTTCTGATTTCAAATTGTATTTTGTAATCACCTGTGCTCATTTCATCTTCAAGAGGATGCTGATTTATATGGTCCTAGATGTCACACCTGTCTCAGTCAGTATGGAAGAGACTGTTGCACAGTTAGTAAAATGAGTTTAACCTCTTCATGGTAGTGTTTAACTTCTCAGTTTCAGAACACATATCCAAACAAGGTCACTGGAAACACTTTGGAGGTTCACAGTTCATTAGGGAAATCAGCAGAAGGATTTGCTACAGCTGGAACTTATTTTAAATCATACTAGCATCTGTGCAGTGATGGCATCAAAAATTATTGTTGTCAACAGTCCTCCATGTTCACTGTGGTCACCTTCCAGGGAAATAATCCAGAAGAGCAGGGCAGCAGCTCAGAAGAGTTTGATTCAACTCTATATTATAAAGTAGCTTGTATATTGTGACTGAAATTATTGGACTAGAGTTTAGCTGGCATAAATCAACATAATCTATAGAATTTAAGAACCTAAAGAATCATCATTCATCTGATATAAATGGACTTATGCTAATTATGACTAGCTGAGACCCTGCCCCATTATATCTGTATCAGCAATGCAACATTGTACATTTCTGTTTATTTATATTAACAGAAACATTATCCTAGTGTTTTGGAATTTATTTTAATTCTGTGCCCACAGTATCCCCTGGAAGACTTACCCCTTTTTTCAGTCACCATAGAAAACTTCCATCTGTTATAAAACATATCGTTTGTTTTCTTTTTGAATTTGTGTCTGCTTTTCATCAAACTGTCTGTGAGTCAATAATTAGACTGTGAAGCAAGTCTGAACTGTAAATGCAAGCCAGTTCTTTGTTGTATCTATCTGAGCTCTGCACAGAACAGAACAGAAGAGCTCATCTTCTTATAGGTCCTTATGATTTTGTGGCCATTTCTGCATCTGCCTTGGCCTCCACAACCACCATGTGACCTGGCTGCCTTGTGGGGACAGAATGAACAGCCAATTTATGGCTTTGGATATAAACTTACCCGTTAATTTTGGGGAAAAAAATTATATCATGCAATCAAAGCCATGCTAAGCAGGGTCCAAAGTCCACCAGAAACATGGTTAAAACCTGTGCTCTTGCTGACATCCTTTGAGACTGGTTTGTAATGCTTCTTAGGGCATTCATTTGGGATTTGGGAACCTAAGGTTCAAGTCCATGTTCCAATAAACATTTAAAATAACATGGAATAGCAGGAAAGACCCACAATGCAATACTCACTAGTGTAAAGGTCAGGGAGTCACCTGAGATGTGAGACTCCTCTGGAATCACTGCTCTAAATGAGGCAGAAGTTGAGGTAGAATTGTGGGCATCCATATATCAGGTAAGTGACCAACCCCTAGGGGTGTCTTTACACGTGCTTATGAGTAGGAGGGTGGCACTTTAATTAGCGTGGCTCTCAGCAGCTGCTCTAATTAAAGCACCCACAGTGTTTTGCATATTCGGTGTCCTGCACTTCAAAATGGCTGCAAGGGCACTTTAACAAAAGCTCATTTGACAAACTTTCGTTAAGGCACTCGCCCTTGCTATTTTGAAGTGTGGGGATGTTGGATATGTGTGTCATTGAGGCTGCTGGAACATGCAACTAATCAAATCTGCTTCGATGTGTTCCAATTAGAATGTATCACAGCAGGCATTGGGCACATGTATAAGTGCACTATGATATTCTGGGATGGGAGGACTAACACATAGGTAAGGCAGAAAGCAAGGATTCTCGAGTATTTCTTTCATGGAAGCTGCCCCCACCTTAGGGCATACTCAAAACACACCCACAGAAGCAGATCCTGCTTGCAGGACAGATGGGGAAATCCGTTTATCCAACACTGGGCTTTCTGGGTCATGGACTCCAGGATTCTCATTAAAGAGCAGATGATATCAGCACTTAGGTGGTTTTGTGTATGCTTACTAGTGTGAACTCAATGGCTCTGTGAGTTCAACACCTATAGGGTAAAAGAGCAAGTTCTAGAGGGGTGATTTTAGGTGCCTAAAGAGGAAGAAAGGCACCTAAGTAATTGTAAGGGTCATGACTCAGCCAGTATAGCAGATGTCACTGTCCAGTACAGGGGCTTGATCCTACTCAGTTGTTCATCACCAGGGGTCCAGGTTTTCCATTTCCCACAGAAAAAAAACTAGAAAAAAAACTACGGATTTTCCCTTCTGAAAAAAGAAGCATGGATTTGCTAGGACATCCTGTATAAACAAAACCCCCTCCTCACAAGCAGTGTAAACACAAAACCCCAAATTTATTACAGAAAATAAAAACAAAAAAACAAAAGAAAACCCTAAATACAGGAAACTCACTATTCACAGGTTTGGCATTTGCGATTTCAAATATGCACAAATGCTGAACCTGCTTCTTAAATACACTTAAAGGAGCTCCTTGGGAGCTCCGTGCTTCAAACTACTAGACTCCTGCTGCCACACTCCCACCACCACTGCCGGAGCTATGTCCCATCCCCCCAGCCGCCAGGGGCACTCCATTCATGAACACAGATGGTGATCATGAAAGCAGTGCCTTATTCGCGGATTTTGCCATTCACAGGAGATACGAGAATGTATCCCCCGTGAATGGCAAGGGTTGCCTGTATAATTTTAAAACACTATTAACTACAAAAGAAAGAATATAGGTGGTACCCCCTTGGGGAGGCTTCACCCATGTCCAGATAGCCTGGAACTTGGTACTCCCCAAAGGGTAATTCTGGGGTCTGTAACAGAGAACCCTAGCCCTGTCACCAAAAGACAGGTCAGCCCCTTTAAGGCCAGAACTTTCTGAACACAGAGGGCCAGTAAGGAGGGGGTTAAATGCTGAGCCTGGCCAGCTAGTCAGCTGACCAGAAGGGGCAGGCTAGGACTATAAAATCCCTGGGCAAAATGGCAGTAGGGCCCAGCAGCCAAAGGGGAAGGAGTGCGTCCCAGACCTCCATGGAGAGACTTGGCAAAGCAGTCCAAAGGCTGGAGGAGGGGAACTATAAAGGACTCGGAGGGACAGCAGCAACCCCAGAAGAAAGACCGTAGCTGACAGTGGGGAAGCAAAGCACGAACACTACATAAATGTAAGCTGGCATGCTGCCTTCTTTAATCACCTTTTTTGGGGTGGCAGTTATTATACATGTACAGAACTGTTCATATTCCTTTTTTTTTTTTTTACTGAGTAACACTGGTGGCTTGGGTGAGGCTATTAGGGGAAGGAGGAGACCTCATTTTGAGGCCCACAACAGAGTGGGGACCCTGGTGCCAGCAGGGGCATGGCTTTTGGGGGGCACAGACCCTGGCACCAGTGGGGGTGCAGGATTTTGGGGTGAACTGAGCCTGGTGCCTGAAGGCACAATCTTAAAAGTCTGGGGAGGTCTGGTGCAACTGAGGTGCAATTTTATTTGGGTTGGTTTTTTTTTTTTGGACTGAGAGAATACAAGTTGGGGGCCGTTCCCTGGCTTTGAACTGGCGACCCCCTGGCTGTGGACCAGTGGCCAGGCCACTGGGCCAGGGGGCTGGACTCCAGACTGAAGCAGGAAAGGGAGCAATGAGCCTCAAGACACCGAAAAAGGCTAGAGCCTCAGAGTCAAACCCTGTTTGGTGGGTTTAGACAGAAAGGCCTAGCTAGAGAAAGACCAGGGTCAAGGCCCATGGAGGCGAAAGGCCCCAACATACAAAATACAATAGGCAGTCTCCCACTTTCAAGAACATCAGCATAATAATTTTCATCAAGACATGGCAGGCAAGTAGAGAGAGGGACATAAGAACCTTAAAGAGGACTCCAAGGGCACCCCATATAAGGCGCGGATTAATAGGGAAGATGGTGCTGGAGAGGGCGACCTGTTACAGGGTCCTTCACCCCTATACTTGCCCTTCAACAATGCAGAAAGACCCATGGAATGCAGAAAGACCCATGCTCTCAAGCCACTCCCCATGCCCCACTGCTCCTTGGATTCACTGCACCACGGGGAGCTACTCGAGCATGGGTCTTTCTGCACTACAAAGGACTCTGTTGCTCCTGGAGAAGTGGTAGAGCACCAACCTTCATTTCCACATGGTGGCTTTGAGGGGTTAACTGTGGCTTTCATCAGCATACTGCACCCCAAAATTTCTAGTCCCAATCCCTGCTCTGCTGGGCAGAAAACTGCAAAAGAACTCGAAGAAAAGGTCAGGCCTATCTTGGCTTGGTCCTGAACTACAACTAGTGCTCAACCACACTGCTTGGTTGGGACATAAACTACCAAAGTGATAAAAGGCCCAGGCATAAGCCTAAATCAGGCAGCAAAAGCTGGCCAAGCCTATATGGTGCTGAGGCCTGGATAAACAACAAGTAGTGCCAGGTCTCACCCTGGCACAAACTGTGCTAGGCTTCACCCTGACCCATATCTGGCAGCCAAACATGGCTGGGGTTGAGCCACAAAGATAGGCTGAAATGCAATAGCTATGAAACAGTAAAAAAAGGGACCAGGCCTATGGCTACAGCCTGGACATCCAGGCTCAGCTATACCACCATGCTGAGACACTACAGTTACAAAACAGAGGGGATCACGCCCATGTGGCCAATAACTGGCAGGAGCCCATTCTTGGTCAGTCTGCTCCAGGGATTAAAAGCTCCATGATATTGTCCCATTCAAAAAAAAGGGGGTGGGGAAGAGGGAGGGAATAAGGGTCTCAAATTCTGAGACAAACTTTCTCTCCCTCTACCTGAGACTTTCCCCTTCACAAAGCTTTTGCTTCCCTCTCCAGTGCTTCCCCCTCCCCCCATGGGGAGCAGGTTTCTGGCTCCCAATTCAGCTGTGCAGCTCTCAGCAGCCCCAGGAGAAAGAGAGAAAAACCTTAGTTGAGTTGTTCTTGTATACCTTGTGTGACATCACCCAAGCCTTGTCCAATTAAGAGTGCCACGCTCTGGCTTCTCTCTTAGTCTGCCTGGAGAATCTTCTGCTTCCTCTGGCCAATGAGGCCAGAGGGTTTTACATATTTTGCCCAGATTCAGGCCCCAGCTTGCCATGTGCACAGCATATGGCCAGAACAACAGGGGCCATCTGCCTACCTAAACACACACACACATTCCATCCAGGAAGAGCACACACCAACTGCAGAAACTTCTTTAGCCTGACGAAGGGCCCGAAAGCTTGCGTAATAATTATTTTCCAACTATTTAAGTTGGTCTAATAAAAGATATCAGATTCACCCAAAGAACCTTGTCTGCCTTAAATGAAAATTAGCATTTGAGTTTTAGTGCCATGACTTTTCCCATTTCCTTCACCTATATTGATGGTCAGACATCAGCATCCCAGGTGACAACTTAAACTAGTATAATTTGTAAAAGCAAGTTTTTGTATGAACATAAGAACATCAGAAGTGCCATACTGTGTCAGACCAATGGTCCATGCAACCCAATATCCTGTTTCTAGCAGTGGCACACATGGATGCTATAAAGGGAAAGACTGAATCGGATACCAAGAGTGAGCATTCATATTCAATACCATCCATGGGATCCACCATTGATTGGGTTAGAGATTCCAGAGGAAACATCTCCAACAATTCTGTTCAATAGTCATTACTCGATCTATCTTCCATGAATTATCCAGTCCTTCTTTTGAAGCTGGCTATGCTATCTGCCTCCACCACCACCTGTAGCAATGAATTCCACAAGTTAACTTTGTGTAAAAAATATTTTTTTCTCTTTTTAGTTTTAAACCTGTCACCTATTAATTTCAGTGGGAGCCCCTAGTTCTAATATTCTGGTACTTGGTGTACAGCAGTTCCCTGTTCACTTGGTCTACACCTTTCATGATTTTATAAACCTCTTTCACATCCCCTCTAAGCCTTCTCCTTTTCAAACTGAAGAGTCCTAGCCTTGTTAATCTCTCCTGGTATGGCAACTGCTTCAGGCCCCTGGTCATTTTGGTTACCCTTCTCTGTACCTTTTCCAATTCTACTGCATCGTTTTTGAAAAGGGACCAAAACTGCATGCGGTATTCAAGATACAGGCACATGATGGATTTGTATAATGGCAGAATGATGTTTTCAATTCCCTTCTTAATGATGCCCAACAATTTTTTGGCTTTGTGTGGTCACTGTTGCACATTGAGCTTATATTTTTAGAGAACTATCTACAAAGACTCTAGGATCTTTTTCTTAAGTCATGACCGTGATTTCAGAACCCAGCATTGTGTATGTATAGTTGAGCTTATTTTTCTCCAGGTGCATTACCTTGCACTTGTCAACATTGACTTTCATCTGCCATTTAACCTATATTATTTTCATGGAGTGGTCTGACAGTAGCTGAACATATGTTATTTAATATGATCTGGAGATACTCTTTGCATGAAAAACAGTAATTTTCCTTTGATATAAGCACACCTAGGTCATGGTTTACTAATTGAACACACCGTTGCTCAGGTTTTAAGTGAATTTAAACATATTAGCAAACTTGAACATGAGCCTAACATACTTGAGCATGAGTCAAGTCATACTGCTCCCTTAGCTACAGAAGTTGATGTGCCTCAGTCCAGTGGGACAGACCCTTGCCTTTTCTTTTGTACTAAACATAGTTCTTTAAATCATAAATAGTTTATAACCAAATGATTGGCTTCATGTCCTATAATTTAAAATAAACACAAGTTTGGAAATATTTAAGTATTTCAAGGAATCCCTGGAGCTTGGAGGACAATGAGTAAATAATTTTTGGCTGGAATTGGGAGAAGGTTTCTGTCAAAAGACTGAAGTTTGGGGACACCCCTCTAATAAGATCTAGCAAGATTAAAGTGGAGCTTGAGAAATTTATGAATGGGATTATATGATGGTGTTGCCTGCAGCAGCAAAATAATGGACTTGAAAACCCAAGAGATTCCTTTCAACAATCTTGTGCTCCTAATAAATTACTGAGAAGCAGATTTTGCCCTTCTCTAAAATAGTATGACTTTGGGGTAAATGCTGAAATCAATGGAGTTCTTTCCAGCTTACACAGAGGTAACTGAGAGCAGAATTTTTCTAACTCCCTTTACTTCCTTTGATTCCTTTGTTCAGCTTTCAGGAAAGATGACAATCTTGAGTCAGTCCCATAGCTGCATATAAACTGAATATGAGCCAATAGTGTGCCCTTGTTGTGAAGAAGGCTAACAACATACTGAGCTGCATTAGTAGGAGTGTTGCCAGCAGATTGAGGGAAGTGATTCTACTCCTCTTTTTGGCACAGATGAGGCCACATCTGAAGTAGTATATCCAGTTTTGGGCCCTCCACTACAGAAAGAATGTGGACAAGTTGGAGAGAGTCCAGCGCAGGGCATCTAAAATGGTTAGGAGGCTGGGGCACATGACTTCTGAGGAGAGGCTGAGGGAACTAGGCTTTCTTAGTCTGCAGAACAGAAGACCAAGGGAGGATTTGATAGCAGCTTTTAACTACCTGGAACTTGGTCCCAAAGAGAATGGAGCTAGACTTCTCAGTGGTGGCAGATGACAGAACAAGAAGCAATGATCTCAAGTCGCAGGAAGGGAAGTGTAGGTTGGATATTATGAAAAGCTTTCACTAGGAGGGTGGTGAAGCATTGGAATGGGGTACTTAGAAAGGTGGTCGAATCTCCATCCTTGGAGATTTTTAAGGCCTGGCTCAACAAAGCTCTGGCTGGGATGATCTAGCTAGGGCTGGTCCTGTTTGGAGTAAGGGGTTGGACTAGATGACCTCCTGAGGTCCCTTCCAACCCTAACTTTCTATGATTCTATAGTGAGTGTCAGGGTCATAATGCAAATGCTTACTTATATGCTTGATCCTTTAGGAATACAGTAGCAGATAGATGCCAGATAATGTAGCAGGGTTCAGCATATTTCCACCATAGAAAAGCAGTTCAGCAGAGCTGAAGAACAATCAAGGTATGGAGGACAATACAAAGCCAAGTTTCCTAAGCAGTTTAATAATGAGTAGGTGTCTCTAGCAGTCTTCCCTCAGTTCAATACCTTTTTGCTTGACAGAAGCATTTGAGTATAATAGTTCTGGAGTGGCCTACCTGTGGCACAGCTGGCACAGGAAGCCTCTGTGTGTGGCATGCAGCAGATTAGGGAGGGGACAGGCAGC
Source organism: Alligator sinensis (assembly GCF_000455745.1). Taxonomy (NCBI): domain Eukaryota; kingdom Metazoa; phylum Chordata; order Crocodylia; family Alligatoridae; genus Alligator; species Alligator sinensis. The sequence goes on from NW_005841908.1 coordinate 1,266,802, forward strand.
ATATAGGACAAGAAGCAGAAAGCAGAGCAGCAGACTGGGCAAATGGACAGTATTAAAATGGCACTTGGGGAAGATGCAGAACTATTTTGTGGCATGCCTGCCAAAAAGGTTGGTCCCCACTGCTATAGTTAATCACCTCTGCTATTCTAGTGTGTTGTGATTAAAATACTGAACCAGGACTCAGGAATTCTAGGTGTTATTCCTGGTTCTTCTACATGTTACCCCTACGACACTGGACAAATCACTAGATTTCTCTATGCCTGTTTTCCATCTGTGACGTTGAGACTATAGCACTTCCTATTACCCACTCTTTTCTTTCATATTTGGATCTTGCCTGTTAAGATCTTCAGGAGAGGGTTAATGTCTACCATAACGAGGTCCCAAATTTACCTGAGACTTCTGAACACTACCATAGAATAAACAATAGTAATCCATTGTGATTAAACACCAGACACTGAAGTTTTGAGCTTATTCAACATAATAGTTAAATTATTTTGAAATCCTCAAGAGATGAGAGAGATTTATATAATAATCTACTATATTAACCAATAACACTGGTGATGGAACCTGGAGATATTACACATTATCTGAGGTCTGGCCTCTAGTCTAAGGTTTTAAAATATTAGCTTAATACATCTGTGTACTTTCCTGCTTTATCTTCTGAGTAACAGCAACTAAACACTTGCATAAATACAATAGATCTTGCTTCAAAATGTGCGACATGACACATTCAGCAGGGACTTATAGCCTTTGGGCTGCAGCGGGGAACTAGAGGTAACTGTACTGAATATCTGATCCTCTGAGACTAGGAATCAAAACATTACTTAAATATTTTTTTTTTTGTACTTGATGCTTACATTTACAACAACTTCATTTGTATGCTGAGTATCACAGACAACCAGCCATCTGTTTTTATGTCAATGATTCAAATGCAAATATTTCCTTAAAAGAACTTGCTGGATGAGGCATAAGTTAAAACAGCAGATATGGGTCAAGGCACATGTTATACAAAATGTAGCTTTGCTTAACAAAAAAAAAAAAAAAAAGGCCCAACTAGCAAAACTTTCAGCACAAAACAAAACAGGTGCTAAACTGAGGTGCAAAGCAGTTTGAGCTACCCTTTTCTCTTTTCTTTAGGGTTGTTGGTTGTAGCCATGTTGGTCTAAGGACATAGCGGCTAGGGAGAGAAGTTACACATAAATCAGTTTAAGTCATCAGAAACTGGCTTAAACCTGTAACAGAACAGAAGTTCAGTGCACATAAACCAGTTTCAAAATTGCTGAAACTTGTTTAAGATAAATCTGGTTGAATGTAGTATCAGACTTAACTGATTTGGGTCAAACCGGTTTATGAAACTTCTGTCCCAGACCTGTCCCTGGTTCAAGATAAATCACAGTCCCCCAGCATCTCAACATGCTTTCTAGCTCTGGGCTGGGCTGTGGTGTCTGCTCCAGCAGAGAGAAACTGTGGGGGAGGCAGGGACTGCCAACCCCAGGCAAACCTTGGCTTGGGTCTGGGGCCAGGAATGGGGGTTAAACCCCCCTCCCACAAGAGCTGTCCTGCCCTGCTAAACTTACTACTGGGTGCAGCTGTGGACTACAAATCCCAGAGGCAACTGGAACCAGTAAGTCGAAGTGACGAGCAACCCTGCAGAGTCCTGCTGCTATGATTCTGGTCTGCAAATCACAGACACTTCTGGGGCATCAGAAAGAGGAAGTGAGCACATGCTGGCTACATGCCAGAAAGCCATGCTCTGGTGCCCCCAACTTCTGGCCTGAGCCACTGCAGGCATATGGCTGCATCTCCTGTGTCAAAAGTCTGTCCAGTTGTTTCTTAATTTAATCTCTGCAGTTTAGACTAACCTGAAAAGACTGAATTGATTCAGCTTCGGGCTTTTTGACTGTCTGTACTTAGCCAGGCAGACAATGTTTTTGGGTAAATGTGATATTTTTATTAGACCAACTAAATAATTGGAAATATTGTTCCTTGCAGACTTTTGCCATGCTACACATTTGCATTTTCACAGACCTGCATTTTCTATATTGCCTTCTATTCTACCATGGAGAACACAGAAATCCAGCAAACTCTCCCTATGCCTGAATAAGGGTGTTTGTGCCCAAAAGCTTGCAAAGAATGCTTTTCCAATGATTTAGTTGGTCTAATAAAAGATATCACATTTACCCAAAGAATCTTGTCTGACTGTTCTCCTTACAGTATTGTTTCATTTGAATGTATCTCTGTATTTCTATATTGAAATTAAAACTGTCATATAATCCTGAAAAAGGTTGTTGGTATTAAGTAGAACTTCATGTTAACCCAGATGCAAATACAAATTACATCCAACCAAAACTAGGAAGAACCTGTAATTTTGTAAGTAAGCCTGTTTCCTCTCATTAAGATCTCCAGCCCAGTTTTCTTGACCTAACAGCCACAGAGATGCTCACTTAACAGCTTTTAAGTAAGATTCTGAGTTTGCTATTTTCCAGACCTCTTTTTTTTAAATTCTCCTTTATAATTGTCTTAAGTCCTTTACAGATATCAGCATGAATGCAAGGCAAGTGTAAAGCACTGATATTTTGATTTGGTAGCATCCAACTACACCTGCACTGTTACACCTGATTCAGAAAAACTCACTATGTTTCTCTCATCACATATCCTCCAACCCCAAACACAAATTGATTTGCAATGAGGTAAAATATACATGAGACTTGTTGGGCAGGACCAACATGGTTAATGGAAGGACACTGGGAATTTGTGGCTAGCCCAATATTTTAATGTAACATACAGTAACTCTGCAGTCTAGTGAGGACCAAACATTTTGGCAGGTGTGCCACAAAGTAAGCCCCACACCCCCTTCAAGTGCTACTCTGATCCCTTTTCCCCCTACCAAGTCTGTTACCCTGCTTTCTGCTCCCTGGCCTGTGATCCCTTCCCTTTTCCTTCAAAAAAAAAAAAAAAAGTGTTCCCTTCCTGATCTGTTGTTCTGTTTCTGCCCCCGATCTATCTGTCCCTGTGTTCCCAACTCCCTCCCTCGTCAGCCAGGTGCCATGTACAGAGGCTGCCCGTGATGCTTGCAGCACACATGCTGCAGGTTGGCCACCCTACTTTAGCCAGTGATCATCATTGTTGTCCACAAATAAGGTCTCTGCAGTTCTGGTAGCTCCATGATGAAATAAATGCTCCATCTGCATTATCCTAAGATTTGGCACTGACTACAACTTCTACATCCAGAATTCAAAGTGATCTTCAGAACAAAAAGAACAAAGGCATAGGACTCTCTGTAGACAGATGACGAATACAATATAAATAAAACATTTAAATGTAAAAGGTAGATTGGGGCCAGGAATGGGGGTTAAACCCCCCTCCCACAAGAGCTGTCCTGCCCTGCTAAACTTACTACTGGGTGCAGCTGTGGACTACAAATCCCAGAGGCAACTGGAACCAGTAAGTCGAAGTGACGAGCAACCCTGCAGAGTCCTGCTGCTATGATTCTGGTCTGCAAATCACAGACACTTCTGGGGCATCAGAAAGAGGAAGTGAGCACATGCTGGCTACATGCCAGAAAGCCATGCTCTGGTGCCCCCAACTTCTGGCCTGAGCCACTGCAGGCATATGGCTGCATCTCCTGTGTCAAAAGTCTGTCCAGTTGTTTCTTAATTTAATCTCTGCAGTTTAGACTAACCTGAAAAGACTGAATTGATTCAGCTTCGGGCTTTTTGACTGTCTGTACTTAGCCAGGCAGACAATGTTTTTGGGTAAATGTGATATTTTTATTAGACCAACTAAATAATTGGAAATATTGTTCCTTGCAGACTTTTGCCATGCTACACATTTGCATTTTCACAGACCTGCATTTTCTATATTGCCTTCTATTCTACCATGGAGAACACAGAAATCCAGCAAACTCTCCCTATGCCTGAATAAGGGTGTTTGTGCCCAAAAGCTTGCAAAGAATGCTTTTCCAATGATTTAGTTGGTCTAATAAAAGATATCACATTTACCCAAAGAATCTTGTCTGACTGTTCTCCTTACAGTATTGTTTCATTTGAATGTATCTCTGTATTTCTATATTGAAATTAAAACTGTCATATAATCCTGAAAAAGGTTGTTGGTATTAAGTAGAACTTCATGTTAACCCAGATGCAAATACAAATTACATCCAACCAAAACTAGGAAGAACCTGTAATTTTGTAAGTAAGCCTGTTTCCTCTCATTAAGATCTCCAGCCCAGTTTTCTTGACCTAACAGCCACAGAGATGCTCACTTAACAGCTTTTAAGTAAGATTCTGAGTTTGCTATTTTCCAGACCTCTTTTTTTTAAATTCTCCTTTATAATTGTCTTAAGTCCTTTACAGATATCAGCATGAATGCAAGGCAAGTGTAAAGCACTGATATTTTGATTTGGTAGCATCCAACTACACCTGCACTGTTACACCTGATTCAGAAAAACTCACTATGTTTCTCTCATCACATATCCTCCAACCCCAAACACAAATTGATTTGCAATGAGGTAAAATATACATGAGACTTGTTGGGCAGGACCAACATGGTTAATGGAAGGACACTGGGAATTTGTGGCTAGCCCAATATTTTAATGTAACATACAGTAACTCTGCAGTCTAGTGAGGACCAAACATTTTGGCAGGTGTGCCACAAAGTAAGCCCCACACCCCCTTCAAGTGCTACTCTGATCCCTTTTCCCCCTACCAAGTCTGTTACCCTGCTTTCTGCTCCCTGGCCTGTGATCCCTTCCCTTTTCCTTCAAAAAAAAAAAAAAAAGTGTTCCCTTCCTGATCTGTTGTTCTGTTTCTGCCCCCGATCTATCTGTCCCTGTGTTCCCAACTCCCTCCCTCGTCAGCCAGGTGCCATGTACAGAGGCTGCCCGTGATGCTTGCAGCACACATGCTGCAGGTTGGCCACCCTACTTTAGCCAGTGATCATCATTGTTGTCCACAAATAAGGTCTCTGCAGTTCTGGTAGCTCCATGATGAAATAAATGCTCCATCTGCATTATCCTAAGATTTGGCACTGACTACAACTTCTACATCCAGAATTCAAAGTGATCTTCAGAACAAAAAGAACAAAGGCATAGGACTCTCTGTAGACAGATGACGAATACAATATAAATAAAACATTTAAATGTAAAAGGTAGATCAATACTGTAATTATCATTTATTATCATTCATTATTTATATAATAATATAAACATAGTGGGCTAAATTCATCCCCTTACAACTCCATTGATCTCAAGGATAAATTTGGTGTACTATGTTCATTATTTATTTGAGACCTCAGCTTTGATTCTACTTTCTGATTCTGCTTTTACATTGAATATTTTGTAAATTCCTGTCACTTCTTCCTTCTCTTTGCACTCCTAAAATCCTTGCTTTGATCATCTTGCTTTGACCACTGTGATCTCCTTTTTCATCCTACTCTTTCTCTTCTTCTCTCTCCAGTCCTCCTGCTGCTTAGAACATCTTTTCTTACTGCTATGACATTTCACAAGCTTCTGGTCTTCTGGATCTAGGCTGAGCTCCTCATTCTCTATTTCAAGACTCTTTTTCAGCATATATGTTTGTCTTCATTTGCCTCACTTCCTGCTTAACTCTTACGCTCTACTCAAACCTACTTTTGATCAGTCCTGTTTACTTACTCTCAGCTCAGTGCTTTTTCTCATCCTGCTCCTTATATTTACAAGAGCCCCAGCATTCAGAATATGATTCTAAGTAACAACTGAAAAACACATGGTACCACATAAAATGATCTAAGAAAATACCCCTACCTAGAAAAATTGAGCAGAAAATTCCTACTGAAAATGAAACTCTCAATAACGTACAGGGCAGCTAGAGGTTTTGAGAGCACTTCACTCATATCTATAAACAATAGATACCATCAAAGAAATGAATACAATCAAAAGGTAGGTTTACTTCTCACAACAACTGCTTCTGAAGTACTCAATATTCAGTTAACTCGGGCACAAGAGGCCAACATGGAACTGTACTGCAGAAAGTAGGAGTGTAGTGAACACCATATAAAAATGAATCCTATGGCAGATATATTTTGTAACAACAGATCAAAAGACAAGGTGAAAACAGAAGAATTTGTGAATGATCTAAGACTGAAAAGCCACTCTTGCGATTTTTGGGGGGTACTTGAATTCCTTTAAGAAACCAGATCATAACTGTGATTTGGACAAAACAGAGAGAGAGAAACCTGGAAGAGTCTAGAAGAAGCAATTAAAATTTCCCAGGCAAAGTAAGTCAGTTATCCAGAAGCTTATGGAAGGTGGAGAGTGGTCTGACACTATGAACAGTATAAATAAACCAAAATACTACAACAGCAAAAGGCCCAGGGCAGGAAGGAATGTCCATGTCAGAGTCCAGAAAACCTCTATTAGGCCACATCTGAAGTACTGTATACAGTTTTAGGCCCCCCACTACAGAAAGCATGTGGACAAATTCGAGAGACTGGTGGAGGGCAACAAAAATAGTTAGAGGGCTGAAGTATATGGCTTTTGAGGAGAGGTTGAGGGAACTGTGCTTACTTAGTCTGGAGAAGAGAAGACTGATAGGGGTTTTAATAGCAGCCTTCAGCTACTTCAGCAGCCTTCAGCTAAACCACCTGAAGGGTGGTTTCAAAGAGGATAGAGCTGGACTGTTCTTAGATGACAAAACATGGAGCAGTGTCTGAAGTTGCAGCAAGGTAAGTTTAGGTTAGATACGAGGAAAAACGCTTTCACTATGAGGGTAGTAAAGCACTGGAACGGGTTCTCCAGAGATGTGGTGGAATCTTCATCCTTGGATCTTTTTAAGACCTGGGTAGAAAAAGACAAAGCCTTATCTGGGATGATTTAATTAGGGATGGTCCTGCTTTGAGCAGGGGGTTGGACTAAATGACCTCCTGAGGTCCCTTGCAACCCTCATTTTCTATGATTCTGACTCTTCAGGAAACCACTGTCCCCCTCCTTTACCAATGGCAGGTTAGGGTGCTATGCCATGTAGTTGTAGACTGGGTTGACTGTGTATTTTTAGAAATAGGGTAGACAAGTATTTGCATTAAACAATTTGAATAGGGATGACCTTGCCTCAGGCAAGGGATTGGACTAGATAGACTAGATTGGACTAAAGGTCCTTTGTGCTCCTACTTTTCTATGATTCTAACAAGTAATGGACTTACTGCTGCTGGGCAACAGGGGTACTGATGTCTCACAGGAGGCCTGTGGGTCCAAGCAACATGTCAAGACTCTTGAGAGACTAATTGAAAACTGCTGGTTAGTTTAGTTACTAGACTTGTAAGTATTTGAAAGTCTGTGCTTTAAGAACTGTCCTTTAAGACTCTTAAGTAATTTCAAAATAGCTGTTATGCCATGTAGAAGCTCCTGTTGCAGAGTGTTGATCCATTAAAATTCAGACTTTCAATCATGCAAAAGCTTCTTAAACTCCTTGCCCCCAAATAATTCCTGAAAAACTTGGGGTACCCAAAGTACATTCTACTTGAGGGCTATGGCAGGAGTTTTGAATGGACATTTTCATTTTCAGCTTTTAGAAGAGGTGGGGGTGGGGGCAGGTTCTGGCAAAAGTAGGAATTTTCAGGAGAAAGTCAATAATTTTCATGAAGAAAAATCTGTCCAGTTACCCATTTTTTCATAAAAAGAAAACCCTGTTTGAATAGAAAATGTTTAATTCTAGCACATTGTTATCCTGAACAAAGACCTCTCATACTGAAAGCAGCATGCAGCTGATAGCATAAGGGATATCATGAAGGTCATATAAATGGAGATGAGAGAAGAAAACCATAAGAAGAAAGCATGTAGAGGAGGGTGAGAAGTGTACGGAGTTATACAAAACTGGAATTAAAGGCTTAGGGACAAAAAGAGCTAAGAAAGGCCTTGGTGATCTCTGCTATAGAAATTGTCACAGATTACTCGCTCTTGTGATGAAACCAGAAGTAGCAAGTCCCTCCCAACCCCACAACTTTCACTCTCTTATACAGGTTTCCTATGCCTATGTAGAATACAGGCAGGGAAAAAAAAGGCATACTACTCCATCTGCAGAGTTGATGGTTAGGCAGAGCTAGAGAATTGGGAGAGCCTTGGCTCCATTTCCCGTATGCACTAGGCAGAGTAACAGACTGAGGAATGGGAAGTTTTTTGTTTGTTTTTTCCCTGGCATTGGCCAGTTGTAAAGTCTTAACTTTCATGAGTGTGGGGCAGGTAGAGGTAGTTACATTTCCCCTCCCTCTCCACTTCCTGGTTTATGCCCCATATTTTACTCAATGCTGGGCCTAAGATCACAATCTAGCTCTAAATTTATATTGTATTGGCATGTACTGATACAAAGAGAAGAAACATTAATACTGAAAACTACAACTGCAACCCAACAGAGAGAGAGAATGAACACACAAGGGAAAAGGCAAGGTTCTTTTAATCAAAAAAGACTGACATTGAAATGAAGAAGAAGAAGAAAAGCCAAATAAAGCAAAACACTGCATAGTCTCTGAAAGAGTCATAAATATAATGTACAATGAAGTGGTGAACAAATAAAAATCTATAAAGTAAAAGCCAGATGAACAAGAGGGACCTGCCAAAATGGATTCCAATATTTTTTTCCCTTTTAAAGTATATTGTGGTAAATTTTATCTGTACTTTTATTAGTTATATAAGGAGAGGAAGGTAAAAATCAGCACCCTTTCACTACAATCTGATAACATTTTTCTATGCCCAAAGCTGAGGGCATTTATGGAAGCAGAATGTGATCCACTCAGTCAGGCTTAATAGCAACCATTTATCATATAGATGCATTGATGTTATTGTAACAAATTGAGCAGGATGTTGTTTCCTATGAGTAAGGGTGACAGAGGCCTCCACTCGTCTGTGGTGGGAGCATTGCATTCCCTGCTGAGTAGAATATAGCTTCTGCCACCACACCAAAGCTGGAAGATGGCACAAGTAGACATTTCCATACCTTCTGCTGACTGCTGTTCTCCTTTTAGCAGCTAGTGCCTCCCCAGAGTGCACTCTAGCAGTGCAGCTGCTGCAGTGGAACTATAGAGTGCCTCGGTGAGTATGGGCTTTGGTGGCCTAGTAGTGATGGCCACTGTCTGGAGTCCTGGTGGCAGAAGCTAGTGAATGTAGACAAGGAAAGAATCTGATGGTTTCGTTGTTCTTTAGAAAACTGCCCTGTACAAGAAAGATCTTCCTAAGAACTTAAATGTGTTTTCTGGATCTTTGGTTCACTGGCACAAAGGTCATCAGGACTATTCAACTGTTCTCTCTCTTTCCCAAGAGCTTGTATACAAAGAAGGGAGAAGTAGCAAATAGAGCGAGCCTTGGTTCCACCATCAAACAGTTGAGCAAGTGTGAGATTGGTAGTCTAAATTCACTGCTAATATAGGCAGCATCAAGGAAGAATTAGGGAAGGAACTGTGATTCAGCAGTGTGGTTGTGAGCTTTCAGAACAGCTGCTAAATCAATGCCAGTTATCCTCTATCCTTTGCTCAGGTCTGGGCCTGAGTTCACAATGTAGAAAAATGGTATTTTACTATGTTAAGACTGGAAAATTATTGGCATCATGGCATAAGTCTGAGGCACTACAAATATACTGATGAACATTTAATTTAATATTAAAAATTAGATTAAAAGATCAGGCTTAGGAAAAAGTTCAACCACTAGCATTTATTCTGAGCACTGGCTCATTTTTAATTTGCCTTAGTAGAACTGCCTGTGGAGAATTTTTATGGCTGAAAAAATCTGGACCAGGATGAATCAAAAAAGAAAATGGCTGCTAGCAGCTTGATGCTGCCTCTGTTGGCACCTTGCCTTTGGCTTTAATGTGAAAAGGAGCAGTCTCTCAAATGCAAAATAGGCAGCCACATTTTAACATTCTTGCTTATACTAAGCAGCATCTTACTCTGTGAACACCTGTACTAGTACTGGTGTGTATTTATTCACATTAGCAGTCTCAGTGAAGTCAGTGGATGAAGTTAGTGAAGAATCCACAATTTGGGCTTCTCAATGACTTACTAAATGGGCATGTCTACATGTGCAATTAATGTGACTGAATAAAATTCAGTGCAATTTAAGCCAGAGTAAACTAATCCTGGTGTCACTGTCTACATGTGCATTTATATGCAGGAATTTACTCTGCTGTCAGATAGTACTTGCATCTGACCAGACTATCCAATGGCACAGTAAATTTGTCAACTCCAGCCTAATTGCTGCACAGGTGTAGACAGTGACACTTTATTCCACAGCAAATTGGTCTACTGCTCACTAAAGTGTGTGTGTCGAGATGCCTAGAAAGGTACTACTTAAGATCAGGAATCAGAACCTGGTCCAAAAAGAGGACTAGAGGAATGTTGAGATCCAAGCCAACAAAAGGACACAAGAGATCCTGTCAGAGGCATTACATTTCTGTATCTCTCTCATTAATGTGCTAAGATAAATAAGTGTCCTATAAGAAATTATACATGTAATTAATTGGAATGGAGCTGTTATTCCTCCCCTAACCTATGACGGAGGAAATTTGTGTTTATTTCTAAAGGAAGGCCAGGGCCTAGGCATGCACCTTATGCTCACATCTGAGAGGTGATGAGGTGGGTCATGTTCAAAGTCTCTTCAGAAAATAGGAGTTCCACAACCATGAGCCAGGTGTGAAGAAAATCACCATTTCCCAGAACTTCCTTAGTTTTTAAGCCTCTTGTGGATGGTTCCTTATTCATTTAAGTAAGGATTTGACTACTTAATAATATTGCCTTTGAATAAAAGGCAAACATGAAAGGGATAACAAAGGCATAAGGCAGATTTTCAACCTGACCTCCCATAAGTATAGAAGGAATTTATTTCCTGTGCTTAAAATGCTCATGGCTAATATGGACACCCATTTATATCAAGCAAATAACAATACCTACTTGCCATTCCCAATGAACATATATGTGTTAGTCCATTGAGCCAACTAAAAGTGACGCTATTAGTATTTAAGTAGAGGAGGAAGCTAACTCCAGCGAACCTGTTAATAAGGGTGGACAAATTGCTAGGAAGACTGTGTCCAAGCCCATGACTCAGGCTCCAAGGCATTACAGTATGCTAATAATGATAACAAAAAAGGCAAGAAAGTAAAGACACAGAGCTAGGTATATTTCCCATTAAAGTAAAATTGAGTTTCCTATTGACTTGAACAGAAATGGGAACAGGCCCAAAGACAAACCCTGATTGCATTATGGTAGAATTTATAGTTTCATTAGAATATACAAATACTGCACCTTGTTTACTCTTAAGATTTCTTTTTAATTGTGTCTTAATATGTTTTCCTTTGAAAACAAATAGATGCGATAAATTATTCCAGGGGATTTGTTGAAACAGATGCAGAGAACTAGCAGTCTGCCATGTGCCACCAAACAGTTAGAGGTCATAGGCTTAGGCCATAATTCTTCACTAAGATAGAAATGAACTTGAGAAGTTTACCCAGATATAAGTGCATGGTTGACTACCAGTTGGGAGGTAAAAAGACACTTCACCTATAATTACTGGTCATCTGAAGCTTACTGTCTCCAGCTTGTCAAAGGGAGGAAGTGTTTACTCATGCTGCCATACCTGGCCAAAAGGTAATGCCCTCCCAAAGCAGTATCGACCCTTTCACCAATCCCTTTCACATTTGCTTCCTTAAAAATTGTTCTCACTAATCTGTCTCTTGCACCCCTTTTCATTTATTTCATCAAAGTATTTTCATTTGCATACCTGAGGCTGCCATTTCTTCTCACCCCTTCATTTTTAAAATCCTGATGCCATATGTCTTTCAGTCTAACTGCTGTCTCTGACTTCTCCCTTTCAATTTATGTATTAATTGAAATGCATGTCTATTTATTTAGAGAGGTGTCTGATGGCCTCTAGTGGTTCTCTGTATGCATGCAGAGAAAATCTTCACCCTCGTTGTGTGTGTGGTTGATGTGCTCTATTGAGGTCTCAAGGAGCTGTATTTGAGAATAATTCCTTAATACTTAAAGGAACAACTCCACATTTATTTTTTTTTATATCTGTGACTGAAATGTCACTATGTCAAAGCATAAAAGCAGAACCTTCTGGGAAAGCATATACCATGATGAATATAGATGAAAAAAGGACGTAGGTTATTTTTCCCAATAGGTAAAGGAACACCTACACATTTCCTCAGTGTTATTCTATCACAAAAGCCTTGCCGTGTAGGAGTGGTGGTATTTCAGGGTCATACCTCTAAAATTTTTGGGGTGATACTCATTTTTGTTCATAATGAATCTGTCTTCCACATTAATTTGGTGTCCCCTAGGGTTTATGGTTAATAAAATATACACATCAGAAATAAAGAACCATGGTAACAAAATTATTTTAAAGGATGACTCTAAAAATATTTTTAGCTTCCTACGTGGCAGGTCCGCCAGCCTTTGAGCATTATCAGGTGTTGTAACTTGCATTTGGGTTTGACAGATGGGGAGGTATGTGCAAGGTGAACAGAAAAGAGGTAAACACCCTGTAGAAACTTGAATTTTCCATTTATTTAATTTTCCTTTATGACTATCTTAGAATGATGTTCACGGGCAAACTTTTGATACTTTGGTGAGCACTTAGGTGCACAAATGCCTATTTTACATGCTTAATACATATCCAGGCAGAAGCTGTGGCTGTATTAAAGGCCTCCAAGGTTAGAATTTGGGGCCCATAATACCATTCAGTGCATGGTAAAAGTTTGCTATTGCAGTTTCCATTGTTTCCTCATACATTCCTGTTAATGCTTTTTTTCCCCCTTTGTACTTTGTTAGAGAAAGCATTTAAGCTAAAATGATCTGTCTTGCTACAAAAATTATCTACTGCATGCAATAAAAAATGATCCAGCACCTAATTAGAAAGAAATCAATTGTAAGTCGCCTTATATTTGTTGGTCAAATTCCAGATGACATGACAGAACAGCAAGGAAGGGTTATTTTGAAGTTTAGTCTAGAAAATGAACATCTGGTAGGTGGTATGCAGAGAAAGCAAGACTACATAGCAGAAGCCCAAAACCCTTCACTGCTCATTGTCAGGTATTCTAAGGTCTGATAGATTTAAATTGCATAGAAAATCTAGGGTTGACTTTGGATTTGGGTGTTAGCAGAAATATACTGAGGTAAACTTTCAACTGTATGCTTTTTTAACAGAGTTTTTTTGTGTGTGTTTTTATAGTAGGGTTGGAGTGAGAGGCAAGGATTTTTAGTGATAACTTTCTGGACCAATTGTAGAGTTGGGAGAGCTCTTGGACAAGCTTTCTGACATCACATGCTCTTGCTTAGGTCCTAGATGCTCAAAAGCTTGTCCAACAGCCATATTATACAGTTGATTCAGTAAAATATACCACTAAAAATGTTTACCCCTGTGACTATATACATGATTCGTGTTGCTCACTTCCCATAAACTACCATACAAGCTCTGTTCCAGTGCTTCTGTGTTTTTTGTTGTATTTTTGAAGCCCAAATTCTAGTTGGATAGCAAATTCAGTACAAATAAATTGTTGTGGAAGGCATGTCTTTTATCAAGAAAAAATTGCTACATGTATGTTTTCATTGGAGTAAAGGACCTAATTAGCTACCCATAGCAAGTGGCAATAAATATTTTATTTCAGACACTGGCTGATGATGATGTGGAAACAAGCACTTTTACCTTTACCTCCAGACTCATGTTGTTCCCCATGGTGCAGTGTATTTGTTTTGCTGACAACAAACACTCAAACATCTGACATTAGATCACTTTCAATTAAGCGTGTTAGACCTGCAGACAGAGACTCTGGGGAAGAAACATTTTGACTTAATGCCAGTTAAGTATAGACTGTCCTTACCCTGAAAAATACAGGTGATTGCAAAAAAAAAAAAAAAAAAAAAGGTTGCTTAAACAATCTAGTCTTTCCAACCCAAAATTGTTATATAACCTTATTTATACCTTCCATTTTTCTTTTAGACTTCTTTCTTGTGATACACAGTTTTCCTTTTTCTTTTCCAAACTCCATAGATATAAACTGAAGGCTAAAGCCATCACTTTCAGTCTTAAAAATAACATATAAGCAGCCCCTCTTTAAATCTGCACCTAGCTGAAACAAGTTTTTTATTACCTTAAGCATAAAAAGGATATCAAATAAAGATTAAAAGTGCCTACATAAGCAGTATGCAGGAAAAAAAGAATCACTGATGCAAGGCTATGGAGCATATATAGATACTTAATATAGTGAATACCTTCATAGAACACATTACTGGGCAGATTATTTGACAAGTCAGAGAGTGTGTGTAATTGTCCTTTCTTGGAAAGCATATACTTAAACTTAAGAGCTTAACAGAACTGGATAAGATGAGAGGATGATAATGAGATACATATAGCATCTAAAAATTCCTGATTTAGAGAGATGCTGAGCACCCACTAAAATCAACAAGGGCTGCGGGTACTCAGTAGCTCTGAAAATCATGCCCATTTCCCTCAATGCCTGGTAGGAAACATAGTGTTACCCAAAACAGCCATCCCCTAGAGCTAGTTGCCAAGTTTAGGAAATGTCACTGAAATTCAAATCACAACCTCTCTGCCCATCTCTGTCAACATATGCATGGACCAGGGAATGCCAAGGTTTTATTTAAGATCAGGGTTCAGGAAAAGCAAGACCACATTCTACAGCCTTGACTCAGGCTGAACTATCAGCCAAATCAGTGGGAGATTTGCCAGAGTAAGAACCTAAGGATCTGGCCTACCAGAAAATACCACTCTATTCAAAAAGTAAAAGGAAGCCTGGGTATCTGCTACTGCCTTAATCAGAATGGGTGAAACCTTGGCCTGCTGGAGTCCATTGCAAAACTCCTATTAATTTCAGAAGGCCAGTGTGTCATCTTTGTGTGTGTAAGGCTTTATTTCTGTAATACATAGTTTGCATTTAGAGCTGCGAATTAAATTAGTATGGCACTGTGAGCCAATAATCTTCCTTGGATACTTTTCTGACTGTATTTTTATACTGCCCAGATTGTGAAACTAAGCAGAATCCGTATTTAATTACTCTTCTGTAGACGAATTTGTTTTCTGTGTTTTTAAATGAAAAATCAATAGATTTTTTTTTCCCTTTTAATAAGAGGACCCAGCGGCATTCTGAAAAGACTTATGCCGATTGAGCCAATATTAATAAAATTAAAATGGAAAACATCAAAAATTTAGCTCCCCTGTGACAAACTAGAGAGGTATGCAAGTCGTCAATTTTCAGGCAAGGGTGTGAAAGGCAAAACCCTCTTATTAGCTAGAGGTACAAGGACAAAAGGGAGAAGAGAATTAGAAACATAGGGCACCTTTACATGTGCTCCGGGGCTGGTGGGGGCAAGAGGGGGCTTTAATTAGAGTGGCTCCTAAAAGCTTTCAAATCACAGTGTCTGCTGCTCATCTCTGTCAATATATGCATGGACTAGGGAATGCAAATGCCGAACCTTGATCTTAAGTGAAATGTCTCATGTATTCAGCATCTCTTGCTCCAAAATGGCAGTGGGAACACTTTAACTAAAACTCATTTGATTAGCTCATACATGTGACACCGAGGCTACTGGAGTGTGCTAATTAGAAAACATTGGAGCAGGCACTGGGCACGTGTATAGGTGCCTGGGTTTGGTTCCAAAAAGAGCAAAAATATGTGACAATTGGTGGTGCATTCTGTTCCTTACCTTTTTGCTTTTATATTTCCAATTTAAGTCTTCAGCTTGTGAAGACCTAAAAATCTATTTTGAGGAAACTGGATAGTCTGTGATTTAAAAAAAAATTCCATACCATTCCACCCCCAACCAGCTTTACCAAATACCTTTCAAAATATGACCCTAAGTGACAAACCTAAAGTCACAGAGCAAGTCTGCAGTGGAACACAGAACTGAACCTATGTCTCCCATTCCACAGCTTAGCATTCTTTTATACTTGATATTAATACATGTTTGAAACCCAGACATCCCTTTAGACATTATGAAAAGTTGCCTTTTATGAGTAAAGTGAAACATGTGTAAGCCTTTCCAGATCTACCTTTGTATAATAGAGGCCATAAGGGGACCTTGATACTAACTGAAGTCTCTGGGATAACAAAAAATTAATAATAGAACAGATTATGATACCTTCATGCTTAATGTTTCAATCCTTCACAGGTAACCTTTGTGATTTTAATAAGACTATTTAGGTTATTAGGTACAAGTCAGTATTAGTAGAAGTATTACCATCTGGATGAACTATTGCAAGACCATGGATAACATTTTTTATAGTAAAGATCGAAATGGTTCAAGAGAGAAATTGATACTACCACTGGCAAAAGTATGAGATTGGAAGAGCCAAGAACTCGTTTCATTTCAGTTTAGCTTTCTTCTAAATCTTGAGAAATACAAGTCTGGGCTTCTCTTCACAGCTCTGGAAATTCATTAATATTAATGCCAATTTATAGTATTTATAGACAGATTCTGTGCCACTTACAGGGTGTCTAGGTAGACTTGGGTGCCTAAATTAGACTCTCTTTCTGCCCTATTGAAGTCCTAAAAGTCCATTAATGTGTTTCCTTTTGAACATACCTTTATCACACCCTTAAGACTGAGTTGCAAAAAGCAGTGAGGAAGAAGAGGACCCACCCACCTTCTGTATTGGGTAGGATGGAACAGAATCACATATGGCCACCTAAGTCCAGTTACATGCCTAACAGATGGAACAGAATCTGGCCCTGACTATTTTATAATTGAACTAATTATCACATTTAACAATTAAAAATGAACTCTGTCACAGAACAAAAAGAAAAAAAATACTTCTAACAGGGAGCATCTACATGTGAAATTAATGCAAATTCATAAACGAAAGATTATTGCTCCCAGGTGCCACATTTACATGTGCAACCAGGACTGCAGCATGTTGAGCCAGGTTGGAGCAGCCTCAGCTAGATGTGGGCCCAGGAGGTCAGCCTGCCAGCCCAGGGCCGTTCTGACCCAGCTCAATGTGCTGCAGAGGAGCTGGCTGGGGCATGAAGATACTCCAGTATGGGGCTAGTCAGCATCTACATATGTGTTGCTGTACACTAACGAACATGCTGCACAGTAGTACTTGTATTTACAAGTACTAACTTGCAGCAGAGTTAATTGATTCCTGTGGCCTAACAGAACCACACATGTAGACAGTGAGACTTTACTGCGGAGCTAATTAGACAACTCCACAGTCAAAGTTTTGTGTAGATGTGCCCACAGACAATATCTTTCATTTCAAGATCTTAAAGTAAAGTATTTTGAAAACTAATTAATTAGGTGTCATGGTCAGGAAATCTTAATGGTGGAGAGGATAATATCAACCACATTTCACAGAGAAGAAGCTTATTTAAATCTCCCATCACAGGGGTGTGTTTTACCCTGTATTATTATAGAATGCTAAGGAGTGTTCATGGAAGCACAGGAGGGTGTGAGTGAATAGTTTATAGCAGAACTAGGCATATTCAGTCTGCCAAAGAATGATATTTATTTACAGTAAATCATGATTGCTGCTAGCCCCCCATTCTGGATATAAGGGATCCAGAGGAATGAGCAATGGAGTATCCACTGATAGGTACAGAAGCACAGGAGATGGGTGGTTAGGATGGTAAGAGGGAGGAATCCTCACTCTGCCTCAACACACTAGGTAGCAAAATGAAGTTAGTGCAAAGGGGAAATTCAAGGGGCTTACGTAGGAAGCAGGATCTAGGCTATGGCTCTGAGCATTACAAATTGGCTCTGGCCCTATTCATGGGGTAGTGCTGTCCCTTACACACACAATTTTAGAGTAAGAAACCCTCAGGGAGGTGGGAGCACCTAAAAGATTTTCCACCGAATAAGGAAAATCTAGTCTAAAGGACTAAATAGAATTCCCTCCCATGAATGCTGAGAAGCTGTTTGGAAATCTCTTTTTTACATGTGTTGAACTACATTGTTTGAAAAAAGTGAAAGCTAGGGGAAAAAAAAGAAACCTAACCTTTGTTTAACCTTTGCCGAGAAGAAAGTCCTTCAGAAGGTTTTTTATAAACTTTCCATATTTTATTCAATCTGTTAACAATGTGTGATCACTGAGAGAAATAAAAGAGGTCATATCATGTGGCCAATGATACTTGAATGCAAATGTGCTTTACTGCTTGTATCAATAACATCTGCTGTTTGTTAACATTCCTTGAACCTTTTCAGGTTAGTATAGGGGCACTGCCCATTTCTTAAATTGTTCTGATGAAAAACTTTAAGTCCATTCACAATGTTTTCCTCAGAAAGGGTTACTGCATTTGTTCTGCCAGACCTAAAAATAAGGAGTATGATCCTTTTTTTAATTGTTGGGATTTATATATTCTTTTCTTTGTCTATATTCCATTCCTGATTAGAATGTGATTAAACTCCTGTATCCGAAATCTTTAACAACCAGGCTTCATATAGGACACCTTAGCAAAAAGAAAATAAGTGCCAATAGAAGAACTGCTTTTCTTTCTGGATGGAACAAGAGCAAATTTCAATGCTTACGCTACTCACTCTCTCAGTATCTGTTGATCTTTTATATTACAGATTATATACAACAGTTGCAAGTCAGCCTTTATAGAGGTGGGTGAATATTACCCTTTTTGCAAACATCAATTAAGAGCAATATTATTTGTCACTGTTGTTGTCATCAATCAGCAATCCTTCAATTCAAGGATGATCTCTACCACAACTCATTGGTGAGTGTTGAGGTGATTTAACAATCCAGGAGCCACGGATCCATCCACAGAAGTTACAGGTCCCCCATACAGGGGGAGTAGGCTATGGGATGAGATTCCACTCCTTTTCCTTCCTTCATCTCTCTTCTCTGCTTTGAGGGCAAAATGCTTTGCCTTGAAATAGACTGCTTGGTTAAGGTTGTGGCACCATTGGAGTCAGTTAGCAGCCAGCTCCTCCCAGCTCTTGATATCAGCATCTATTTTCTTGAGGTATGCCATGTGCCCTTATCACATTTCCTCTGGCCCCTTGAAGATCTCAGACTGTAACCTGGGAGAAGGGCACTTGTTTCAGGAGTTGAGAGTCAGTATCTGTACACAGTCTGGTCCAGCAAAGTTGGTGCTTGAGGATTACCAAGTCAATACTGGTAACATTGGCTTCAGCAAGGATGATGGCATTTGTGCAACAATCTTCCAATTTAATGCGGAGGATTTTCTGGTACCTCTCCAGGCTCTTGAGCTGAAGACAATAGGTCACCCATGTTTCACATCTATAGGAGGAAAGTGCGGATGATGACTGCACTATAGACCTGGATCTTGGGGTCTTGAACATTATCATGTTGGTGGCAGGTGGCTAGTGGTATCCTGCAGAGTTCGGTTCTTGGCCCCATGCTGTTCAACATCTTTATCAACGATTTAGATGAGGATGTAGAAAGCTTGCTGGCCAAGTTTGAGGACAATACTAAATTATAGGGGAAAGTGGTCATGCTAAGGGATAGGATGCAGATCCAAGCGGTCCCAGACAAGCTGTTAAGATGGGCCTAGCAGAACTGAATGCAGTTCGATAGGGATAAATGTAGAGTGCTTCATCTGGGGAGAGGTAACCAGCAACATGAATATAGGTTAGGAAGAGATGTTCTGGTCAGCATGATGGCTGAAAGGGACGTCGGGATTATGGTTGGTCATAGAATGAACATTAGCCGCCAGCGTGATGCTGTAGTCAACCGAGCTAATAGCATACTGGGATGCATTAGCCAATGCAGCACAAGCAGGGCTAAGGAAGTAATACATCCTCTCTACTCAGGGCCAGTGAGACCCCAGCTGGAGTATTGTGTCCAGTTCTGGGCACTGCACTTCAAAAAAGATGTGGAGAATCTTGAAAGGCTCCAGAGAAGGACCACAAGAATGATTAAGGTCCTGGAGGACAAACCTTATCAGGAAAAACTAAGGGAACTGGGACTGTTCAGCCTGGGAAAGACAAGACTGAGGGAGGACTTGGCAGTCATCTATAAGTATGTAAGGGGTGACTATCTGGAGCTGGGAGAAAAACTGTTCACTACAGCACCCCGGGGGAGGACAAAGAGCAATGGCCATAAACTGTTAGGGGATGGTTTCAGGTTGCATGTAAGGAAGAACTTCTTTATGGTAAGGGTGCCCAGAATCTGGAATAGACTTCCCAAGGAGGTGGTGCAGTCCCCAACCTTGGAAGTCTTCAAGAGGAGACTGGACAGACAACTTGCTGGGATCATTTGATCTCAGCAGTATTCCTGCTCAGAGCAGTTGGACTCAATGATCTTTCAAGGTCCCTTCCAGCCCTTAATTTCTATTATAAGACTTTTTTAAAGCAGGTACATATCCTAATTTCATTTAATAACTAAAAGAAACTTGTCTTGCATTGAGACAATTTCTTTCAGATGGAACAAAGATCATCTCTAGAGATAGCATGGAACAAACACTGTAGACACCTAACTTTCGTCCTAAGTCAGTCCACAAACAGCATTAATGTGCTTTAATACCTGCACATGTACATGCTAGCCTGTTTCGTCTTACTGCTCAGTAATTTTCTGCGCAGTAAATTTTAGCCAGCATAAATGCACATGAAGACATGCCCTATGTAATGTAAATTACCAGTCACACACAATAAATAGCATATCCTGGAAAGAAAACTTAAATTGAATATGTCTCTGCACATGCTGAGATAAAGCCACAAAAAACTTCCAGACTAAACAAGAGTGATAAGAATTACTACTTGCAGAGGTATAGTGAGCTCATTCAGCCCTCCAGGGCAGGGGCAGGAGGGTAGGTATGCCAACCACTGTAGAGGAGGTAGTGAGTGGAGGAGAAGAAGGGAAGCCTTACCAGCCTAGGAACTCTGCACACAAAACACAGCTGCTACTGCTGCCACTTGCCCTGCTGCTGTGGCTGACACTGCCTTCCCTGAACAGAGAGCTTGGGCAGCAGCAGTGGAGAGAGAAAGTGTGGCTTCGTAGCTCCATGGCACAGGCAACCTCAGAGCTGCTCCTGGGCTCTGTCCATTCCCCCTTTCCCCAGATATGCTACTGGGCACAGGGTTGTGAAAAACTCCCTTGTGGGGAGCACTATTCCAATCACCCCCCACCCTCCAGATGCACTACTGGGTGCGGGGCTGCTCCCATGGATGAGCCAGGGCAGGACATGGATGCCTCACCATGGGAAAGACTTCCAGCAGGAAGGAAGAATCTGATGCCTTCTCATAATTGATGCCCAGGGCTGGTGACCCGCTCGCTCTTCCATATAGTCATGCTACTGGCTGCCCCATTCATAGATAATGTCTGATCCATAAAGACATCAAATACAGATTAAATTAACGCTAGCTAAAATAAAATCAATTAGCATCAGGGGACCTGAGGTGAGAGGCTCTTCCCTGACAGGGATGGAGTTTTTGCTTTTAATGTTGGTTCATTTGCGTTACATAGTCATTGTAAAACACTGCATATATGGGCACTGAGCAGACAGTAGGCTTCTTCAGAGGGTACTCCACCTGTGCGCCACAATGTATTGGATGCCTAAATATATTTGGCAGTTGGACCACACAGTTCCCTAGATGCCTAATCTTGGGTTTTTGGGTCATGGTCACCTAAGTCCCTGAGAATCTGAGGCCTGTCATGGAAGTGGAAAGCTCAATACTGTTTCACCATGTATTTGCCAAACAATGTGAATATCAGGAATAACTCCCACTTTGGTGGTGCATTTCTGAACAAACGTGTTAGTGAACTAATACAGTGCATAGGCACAAGCAATGACATAAGGATATGAACAAGATACACTATTAAAAATTATTAAACATAGCTCCAAATTCCTTATAGCATCTTACTACACAAGAAGTCACACCTCTCACTGACATTAATGGGATCAGTCTTGGAGGAAGGTACTAGTCATACAATATAGAACATAGGTATAAAAATATGGCTATAAAGAGAGTTTTTTTTTTTTTTTTAATGTAGGTAAACGGGTGCCTAGGTAATATACCTACAAATAAGGCTGATTGTATGAATCATGAATTCTACTGGGAAATCTGTCATTGAAAACTCAAGAGATTTGATTTCAAACAAATTGACTCTAGTTCGACCAACCCACTTAAGCATGTATATAACTTTAAAGGATACAGGAGTGCAAAAAGTTAATCACCTGCTCAAGATCCTTCCCATAAAGCACACATTTTGACTTCCATACAAGTGCATTTTTTTAACAAAATAAAATTAGCTCCTTGGATCATGGTAATTGCATAATAAGACCTGAGTGATCTGATGTGTGTTTAACCATTGCTATTAGTGGAAACTAAAATCCACTTTCCCATTGATTCCTGTCAAACTTGTTTTTCTTAAAACAGTCTCTTCCAAATCTATTGGTATTATTTTTTAAACTTCTCATTGTTCACTACACATCTGCCCGACTGTAGTAGCTGTCATTCAACAGAGAGATCTATCAAGTCTATCTCCTCTATGACAATAATTATTCAGTTTTTCTTCAATAAAATGAATGTTTTGGCTAAGATAAATGTGACTGTTATAAAAAATAGCTTTACATTGTATTTCATAATCCAGCTCATACATTTTTCAAATCTTTCTCATTCAGATAAGAGAAACTTGACAGTTTTTGAGCATAGTTAGTGTAAAAACAATTTATTTCTTGTTTTACAGAGGATCATCTCTGAACCACTGCTCTATCTAAGGTTTTTTTTTCCCCTCCAGCATATATGGCAGAGAGCAATGTCTGAAAATGCAACAGCAAATGTTTATATCGTTACAGGAATAAGATGCTTCCTTTTTATAATTTTCCCCGATAAGAATTCAGGCTCAGTTTTCAGTTTTTCTAATACATGTTGACAAACCTAGCACCAGAAATTCAACAAATCAGTAGAAATAACACGTATTCTAATGGTAGAATACAACAGCACTGAATAATGATCTTTCTACGTAAGATTTTATACCACCCTCCTCACAGATCTGTACAAGCACCTTCCAGTAAAGAGGAATGGGAATTTGTTTATAGGGCTAGGGACAGACATTCAAAAAGCCGGAGCTTAAATTGATTCAATCTTTGCAGGTTAGTCTAGCCTGCCTATAGTGAACCAATTGAATAGAAATTCACAAAATGCAAGCATGTGCCTGCAGTGCCTCAGGCCAGGAGCTGGGGGGTGCTAGAGCAACCTTCAGCTCTGGGGAAGCTACGCTAGACTGGCATGACCAGCCGCAGCAGTAGCCTGGAGTGAACTGACCAGGGAGGGGTTTGGGTCCTTTCCCACCATCACGGGGTCCACTGGGTGCTCCCCACTTCACTGCTGCACTGGCAGGACCGGGGGCATGGGCAGATGCTGGCCGGCATGGTCCCTGAGGCAGAGAGGGCAGGGAGGGAATTATTTCCCCCCTCTACCCCTACTGCCCCTGGAGGACCACTGTGGGATCTGCCCACTCCCTGCCCCTTCGCCTAAGGGGCCCTGCTAGCCAGCCTCTGGCCACACTCTGGCTCTGCTGCTGGAGTGACAAGGGGGCAGAGCCTTTGATGGGGGCAGCAGCCTCCGTCATCATGTCTGGGAAATGCAAGCTTTTTCTCGAGTGGGGGCTCAGCGCTGCTATGGACTGCATGGGGTGGGCAGCAGCACCGGAACTCGGAACCCCCCCCAAGCCTCTCGGGCACAACCACTGCTCATCTGCAGCAGCTTTCTCTGCCCCGTGCCTGCCCAGGGTGCGGCCCCACCCCCAGGAAGAGGCTTACACTCCAAGACACCATGACAGGGTGTCAGGGTCGCGCCCCCATCACCGTTCCAGAGGCGGGGGCAAGGCCAGAGGTCAGCTGGCAGGGCCCCTTAGGTGGCAGGGCAGAGATGAGGTTATTCTCCCCTCCCTCTGGCATCTGGCAGAGAGGGAAGGAGGGGACTTATCCCTTCAGGGAGTGAGCAGCAACAGTTGAGGTGAGCAGACCCCACTGTGGTCCCCTGGGGCAGAGAAGGAAATAACCCCCTTCCCTGCCCCCCACCTAAGGGGCCCAGCTGGCCAGCCTCTAGCCCTGCCCCAGCTCCTGCCCCTGGAATGGTGAGGGGGGAGAGACCCATGCAGGTGCTGCCCCTGTCATGGTGTCCCAGAGCGCAAGCCTCTTCCCAGCACAGGATGACACTGTGGACGGGAAAAGCTGCTGCAGACTGCGCGAGGTGAGCAGCAGCAGTGGCAGCGCTGGGGAGGCCTTGGGGGACTATGGCCCCCTCCAATCCCTGGTGCCACTGCCCACCCCGTGCAATCCACGCCTCCCCCCCCCCCCCCCCCCGGAAGCAGCAGGGCCCCTTAGGTGCAGGGTAGGGATGGGAGTTATCCGCCACTCCCTCCGGCATCTGGCAGAGGTGGCAGGAGGGGGCTTATCTTGTTCCTCTGCCTAATGCAGGGAGCAAGTGACGGCAGTAAGCATGGGCACACCCCACTGCAGCCTCCTAGAGCAGAAGGGGTAATAACTCCCTGCCCTGCCCTGTCACCTAAGTGGGCCATGCCAGCTGGCATCTGGCCACACCCCTGTCACTCTGCCAGCTAGGGGAGAATGCCTGGCAGACCTCAGCTCAAGTCTGTGGGACAGGGAGGTGGGAATTCAACCTTCCCTGGTCAATTCACTCCAGGCCTCCACCTGGGGCTGGCCGTGCCCCCACCACTAAACCAGCCAGCAGAGACACACAGGGTGTGCTGGTGGCATGGGGGGAAGGAGGGAAGCGGGGAAGTGAACCTCTTCCCTGCTCCCTTCTGGGACCAGCTTTTGGCCAGACCCGCTCCCCTGCCTGTCCCTGCTCCAGCTAGGAAGCAGAGGGGCAGGGCCAGCCCTACTCTGATGGAGCAGAGAGCATGCCAGGATGCTGGGGGACTATGGTTTAACTTAAACCAGGAAGGGGTCTGGGATAGATAATGCATAACCTGGTTTGAGCTCATTCAGTTAAGTCTGATACTACATTCAACCTGGTTTATCTCAAACTGGTTTTCGCCATTTTGAAACCAGTTTATGCACACTGAACTTATGTTCTGTTACATATTTAAACTAGTTTCTGATCACTTAAGCCAGTTTATATGTAATATCTGTCCCTAGACTAAGTGCCTGCTCTCTTTTGGTAGGCTTTAGCCTTGAAGATGTAGATTTCAAGTATATTCTTCTAGATATTTGCTAAAGACTCAAAAAAGTACATCCCACCTTTGACAGGAAAGTTTGTGTAGTTGTTGTGAACCTCCTACAGGCAAGGTCATTCCAATTAATAATTTGTACTTCTAGGATTTTGCCTCTGAGGCTCTCAGGTTACTTTAGCAAAACTTAAAATTTTGCATCGACCCATTCATAGATTCATAGATGCTAGGGTCGGAAGGGACCTCGATAGATCATCGAGTCCGACCCCCTGCATAGGCAGG
>NW_005841908.1:1292518-1304507 GCF_000455745.1 Alligator sinensis
CCACTAGGACTCCAAGATCCCTTTCCACTTCCGTGCCACCCAGCAGGTCATTCCCTAGGCTGTAGGTGTGCTGGACATTTTTCCTCCCTAGGTGCAGCACTTTGCATTTCTCCTTGTTGAATTGCATTCTGTTGTTTTCTGCCCATATGTCCAACCTGTCCAGGTCTGCTTGTAGTTGTTCCCTGCCCTCCGGTGTGTCCACTTCTCCCCACAGTTTTGTGTCATCTGCAAACTTGGACAGAGTACACGTCACTCCCTCGTCCAAGTCACTGATGAAGATATTGAAGAGTATCGGTCCAAGGACTGAGCCCTGCGGGACCCCACTGCCCACACGCTTCCAGGTCAATAACAACCCATCCACTACGACTCTCTGGGTGCGACCCTCTAGCCAATTCGCCACCCACCGGACTGTGTAGTCATCCAAGTCACAGTCTCTTAACTTGTTTACCAGTATGGGGTGGGATACCGTATCGAAGGCCTTCCTGAAGTCTAAGTATACGACATCAACCCCTACTCCTGTGTCCAGGCGTTTTGTAACCTGGTCATAAAAAGAGACTAGATTAGTCAAGCATGATCTACCTGCTACGAACCCATGCTGGTTTCCCCCCAGCATAATTTGTCCTGTCAGGCTCTCGCAAATGTGAGTCTTGATAATTTTTTCAAAGACTTTGCCTAGGATGGAGGTGAGACTGACTGGCCTATAGTCGCCTGGGTCCTCCTTCCTCCCCTTCTTGACAATGGAGACCACGTTGGCCCTTTTCCAGTCCTCCGGGACCTGGCCCGTGCGCCACGACTGCTCAAATATTACCGCCAGTGGTTGCGCAATGACGTCAGCCAGTGCCTTCAGTACCCTCGGATGGAGCTCATCCGGGCCTGCCGACTTAAAGGCATCCAGTTCCTCCAAGTGACCTTGCACCATGGTCTATGCTTGGTAGTCTGGCGTCCTGCTGCTGCCTCTCTACAAACCCAGTGAGAGTAGACAGATCCCATGTAGTAGACAGATGTATACCAATTTCATCTATGATATAAGAGGATAAGTGACATTTCTATTTTGATGTACATTGTGAGAGAGACAGCACAGAAATTTTGGCTGCCAAGCCAGTGATCCTGCCACAAGGTTTTGCTTCCTTTCCACCTTCTCTATACTTAGAATGACTGAAGGTCAAATTGCGATCTTTTAAACAGCTCTAGAGATACATCCTAATATCTAACCAGAATGAAAGTCATGCAACCAGGCCACTGTATACAATAAAAAAATCATGCCTTATTTATAGTTATATTGCTATCTAAAATATTTTATATTTTAGTATTCTGTATTCAGAGTAAGAGAAGACTGTGTCATAACAATAATGTTCTACCTAAAACTTAACGCATGCAAAGCACTTTGCAAAAATTAATGTCAGTGAGTGCTATAACAATTCATGCTTTGATGAGATCACAAGTTTTGTTGACAATGGTTACTACATAGATGTAATACATTGAGATGTTTGTAAGCTGTTTGGACTTAGAACTGCATGATATTCTGATTAAAAATAGCAATACTATGCAGTACCAATAAAGCACATGTTAAATATATTAAGATCTGGCTAAATGAATGATCTGAAAAAAATTGCTACCCCAGGGGAATCATTACCAAAGTAGGATATTTCTCTTGGCGATACTTGGGTTTTAGGCCAGATGCTATTAAATATTTGTGTCAATGATCTGGAAGTAAACAGTGAATCACTGCTGAGAAAGTCTGTGGATACAACAAAGATTAGCAAAATGGTAATTAGTGAGAAGGACAGGGCAGCCATATTGAGTAATCTTGCCTAATGTTAGTAAGCTAGGCCCATTCAAATGCAATTTATTTTAACAGAAACCAAAGCAATCTAATACATTAGACAGACAGTCAAAAAGCCCAAGACTGAATTGATTCAGTCTTTGCAGGCTAAACTGCACAGATTAAATTAAAACAGAAGTGAATAGACATTTACCTTTGATTCGGGAAATGCAGCCACATATCTGCAGTGGCTTAGGCCAGTAGCCAGGGGGTGCTAAAACATGGCTTTCTGGCTGTGTGTTCATTTTCCCTTCCTGCTGCCCCCAAGGTCTCTGGGATTTGCAATCCAGAATTGCAGCAGCAGGACTCTGCAGGGTTGCTCATCACTTTCTCTTCCTGCTTCCAGGTACCTCTGGGATTTCTAGTCCACAGTCACAGCTAGCAGTAAGTTTGAATGTGGAAAGGGGTGTTTAACGCCCGTCCCTAGCCCCACACTCCAGCTGGGGTTTGCCTATAGGCCAGTAGCCAGGGGGTGCTAAAACATGGCTTTCTGGCTGTGTGTTCATTTTCCCTTCCTGCTGCCCCCAAGGTCTCTGGGATTTGCAATCCAGAATTGCAGCAGCAGGACTCTGCAGGGTTGCTCATCACTTTCTCTTCCTGCTTCCAGGTACCTCTGGGATTTCTAGTCCACAGTCACAGCTAGCAGTAAGTTTGAATGTGGAAAGGGGTGTTTAACGCCCGTCCCTAGCCCCACACTCCAGCTGGGGTTTGCCTGGGAGGGGGCAGTCCCCCCTCTACAGACTGGGCTGCATCCCCAGCTGGGCTTGCCCCTCCCCCCTGTCAGCCAGCCCTCACTGCTCCAGCTGGGGAGTAGAGGGGTGGGGCCAGGCCTGCTCTCTGGAGCAGACAGCACAGCACAGCCCAGGACTGCAAAGCATATTGGGATGCTGGGGGACTGTGATTTAACTTGAACCAGGAAGGGGTCTGGGACAGAAGTGTCATAAACTGGTTTGACCCAAATCATTTAAGTCTGATAATACAGTCAAACTGTTTTATCTTAAACCAGTTTCAGCCATTTTGAAACCAGTTTATGTGCACTGAGCTTCTGTTCTGTTACAGGTTTAAACCAGTTTCCGATCACTTAATGTTCATGTGTAACTTCTGTCTCTAGCCCTAGAAACAAGGAATGTAGGCCACACCTACATAACTGAGAACAATTTAGGCATAATAGCATATAAGTGGACCAACATTAGTTCCCAGCAGGATGCTGTGAGGGAAAAAAAAAAGCTAATATCACCCTTGAATGCATATAAATGGGGAACAGTGACTATAAGTAGAACATGCTTTTTACTCCTGTCCACGGCATTGTTAAGATGGTGCTCTGATTCTGCACAGGTCTAATGTCTGAATTTTAAAAGAAAGTTAAAAAATGAGAGAAGATACAGAAAGGGAAAAAAAAATAATTCCAAATCTGGAGAGAATTATTACAGTGATAGACTTGTGGCCTATGACAGCACCACAGGAACAGTGTGCAATAAGAGCTATAAGAACACTTGCTCCACCTATTCCCACATACATGGGCCAAAACCAGAAATATGCCAGTGAGGCCACTTCAAGCAAGTTTCGTATGGTTGCTTTCTAGATCTCAGTCTGCAGCATGCTTAGAACAGCTGTTGGGGATAGTTTGGAGCAGCCTCAGCCACTCATTTCTGGGATTGGTTCATGTGAACAGGCACAGATTGGCTGAAATTGCTCACGGGTGTCCTAGTTATGACACACTGCCCCCATGGTGTAGGAATACACTTACAATCTGAATCTGCTCATCTTATCAAAAAGAAGAATGAGAGGTGCCTTGGTTATCATCCTAAATGCATTCATGTGAAGAAACTGCTGAGTTCAAAAGGACTCTTTTAATCTAGTGGAAAAACAATGTAACAAGAGCCAATGGCTGGAAGCCAGACAAATTTGAATTGAAAATTAGGCACAAAAGTTTACAAAGGAGTATGACTATTGAAACAGAGTATCAAGGGAACTAGTTGATAGTCTCTAGATTTGTAGTGTTTTCAGATCAAGACTGGGTGTCTTTGTTGATGGATGAACTTTATCTAAACACAAATTATGCTTTAGTTAGAAAAAAGTCATGGAGGGGCACGTCGAGTCTGATGAGGACTGCATTCAGTCTAAAAAATTGAAGAATCACTGTCTAGATGTTCTAAATCATTTTATCTTAAATACTCTGAACCTATGAAATGCTTATAAATTAAGCAAAGATCATCTGTGAGGCAGGTAAATATTAGTGAATTTATTTCATAGACAGCGATTGAGATTCTGATCTCAGTTATATTGTATAAAGTATATGTTAATGCATTATCAAATTATACCAGTGTAAATTAGAACAGCATTTGAAATCATTGCGACTTTTCCCATGAGCAGGTATAAGTTTCCACAGATTGCCCAAAAGTGCCTAACAGTACTAGAAAATACTCTTCAAGGACCATAGATTCATAGAATGTAAGGCCAGCCCTGCATTATAAAGGAAGTGGACTGAATTATCACAGAGCAAATAATGATATATAGAGATGGAAAATGCCTCTCTCACAGAGAGTTATTTCCAGAGAACTAAATTTTGAGATGCATAATGCTAGCTGTGGGGGTGTAAATTACCCATCATCAAGTCCCTGTAAATAGGTATAAATCTGTGTATAGATGAAGGTGATTAAGCCTCACATAAGTACCCAAAAGACAAAAGGGCAAGTGTGTGGCAGGAGGGACAACCAACAGGGAAATTGCAGGGTGGGGAGGTACATTGTCTCCTCTGGGTTTAGACATATTAGCTTCCAATCCCCTTGCCTACTCCCAAAGGGCACTGGCTGGATCACAATGGGTAAATCAGTTGCCTAAATGGCTCGTGGGTTGAATTTAGACACCTAAGTCACAAAAAATGGTCCATAACAAACCTGTTCCAGTGGCCATTGAGCCCCTTAAATGGTGCTTCCATTTTGGCCCAAAGAGATTCCTAGGCCTTAGACCTAGGCTTCTCTGCATGCCCAGGACCATCCTTTCTAAACTCCTATGCATTTAAACATCATTGCCATCCAGATTGATACTGGGGAAGTCCCCAAACCTTTCTTAATTCCCTGGAGCTTTGTTTAGGCACCCTCATAACATGCTTGTTTCATATTGACAAGATTTAGTTTGTGCAAAACATAGCAGCACTGGTCATGTACTGGGAGTTCAGTAGAGGGTCTCACCCCTCTCCTTGACACTATAGGCTAGTGATTACAATATTTGCCCTCAAAATGGGAGGGGTGGGATCTAGCCCTTCCTCAGTTTGAAGAGTCCAAACCTACCCTTAACCCAGGTAGAGACAAGTCTTGGTTAAGTTTCTCTAAGTTGAAGATCATGAAAACTTATTTGCAATTGAACATGGGAGACAACAGACAACAGGCCACCCTGGTGATCTTCCAAAAGTGTCTCAACACCCATCTTGCTGGGGTAATCTGATCCCCACTGTCTTTCCTGCCCAAGTGTAAGGGGACTGGACCCAATGATCTGTAAGGTCCCTTCCAGCTCCTAACAACCATGAAGGGCAAGTTCATCCTGTCTTTTAGAAGCTAGACTACTCTTCAGAAAGGAAGGGTAGACTCACAAGGTCATAAGGAGAGCAAGCAAGAGAGGACATGATGTCTCCCACCTCCTACCACTATGCTATAACCATCAGGCTATTATCCAAAAGGTGAGTAGCAGCTGCTGTCAGTGTGTATTCAGTTACAACCCTCTGAATTCATAGATTCATAGATGTTAGGGTCAGAAGGCACCTCAATAGATCATCGAGTCCGACCCCCTGCATAGGCAGGAAAGAGGGTTGGGCTCAGATGACTCCACACAGATGCCTATCCAGCCTTTAACTAGTATTTAATATAGCTGAATAAATTAGAGCCACAAGAGATGATCTGTGTGTGTGCGTGCATGATGTATCTGAGTGTGTTTGCAAATGACTATACTGAACTTTGCAAAACTTTACTGCAGCATAATCATTTCTAGTCAACTGCAGCCGATACCTGTTAAGATTGGTTAGCTTCATGTGCCACCGTTGCACAACAACAACATCAACTGTGATATCTACTGACTTTTTTTTGAGGAGAGGGAGGTGGAACTCTAAGAGTTCACGTTAAATGTGCCCTGTTTACTGATGTGATTCTATAACACTTTACTTTCTCTAATGAAAGCCTGTCAGCATATGCTTGGTGGATTTTAATTAATACTTTTCAAATCAGCACAAATTGGGAAGGTTTCTAGGGGTTTCTATCTCCCAGCAAATTTATAATAGATATTGCTTAGCAAAGGACAGAAAGACCCACAGATTCTTAACACTGTATGTCAAGCCTATTTGAGAAGCAAAAAGTACAGCCAAATATTTAAATGTTAATAGTTAACAGTTTAAGCATGTAGCTGAAACCAAGAAACTTCTGCCAATTAGGGATAATCCCAAGCAGTTTCACATAAGCACAAGAAAATAGAGAAAACCTTGGTTTTATTAGTCACAAGATGACTATCAGCCACTAATGTGAAGGAGCTGTTCAAAGGGCAAATGTGGCCCTCTGGTCAACCAGCAAGGTATTTTCAGCAGAGATAGGAAAGTGTTTGTTACCATACAAAGCACTGGTGAGACCTCTCTTGGAAGACTACATACAATTCTGGTTACCCTGTTCAAGAAAGATGAATTCAGACAGAAAAAAATCAGGAGAATGTAATGCCAGTTTTACAAAAGACAACCAAAACACCTTGCCTTTTTTGATCTAGTAAAATGAAGCCTGAAAGAGGGTCTGTTTGCTCCCTATAAATACATTATGGGGAGTAAATGCCAGGGAGAGATGTAAGCCAAAGGACAATGCCAGCACAAGAGCAACAGCACATACATTAACCATGAATTAATTTGGGCTGGAAATTAGAAGAAGGTATCTTACCATTGGAAGAGTGAGGTTCTTGAACAGTCTTACGATAGTAGCCAGGGACTCAGCGTTTCCCCTTGTAAAAAAGGAAAACAAAAATCTCATTAGTTTTAAGTTGAAACTGAAATTATGACAGGGTTTATACAAAGCTGTTGCCTATGATATCACAGGACCTGATTTATCGCACGAGGTTTGTTCCTAAGAAATGCACAGGCTGATTAATAGGGCTGTCCAGTTCACGGCTTGTGGGATCCCACTTGGGTGCTGATCCCTGCATTGTTCCTTCTGGCTGCTGCTCCTCCAGTTGGGATCTCTGGGCTCTCACTCCCTCCCCCAGCCTCTGCTTCCTTCCTGGAAGGCCCCCAAGAACCCCACAGCCAGGTGGGACTAGGCAAACTTTGTTGGGAGGGAGACCAAAGAGCCTATGCAGCATGCAGCCCAGGGGGCCTGCAGCCCTGGTGGAATGAGACCTTTGTTTTGCAGCCGCCGATCATTCTGAAGTTGAACCAGCCTGAGTTAACATACGTGTAGCACTTTAAAAATGCAGAATTTCTAATGGAGTATTATAAATGTTTAGTGGTGATAGAAACATTTTTGAGGTCTCACCCCACATAGTTTTAAAGCCTCTATAGAAGAATTTAGTACATCACGCGTTTCATAGTTTCATAGTTGTTAGGGCCGGAAGGGACCTGAGCAGATCATCAAATCCAAACCCCTGCCCTGGGCAGGAAAGGATGCTGGGGTCGGACGATTTAAATCAATTTCAGCTTGATTTAAATCCTTAAAGGTACTTAAACACCTTTTTTTTCACTTTTAGGTACCAACAGGATTCACAAAATGGCTGCTCAGCGGCTACATGTCCCCAGTGATTATAGTGTTCATAAAGTGGCCTAACCATTGACCTAAACATAAATCAAGGGGGTTCACTAGAGGCTCTGAAGTGGGATTCTGAAACTTGACAGGGAAGAACTATTTCCTCTGATCTTATGGACATGTTCAGAGTATGCCTGAGATCTGATACTTGGCAGACCCTGAAACAGGAGAGTCAGAGACTGGCCACTGGTGGGTGGAGGGGCAGCATATATGTATGTGTAGCCTCACTGAGTGGGTTATAATGTTCACTTGGGGAATGGGAGGCCTAGATTCAAAAGTTGAAGCTTTTCTTGAATTTGGAGCAGAGACTTAAGCACTGATTTCATACATTCTAGATAAGTGTCCTAATCACCAGGTTCTTGGTTATTCTCGGAGGTGTTACTTTCTGCATTGTTTTTCGTGACAAACACCTGACTAAACAGATGGTGGCTTAAGTGCCTAACTTAAAGAAAAGGTTCATGGCTGAGTATCTTATCTCTGAGTAAGTTAGGTGCTTTTATGTTTACTAATACAGTAATTTAAAACACTTAAAATTAGTTTTCAGAGCCAAGTGTTATGGAAGGAGTGAGACTGAGAAAAAGTACATAATCCTAATATGATTTCAGGCTATATGATGCCCTGGAAGGTGTTAACTTGCCTGAGACTCCTCAGTGGAAGGCAGAACAATTATTTGAGGTCCCTGAAGGATCACTCTTTTCTTTTATGTCTTGGATTTCTTTCATTTCTTGAAGTGCAAACAAATGACTAGGAGGAAACAGTTAGGAGATTGAAATTAGCCTAGAAATAAGAAAGGCAATTTTGGAAAGTGCAAGAAATTCAGCTCAATCATTTTACAAGGGTGGAATAACATTTTGGTCAATGAATTTGCAGACTTTCAAAGGAACTAACAAAAAAACTATGAATCTAGTATATTGTTACCTAGTTTCTGAATTTAATCAATTTTGAATGTTGTGAACATTTACATCAATATGGTTTTGCAACTTAAGAATAAAACTGCTTTTTTGTTTCATCAGAATAAATCAATTCAACATTCACATTCTCTGTCTAAAATACTCTGAAATGCAAAAATGCTTTGTCATTTTGAGAAATGTGTGTGTCCAGGGACCAATTTAAGTTGGCCTAATGAAAGATATCAGATTCACCCAAAGAACCTTGTCCTTAGACCAACACGGCTACAACCTACACACCTGTGTCCAGGGACAACATTTTCAAAAATGATTAGTGATCCTCGGTGCTTCAGTCTTTTCTTAGCCCCCTACAGAGAACATTTAGGGCCTGTCCTCTGAAAGTCAGGACCATCTGGCTTTTAGTGAAACAACTAATTTGGGCCAACTACAGATCTGGCCTATGGATTTTGGTCCCTTGCCTATTGTTTAGCAAAGCACTTTTTTTGGAAAACTATTTTAAAGTTATACATAAGATCTCATAGCAAGGGACCAAAATACCCTGAAATATTCTTTCTTTGATTTCACCCCATTACTTCTAGTTACATCTCTTTGCTATGTGCTAAGCAGCTCATTTCCCTCTTGTGTGTTTGCATCCATCAAATTACTGTAGAAATACGCACCCTTAGAAATTCCCCAAACAAATGACGTGCCAGGCTTTATCTTCAATTGCAGCTGCTCTGATTTATGCTGGTGTTAGATCTGGTCTGCACAGAACTTTAAAACTTTTATTCATATGTTAGTCTTTTCAGTGCCGTAATTATTATATTTGTTATTCTTTGAATCCTGTCCCTTCCTCCCATGATGCTTACACACTTGTGCGTACTACCCATGGAATCTGGGGAAGGAAAAGTTTTGCCAACAGACCTTCATTTTGTTTGGTAAATTTAGCTGACATCAAATGTTGACCGATTCATCTTTTAAAAAGCTCTTGTTTTAGTAAATTAACATTTTTCAAAAACAGATCGTGGACAAAATCCTGATCTCATAAACTACAATGAAACCAGGATTCAATACACTATTCTATAAAAACAGATGGAGAAAGCATCTTTTGCAAGATGGATCAGGCTGATAGACATTTTGGACTGTGTAGCAGTTGCTTTTAACATTACTTTTTGTTCAGTATGTGGAACATTCAATTGCTACAGAACCTAGTGAAGTCCATTAGACATTTATAAGTTTATTTTGTCATTGCAGGGATTTCACATGAGCTTATGTTTCTGACTACAGTATAACCACTGCAGCATCACACAAGCAAAGGGAATTTACCATCACCTGCTGTGTGCCAGACTTCTCATATCCAAGCTATCACACATCCAAGGACTGTACACACTGTCTTTACAATAGTATCATGCTGACCAGACACACTGACTTGCGGCATCAGTTGGGAACAGAGAGACTCCCCTACTGGGCAGGCTTAAAGTGATGTGTAAAGAAAGCTTAAAACCCTACAGGTTGGTTGGGATGGTGGGTTGTGAATTATTTATGTGATTAAAAGTGTGCGCTTGCATAGAGAATATAAATTACCTAAAATGTTTAAAAGGAAAACTCTATTCATTTTATGCAGCCCAGCAGCCCAAGGTTTCAGGAAACAAACAAAAAAACAAAAGGAGAAGGAAAGAAAAAAAACCCAACACTTTCCACTTCAGAGAAACAGCAGAATATTAGAAAACAAAAGAATGAGTCCAGATCTGCCTGGAGAGGCTGCAACTCTAATTAATTTCAACCAGGAGCTTAACCCACACCTAGGTTTAGTACAAAGGTTTTAAAATACAATATATGTGCATGAGCCTATGCCTGTTTCGATTCAGTGTGGTAGGAATGAAGCCATTCCAACATGCAGTGCCTACCCATGGACACCACTCTGGTACATGATCCAGTACGCCTTCACTGGTTCTTTCTTCTAGGTTCTCATGCAACTAAGTTGGGAAACCCTCTCCTCACCTCAAAGAGGTGAGAACAAAAGGGTAAACACAATTTTCAAAAGCACCAAGGATTAGGTGTCCAATTCCTACTGGAATCAAGTGCCTAGGTCCAATTTCTGCATTTGAAAATTTCCCCCAATAATGGTATTATCAACCACTCAGTCAATTCCTAAAGGTCTAAACAAGAAGTATGGAATTAACAAGATACGTAGGCCACGTTCTATTTTTTAACTAAGATGCCCCCATCTTAGCTTTCTTTCTGACTTTTTTTCCAAGGTAACAGAACTAGGGCATAAGAATGTAATCCAAATTTTCCTGTTCTTTCTATGGGGTGTCCAGGAACCCTTCAGAGATACTATTTTGCCCTAAAGAATCACTGGGCTCTCCCATTTTCCTCAGTGGGCATTTTGTTGGTACCATCAGAGATGGATCCTGGTTCACTGAGGATATGCATAGCTCTCCATTCTTTTAAAAGGAAATCTTGTGTAAAAGACACCTCTGTCCGGTCAGAATTCAACTTGGCCTTTACTATGTAAAATGCAGATGTCTTAGCAGGATTCAAGACCTGAGCAAGGAGACACCCATCTGAACCAGTGGGTCTACCTAACGAACAACAGCGTTGACTTCAGTGAGAAACAACTCTTCTGCCACCTCCAAAAATTTGTAAGTGGTTAAATCACGTGCCAAAGTCATAGGAGACCTGGACTCTAGGCATAGATAAGACTCTGAGGGTTCAAATCTGTATCTTTCGTGTCCAAGCAGAGTGCCCTACCACCAAGCTATGAACAGGCATACATCATTACCTCTCCCATTTAAGGCAGATTACAGGGCAGTAAGGGGGAACAGTCGTTGGCCTCAAAGGAGGACAAACAAAAAAGAACGTAACTCTGCAGACCATGGCTGGAGCCATCAGTTCTCACTCCTGGTCCAGAAGCACAGCCACAGCAAACTGACCCAAACTGAGAGTACATGGAGTTAGCTGTCTAGGTGGCAATCTTGGTTTGCTTCTGAGCATGGACTATGGGGACAAGAGATGTCTAAAGTGAAAGTGAAGATATGTACAGAAGCTAAGCATCTTAGCAAAATTACACAAGTTTTCTTAGCTTAGCACAAGGCAGAGCAGGGTTCTGATTAATGGCTTGCCTAAAAATATGTAAGTCCTACTTAGACATTTTAGGCTAAGTACAATTTTTCAAAAAGCCCCTGGCAGAAAGGGTTAGATTGCACTTTACTTGGAGTGCTACAAGTTAGAGGATGTTCCAACTGAACAGACATGTGCCGTTCATTGGAGGAGCTCAGTGCATCTACAATGGTCAAGGCCAGCAGGTGGGGGGTGTTCCCACAGGCCCCCCAAGAGCCTGCCAGAGAGGCCCCCCATAGTCCCACCCTCCAAGCCCCATCTCTGCTGCCAGCTAGGGACTGTCAGCAGAGGCTGGGAGGGAGGAGGAGGAGTAGTGAACCCCCTTGCCGCATGAAACCAGTCCCCCCTCCCCAGACTCCAGCCAGCAAGCTGTGGAGGGGGGCGGCTTATGC
>NW_005841908.1:1306366-1348299 GCF_000455745.1 Alligator sinensis
GATTCAGAGGGATTCTGTTCACCTGTGTGCTTGTGTCTGACTGCATTTTATTGTTGCTCTTATGAACTGATTCTTGGCATATGAGGGTGTCAGCCTGTCCATGCTGATCAGCCCGGCCAGGTCAGGCGTGTCACATTAATTTGTGTGTATTTGTGTGTATGACTGATTTGGTGACTGGAGGAACCCAGCCCCATTGAGATGGAGTCCTGAAAGATAGCTCCATTGGGGGTGAGGGCTTGCAGAAGGGAGAGATACAGCTCCGTATAGTAACACAAGCAGCACATTGACAGAATCACCAAGACCCTAGAAACTATCCCTAATAAATGAGCACAACCCAAAGTAATGGGCAAATTTGGTAACACAGGGAAGTCACGCTGCTGCTTCCTGGGCATAGGGAAATTCCAGACCAGACTGCCCCTCCTGCAGCTGCTCATGGTCACTGTCAAGAGGAAGAGGGAGACCCCTCATTGCAGGGACCTGGATCATGCCCCCCAAAACCCACAGCTAGCAAGCTGTGGGGATCCCTCATGGTGTGGGGGGGTCCCTTACATAACCTCTTTACAGCAGCAGCCAGGAGCTGCAGCAGAGCTGCCCAGCCCCATACTTCACTGTGCCAGGAACTGAGGTGGGGGCAAGGAAGCTTCCCATGCTCCACAAACCCAAGCCAACCCCTTCCCCGCAAGCCAGAAAGCTGTGGGGGAGCTTCATGGCAGGGGGCGCCCTTCCCTCCCTGGCTGCAGTTCCCAGAACTGTGAAAAGCCAGAGCAGACCTGCTCTGCAGCTACTGGCGACATCTGCCAAGCTTTGCTTGGGCAGGGGTAGGTGAACGGAGCTCCCCTGCCATGTGGACCCAACTGCCCCCCCCCCCCCACTCCCCCACGACCCCCCCCCCCCAAGTCTCAGGATAGGAAACTGTAGGGGCCCTCACAGGGAGGGGCTCTTTCCCCCCCTTCGCCCCTCCAGCTGCTGCTGCCAGTGGCCAGATGGCAAGGGCAGGGGCAAGGCTGGGGAGAGGGGCCGCTCCAGCATGCTTAAAGTGCATTAAGTGTGACATCTGTACCTAGCCTTAGTGTCTAGCTCAGAATGGCTTATTTTTCCATTCTGTCCTCTAATCCATTACTTCTTGTCTGCTACTGAACTAAAAGCTCTTCAGGACAGAGGATTTAACTGCATAGTTACCTGTAAAGTGTCTATTAAGAATTAAGAGGTCCTTGTTTTTGCTGGCCTGATATTGTGATCCTGTCTTGCCAGTGAAACAGGAGACATTTATTCGCAGGAAGATGGCTGCTCCACAAATCCCCCCTGTCATAAAAGGTAACTTCCATTGGACAACAGTGAATTCACATACAACAACTATAAATCTCTACCTTCTTTAAATTCCACCTTAAGAATCCACTGCAGGCTTAGAAGTGACAATCATAATTAAACACGTTGTTTTAAAATACTTTTCACAGTTTATTGGTAGTGAGAAGTACTTCTTTTGCTGTCTGAATGTTCTGACAGCTATGCTGAGTGAAATCAGGTTAGCTTTCTTTTAACAAGAGCAAAATAAAGATTTCTACTCCTGTTGCAGGTGTAACAAGCTAGTAAGAATGCCACTGGGCACTAAACCAAGGAACTGAAAAAAAAACCACAAGGCATTCATTTAATATTACAGAGAAGACATTTTGCTCTGTATTTCCCTTATTCCAGCAACCCTAGAACATACCCACTCCTGCTAGGTGAAAACTTCTTTGTTAGCCACGCTTAGCTGGTACAATAATTTTTGTTCATTTGAATCCTTCTTTGATAACATAATGGATTTTCTAGACAAAGGAAATGCCATCTTTCAAATCTATCTAGACTTCCATAAAGTATTTCCTTAGGTACCATAAGAAAAATTATTACTAGGGTGGAGAATATAGGAAGTAGTGGAGCAACTGTAAGATATGTAAGTATAAGCAACTAGCTCAAGGGGGACAAGAATGGGTTGTATTGAACGGGGAATTAGTGTGCCAGAGTTATAAATAGAATCCCTCAAGGATTAATCTTGGGTCTAACCTCATTTAATCTTTCCTTTAATGAACACAAATGACAGCAATGTACATATGAAATTGGCTAATGAAAAACTGACAGCATGATCAACACACAGGAAGATCATGTCTTGCAGGAAAATATGGAAGAATCTGAGACATGCAGTGACAGAAATGGGATGGAATTCAGGAATACAAAAAGCCCCTAGGGACTAATAAAACTCAGTTCTACCCCACCAGAACTGAGCAACAGGTCCGCACCTCTTGCTGCCCCAGCAGAGCCTGCTGAGTTGACTTTTTGCATGATATTAGATGAGGAAAAAAATGTCAGCAAGATTTCAGTTAACTCAAAAAAGCAGTAGCAAGGACATCACCTTTCATTCAATATTTCAGGAGCTAGAACTTTTCCTCACCATGTGGAAGACCTGGGCTCAATTCCTGTCGCTCAATTCAAGTGAATCAACATGAAAGGCTGAAAACACTTCACCCCAGAACACCCTGGTGGGTAGGCATGTTTTTGAGACAGGGGAATTTTATTCTTGTCCCTGAGAAATGGGTTTGAATCTTTTTCAGAAGAAGATGGAATTAAAGTGTTTTGGAAGAAACAATCTGAGTCAAATTGTTAGACAGATAAAGGCGACACAAAATAGTACATTCAGGCCTGCTGGTGTACAGAGCTTCATGCACTAGACAGTGAAGCAACAGAAACCTATTGCTGATTCTCAAGACAACAGCACATGGCAGTTCAATGTAATCAGCAAAATAAGTAATGAAATTCTTCAACACAGTGTAGAAAACTAATGTCCCAGTTTAGTGGATCAAAAGAATTGACAAAGGCTACTTCAACAAGACCCCTGGAAACAAAAGAGCTGACACGAAAAATCCCCCTGGTCCCATCCTCCCTAAAACAGAATAAGAATTCAGCCTCCTTTGCTTTCAGATCCAGCATGTCTCCACTGTATATTTTGGGCCCAGTGTCTAATATTTCTTTAGGTGAGAAAAGAGCTGGTTGGATTATAGGAATACAAATGGATTAATTTGGGGTGGATTAGACACACAGCAAAATATGTTTGTCTTGTATTAGCATAACTGTGTCATAAAAATGTAGATTCCAAGACAGAGATTATTTGTGGCATTGCTAATATGTTGTTGCTATAGCAAAAGATGTACACAATATTTACACTGTATTTGACCACATAAAACATGTCGTATACAGACACAATTTTTCATTATATGAAAAAGAGTCAGAGGGCTCTTCATGCTTCCAGTACCAGTGCTCCTGATTTTCCCTTATTTTTTACCTTTAAGAAACAAATGCAGTTTTAAACCATCATTACTGTATTTTGAACAGTTAATATTTTATATCGTGACATTGCTGCTCAGAGGTAACAGGTTTAGTTGATTACTATTTGTTTATAGTGCTGGAGAAACCTGCAATCATAGAGAACATAAAAGGATTGCAATTAGATCTATTGGTTGAGAGCTGCACCTCAGTGACCCACTGTAAAGTGCTTAGCACTATCAAAGAGATAATGCCTACTTGCAGCTGGCACATCTGTACATAATAATATGGGCTACACTGACACAGCCACTAAAGACTGCCACTACCCTCTTTAACTAGAAGCAGAAAACAGATCATGCTTTTAAAGAGTGTATCAACAAAAAACCTACTACATGTCTTCAGAATTAGCACATTCATGTTTATGAGAAGCTTTTCCTTTTTACTACTAGTTCTTCAAAGAATCAAAATAAGGACTTTAAACAAAAGGCCAGGGACACATCTCAAGGTAGCATTAGCTCCACCAATTGCAACCAGTTACAGCAGGGATGCATTTAACCCTCCCCGCCTCCTCAGCTCCTGATCTATTTATTAAACATTTCCCCAAATCAAAGCCACATGCACAAAACAGAATGCAAGTAAGGGGGATATATTTTTGTTATTGACACCAAGATAGGACAACAAGGCCACATCCCCACAAGCAGAAACGTGCAGTTTGCAGCACTTCAAAGTCTTCTGAGGCACCATGAAATGCACACAGCGCACGTGAATCTGTTTGCCACACTGCATAATTGCAGCACAGTGGCAAAATTAAATACCAGGAAGTACCGATATTTAAAAGAAAACACAGGAAAAAAAAGTGGCATGGCACACGTGACTGCAGCATGTGTTGCCAGACACAGAAGCCTGGCTAACCAGGGCCAGGCTGCACCAAGTACCCGGATTACCACCGCTGCAGCCTCAGGACCCCAGGCCCCTGGGGCCCCAGCCACCCCTACCCCACCCAGGGCAACTTGCCCTGCACCAGAGCACATGTGCGGGGCATATCCAGGAGCAACTAGCAATGGTACAAATATGTGCCACTGCCAATTGTCCCTGGGATAAGGCACATTCCCATTAGTGGGGACATGCCCCAAGGATCTACCTGTGCCTAAGCATCTCCTGCAAGGTACTGAGGTCTTGATTCAGAAAAACATGCCTGAATTGGACACAGACATAATATTTTGCTTAACCAAAAAAAAAAACCCTTCTTTCTGGGACTGTTTTTAATTTTCATCTTTAAAACGTGCAACTTTCACCAAAAAAGGAGCAAATTTTATCGCTCTATTTTCTATCTGTTCTGACTTGACATGTGTCAAACCCAAAAGTGAAGCCGGGTAGGCTGTGCCTGAGACCCACATTCTTCAGAGCACTGGGGAAAGGTATAAGCTAACCTTGATTGCTTTAGATCAGGGCTTAAATCCTCAACCTTAAACGAGCAAGAGAAATGATAACATAAAACCTGACTCCATGAAGGAAGTTGGGCTACATGGCCCAGTTCCGGCCTTATGATTCTGTGATTCTGCCTCACTCAGCCAGCTTCCACTTACTGGGGGTGGAGTTGGGGGGCAGGAATAATTTCCC
Source organism: Alligator sinensis (assembly GCF_000455745.1). Classification (NCBI taxonomy): domain Eukaryota; kingdom Metazoa; phylum Chordata; order Crocodylia; family Alligatoridae; genus Alligator; species Alligator sinensis. The sequence goes on from NW_005841908.1 coordinate 1,311,281, forward strand.
TTGCTTCCTTTCTGGGCACCTTGGAATGTGAGAACAAGCCTGATTCTGATTTTCTGATTTGAGTTACACCACTGTAAAGCACTGGGCTGGCCCAAGTATGATCATGATGCAAGATCACAATCAGCCCTCATGGAGGAAATGGGTGTCTAAAATATCTGAACATGCATCTCACTGAGCCATAGTATTAGCTCAACATTCTTGTGTGCTGTATATTTGGAAATGATCCTGTGAAGTGAAGTGAAGCCCCCAAAACTAAGCCTATAACTTCTAGGCTTTGGTTTCAAAAGGGCAAACATTCTCTCAAGCAAATCCCGGGACGTCATTCTCCCCCTGTACTCAGCCTTATTGAGGCCACAGCTGGAGTACTGTGTCCAGTTTTGGGCTCCACAATTCAAAAAGGATGTGGAGAAGCTTGAGAGAGTCCAGAGAAGAGCCACGCGCATGATCAGAGGTCAGGGAAGCAGACCCTACGATGACAGGCTGAGAGCCCTGGGGCTCTTTAGCCTGAAAAAGCGCAGGCTCAGGGGTGATCTGATGGCCACCTACAAGTTTATCAGGGGTGACCACCAGCATCTGGGGGAACGTTTGTTCACCAGAGCGCCCCAAGGGATGACGAGGTCGAATGGTCACAAACTACTTCAAGATCGTTTCAGGCTGGACATAAGGAAGAATTTCTTTACTGTCCGAGCCCCCAAGGTCTGGAACAGCCTGCCACCGGAGGTGGTTCAAGCGCCTTCATTGAACACCTTCAAGATGAAACTGGATGCTTATCTTGCTGGGATCCTATGACCCCAGCTGACTTCCTGCCCTTTGGGCAGGGGGCTGGACTCGATGATCTTCCGAGGTCCCTTCCAGCCCTGATGTCTATGAAATCTATGAAATCTATGAAAAATTGCATCTATAACCTGGGACCTCATCAGGTCGAAATAACAGAGAAGGAAAAAGAACTAGGTGTTCTAGTCTTTCAACGCATGACTGGGTAACCAGTGTGATGAATCTGTGAAAAAAGCAAATCTGATTGTATTTCCTAGCAGAAGCAGAAGCCCTAGCCATATTCTCTGGTAGAACTAGGGCAAGCAGTTGAACTCCTGAAATATTTAAATGCTAATGAGAGAAGATGAGGAACAAACAAGAAGAATTAAAGATCCTAGAACAATCACAGTTCATGATGTAATTGGGATAGTTCACATGACTGGAGTAAGATTACAGATGGATATAAGTTGTTCAGGAAGCATAGGCAAGAAAAAACAAGGTCTTGCCCTATAAATGAAGGTTGTGTACACACATTCTGAGGTTCAGCCCAAAGTGGAAGGTAGGTTTGTTAAAGCCTCTGGGTAAAGAGCAGTGGGGTAAAGGGCAGAGGGGTGAGCAGCAGTGGGGGATGTCATGGTGGCTGGCTGCTATAGGCCATCGAACCAAAACGAGGAGGTGGATGAGATCTTCTTTAAATAATCAGTGGAAGCTTCCAAAATGCAGTCCCTGCTTCACATTGGAGGACTTCAATTATTGAGACATCTGCTGGGAGAGAAATACAGCAGTACACAAGGAGTCCAGCAAATTTTGTAGTATGAGGAGAGATTTGATAACAGTCTTCAAATACCTGAAGGGTAATTATAGAGAGGATGGAGATGGGCTTTTTTCTAGTCAAAAGTCAACTTACATCCGAAAAAACTACTTCACAGTCAGGGCGGCTAGGAGCTGGAACCAACTTCCAAGGGAGGTGGTGCTGGCCCCTACCCTGGGGATCTTTAAGAAGAGGCTGGATACTTACCTGGCTGGACTCATTTGAGTCCCGTTTTTGTTTTTAGGGTGAGTGGTTTTGTTTGTTTGTTTGTTTGTTTTGTTTTGTTTTGTGTTTTGGGGGGGGTTGTTCTCCCGCCCTGGCGGGGGGTCGGGCTAGAAGATCTATTAGGTCCCTTCCGACCCTGAAACTATGAAACTATGAAAAGGGGCCAAAGGGGAGTCAAAGGGGACAGGAATATGACCAATGGTCTCAATCTGAAATAGAGGAAATTTAGGTTGGAGATTAGAAAGAATTTTCTAACTATGAGGGTGGTCAAGCATTGGAACGAAAACTAAGATGACCTGAAAGTTGTTTTCTACAAACACATTACCAAAGGAAACAACATAGAGGAGAAAAACTTTCTGAGTTAGGACAGTGTTGACACAAGAATCAGTGAGTATAAACTGGTGATGAATAAATTTAGGCTGGAAATTAGAAGTTTCCGAAACATTCAAGAAGTTAAGTTTTGAATAGCTGCCCAGTAGGCAGAGTAGAGACAAAAAAACCTAACTGCCCTTCATGATGTGGTTGCCCATGATAGCAATGAACTAGCCTTAAAGATTCAGCCTTGTGCCCTCACATGTGCTTGCTCAGACATGCCTGCCCAAGACAGTACTTGTCCCTGAAGTGTACTTATTTAAGACATAAAAGATAGTAACCCAGACTGGCAATGTGTTTTATAAAAGCGGAATCCTTTGCTAATACGAGCTCTATCAACTACATACGAATTCATCTGCACTGAATATGTGCAGAATCTAGACTTTAAGACCAGAAGCAAGATATAGGCTTGTCACAGGTAAATTTGATTAAATAATTTCTCCCCCTCCCAGAAACATTACAGAGCAGTTTGCTGCTTAGGGCAAAAGCAGCTCCTGGGTGTCGGAGCCAGCAGTGTAGCCAGCGAGCAGCAGTGATGACTGTTATGTTTCATACAATGCCAAATCACTCTGCTGTAGTATTGTTACTGCTCCCTCCACCCAAAAAAATGACTGGTAGAAACTTTCACTGAGTGGAAGGTTCTTATAACCATGACTGCAATATGGATCGCTTACTATGATACTATGGATATGCATGTTGAAGCAAGGATGGATTCCCATTATTATAAATTGATTTTATATTAGGATTAACAATATACATCTTCCATGGTAGTTTTTCAAAAGCATTACCATATATTACACACTTTCCAGGCCCAGGGAATATCTAACCATTCCATCCTTCCATATAATTGTTAGTAAGATGATAATGATGTAGATCCTGATTTTAGCCATGGTCTAAATAACAAGCAAGTTTAAGTCTGCATTTAATACAAAGCAATTAGTACAGGGTAAATGCTAATGCTTACTGTGTTAGATTGAGTATTATATTTTAAAAACATAGTTTAGACGATTCTTTCTGCAAAAGTGAAGGAATGAACAGACCTGTCATACAGTTCATTTACTATATTCTCAATGGAACACAGCAAGAAATGATAATCCCAATATTTTGATGGTGGAAAGATTATACCATAAAGCATCAGTTACATGGTGACTGATTTAAGGGGCAGTCCTGCAATCTGATGATTTGTGTGAATAGACTTCTGTATGAGCACTACTAACTTTATCTGGACTCTATTCAAACCTAAATGTCTGCCTGTATAGTTCAGCTGTCAGGATTATGATATAGATATTGTTAGAAACTTAATATTTACATTTTGTCCCCTTTGATGGAATGTGTTGTACAACATTAACATTGGCCTATAACATTTTAAAAGTAGATCCAGGCAGACAATGAAGTACAGTTCATATAACTGATTTGTTTCATTTCTATCTTGGTTTGTTTTTTAAGTAATTAAAATGAAAAAAATCTGTAGGTAATAATACTTTCATACTTATGATTTTTTAATGGTAAGCTAGGCTTCCAACTAAAGAATGAGTTATGCAGTTAAGAAAAAAATAAACCATTTGTATTAATGAGTTTTCAATCATTATTTTGGCTTTATTGGTTTATTGCAAAGTGTTATTTTTCAACCTAAACAACCTTTAAAATGTAAAAGTTGACTAAACATATATTCTCTAATCACTGAGTGGATTTAAAACGATTTCCATGCATCATTTCAATTCCTCAATCAATGAACTAAAAGCATAGGTCTATTTTAATGATATCACTTCTTACATATTGTGAATTCTTGCCAAGCAACCCAGAATGGTTCAGCAAACTAGATTTAGTAATTACCACAACTCTCTCCTCCCTCATCCTTTAGTTCATAATTTGTTGTAGTGCATGTTTGATGGACCATGTTGGATGGAAGTTATTGTTTTTATCAATCTCAATTTATTCCTTTCAGTTTGAAAATAAAAATAAAAAAACTAGCCAATGAGACAGTAAGAGTAAAGGAGAGCCAAGTGCACAATAAGGTTTCTTTGATCTAGACTCATATGAAATGTTTTGGGTCAGAAAGCGATAAAAGGGTTGGGGGCTTAGGGACAGGATGCCAGCTCTTAAGGTTGATTTAGAAAGGACTGACCTCATTGCCAAGAGTGTAGGTGACTGGTAAGGGGGTATGGGAGCGGAGGGCATGTGCCCCCCCTGACAACTCCATCCCTACTGCCGATGCCGGCTTCTACGGGTGCTTGCCAGCCTTGTCCCCGCTGCCACCAGTTTCTGTGGGTGCTCACCAGCCCCATCCCCACTGCCACCGGCTTCTACAGGTGCCCACGCAGACTCAAGAGGCAACAGTCGCTCATGGCCAAGAGTAGAGATAGCCAGTCCTTTCTGAACATCTGGGAATGGGGACAAGCCAAGCAGGCATTACCAGAATTACCAAGGGGCAGGGGCACAGGAGACTGGTAGGGGGTGCATGGGGATGCACGTGCCCCCCCTGAAGGGGCTGGTGCCCCCCCTGACAGGGCCACCACTATTGGCAGCTTCTGCGGGTGCCCCCTCAGATTCAGGAGGCACCAGTCACTCATGGGCAGGGGGCACTAGAGAGGCACAGGGTCCAAGGTTGGGGAGGAGTGTAGGAATCTACCCCATGCTAGGGACTTCAAAACAGTCCCTGGCTGCTGCTGGTGCTATAGCCGTTAATGGTCTCCCAAGTATCTCATCTGTTGCTCTTAAAGCAGCAGCATAGTGTCCATGTGCTCTGCTGAACTCCACACGGATAGGGCCTGATTCTGGTGCCCCTCCTAACTTGGTGTCCCATTCACCCACCCCTAGTTGTTATGCTACTGGGTCATTGAGACCCCTCTATATGTTACATGTATTATGCAATTCATTGGCAAATTATGTAATTCGTTTAGACTAGCTATATGTGCAAAGTAACAATCATAACATAAGGTCCAACCAGCTGTAAAGTTAGAGTTAGAGCTGAAAAATGTGTTATAAGTGTATAGCTGTTTTCTATATGCCCTGATGGTTGGGAGTCCTGTCATTTGTGGCACTCAGTCATGACAGTGCATGTGATGCTGCTGTAGCTGGGTGTCCCATCAGCTGCAGGTCCCCCAGCTGGGGCAATGCATGGAGCACTACCACAGCTATGAATCTCATCAACTGCAGAACTCACAGCTGCAGGAGCTTGCTACTCACTGGTACAGGGAGAGCCTGGAATAGCAATCCCAGGTTGTACCAGAAATAAGACATCGTTGTATCTGATGCTGGATCCCACTATCGCACCTCCTGCCAGTCATATGGGGCATGACACAAGGCAAAATTGTATGGATTATACATCAGATCCTATCATGTCTTTACCTGAAGATCTAGAGGGGCCCTAAGTGATGCAAAAACAATACTAATTTAAGTGATAGGAAAATTATGAACTTTTTTTTCTATGAAAGTAAATGCAATCAAATATTTACATACAGCATACGGCTTAAAATACTGATCATTTACCTTAGGAGATCATGTGGCCTCTGAGAAGCTATATAACTGTACCATCATGTTAATACATTAAGAATACATATGTGAGCATGGGGGAGAGAACCATATGAATCAGCTAAACATTTGCAGGTATGTTCATTTTCCTCAAAATACTGAAATCTGTTAAATTCTCTCAGGTGCAATGCTTCAATTCAATTATTTGTTGACACTTATATTTCAAACTTACTTCAAATACTTCTTTCCAGCCTGTTTTTTCCTCACAAATGTTGTTCAAATTTAGCCTGAACATTTCTAAACCATGTTTTCTTTCCAACATTTCCCAGATGTATTTCCATTAAAGATGGTTTTGTGTAGTTTGGTAGCAACGTCTTCAAAGCCTCATTTGTCTAAGACAGAAAAGAGGTGATTAAAATTAATAAATTATTTAATCCAACATATGTTCAACTTTTTTTTGTTTCCTTCTGCAATATAATTATGGCAGAGCAGTAGTACTTTTGCATCAGTGTATACCATTTATCTAATTAGCTAAAATAGATAATTTGGTTTAATAATTACCTTATTGTCAGTAGTACTGCTCTGTATATTTTTAAAATTTAAGCTCTTAAAACACAGCTTGTTAATTTAAGGAGAGAATGATTTAGAAATAATTGCACAGCACTTAAAATAACTTCCCTTTTCTAAATGCAGTCTAAAGATTTAGATGAATCACAGAGAGATTAATAAAGTTTGTCAATAGTTTGTTACAATAATGCTCATGCTCAAAGACAGAGTTTTAATAATATAAATGGAGAGGCAGCATGAAAAGAATATAGAATCAATTTTGTCTTGCTGGGAAAACATAAGGGGACAGATTCTCATTTTACTTATACTGGTTTTACACCCTTGTAACTATTATCATCAGTGGAGTTACTCACTCGGTTCTCCAAGTAAAATCAGGCTCAGGCCCAAGAACATTAAATGAGTTACTGTTAAGCTAAGTGGTAAATGGCTTTAATAAATATAACAATGGGAGAAGGTATCTCTAGGGAGAAAAACGAAAAGAAGGAGATTAAATTAATAATGACTCAAAATAGCTGAGATACTCAGTTCCTTTAAAAAAATGCGTCTTCAACAAAAGACAAAGTTAGGACAATTTAATAATGTGTAAACCTTATGAAAAAATAGAGAATAATTGGGGAAAGTAGCCATATACAAAGCAGTTGACCTAAACTATATGGATTAGAGTATTTTGAGGGACTAGCAAATGATCTCATTGATCATCGAGTTAGAGAAATCATGGGAAATGTAACGCATTGTAAAAAATAGAGCTAAACCTGAGTCATGGTTTTCTAAAACTGATTTTGAGCAGCCAATTTGAGTCACCTTAGAAAGGGCTATACTTTTAACAAAGATTACACTTTGAAAATGGACCCACTTTTTTGAGGCCCTTTATTGTATGAACAGTTTGCATGTATGATCAGTTAAGGAGTCCTCATTGAGGCTTTTAGTCCAGGTTTGACAAAAATCTTTCAGGGATGGCCTACCCCAAGCTTGAAATCGACTGGATGACCTCTTGAGGTCCCTTCTAGCCCTATGATTCTGAGAACCCAAAAGGTATTTCACTTTATTTCATAGAAGACATTCAAGGAGCAGCATCGACAAACAAATTAATATTAAAAATCTCAAATCTAAATTAAATCCTACTATTTCTCCCTGCTTATCAAGGTTACCCTGTGCTTCTTCTTTAAGAATGCATAATCTAAACCACATAATAGTAAAATAAGTTTTAATGTATTACAATACAATATCATTTCAATATCCTACCAGCATTATTACAAGAAACATTTAAATCTAATCTATCAGTAATGATTTTGCAAAATCCATCTCAGCAGCTTTATTGAATTCACAGGGATGGCATCAAGCTGCAGAAACAGTGCAGGGCTGAAAAGTTGCTTCTTATCACTGCATTGTGAATTTTTTGTTTCATTTTGAAACTAGTAGACTTCATCATCTGTATATCACAGATCTTTAAATTGAACCCAGGTACCCTTATATTAAAACAAAATCTTTTGGCAATTCTATGCATTTTAGACTGTGTACCATGAGGGGACAAAGATCAAGTAACATCGCTACCCAAAATGTGTGCCATATTAGGGAATAATGAATTGAATTATGTCCCAGAATTGCTTCAGTTAGGTGTTAGATTCAACATGAACAGGTAACTAACTAAAAGAACAGCACATAGGCTAGTGGAGCTCAACCTTTTAGAGCAGCAGGTAGGTTGCATCGCAGGCCACAACTCCCAGATAGCCAAGGGTGGGAGGGATAGGGGGCGGAGAGATAATAGCTGCCAATGTCAGAAGATGGCAAGGAAGAGAGGACAGAGCTTGCCTCTGGGAAGCAGTGCCTGCCTAGGGCAGTGCAGAGGGAGAGAGTAAGCAGCACCTGCCATAAGTGAGCAAAAGAGGGAGGACGGAAGGCTTTGGAGGGGATCAACAGCATGACACAGGGAGGAAAAGGGGCTTTACTGCTAATCCCTTGTGCTGCGAATTGGATCCAGTCACTTCAGAGACCACAACTGCCCCACGGGCCATAGACTGAGCATCAATGATGTAGTCTATTGTTTTCTAAGTGCCCAGTGTATAGAAACATCTATATCGCTTAACATTCAGGCAAATTTATAATACATTATTATAAGAATAAACTAGTCATTTTATTAATAGACATTTTTACATTGATATTGATACTTAGCCCTCACAAAACCCTGGTTCTTAATATCATCAGCAAGGCATTCAACTGCTTCAGCAAACAGAGTAATTTACCCTGCCTGGGAAGCTACAATTAGAAAGGATGCATCATACCATTTGCCGGTGGGTCACACAGCTATCTGATACTAGTAGCATGTTAAAAATCAGGCAACCTACATTAGATTTCGTGCTCTGGGGGATAAATGTTGTCTAGCAATTTTAGTGGCTAGAGATCCGATAGTCAAACCCATAAATCTGGCACATTCATTCTAAGGGGCAGAGTAAATGAGTCTAGTTGTTGCTGAAGTGATCTTGCACATCTCAAAGTTAACTTGCATGTGAAATGAGGTATCGCTCATACACGACTACCTCCTACTATGAGGTACAAAGTTTTGCTCCATAACATGAACACTGAAGCAAACAAAAAGATAAATAGCAGTCTGTAGAAGCAAGAATACAATCTGTGGGCGCCTGTTTTGGTGCACTGTCCCAGAGGCTCTGGGGCTTTTGGAGACTCTGGCTGTCAATTCTACAGGACCTTGCATGAGTTGGCGCCGGAGTGGGACAGATGGTCTGATTCAGAGGAAATATGGAATACAAAATCCAGTACACGGGAGAGCTCTGTTGACAGCATCAAGCAGAAAACATTTGGTAATGTCTAACCAAATGTTTACGACTAAAAGCAATTTGACCTGTCTTTGAACATTGCTGCATGGACCAGAAAACTGGTTGATTTTTCATAAACAAATATGAAAATGACAAAGAATCATGGTCAGTGGAATACCTCAGGACTCTCTGTTATGTCCAACCTGCTGTACTTAGTTTCACTAATTAAAGGAGTAAATAACACCCTAATGAAATTCACAGATGAACTCTACACTAGGATCGGATGAAAGAGGCCCTGACTACTTATTGATTATGAAAGTCCCATGTGTTAGCAAATAGTGGATGTCAGGCAGCTGAGAGTCAGGTAGCAGTGGTTAATAGAGATTTAGAGATTTCCTCTCAAGAGTCATGGTTCTGGAATGTCATTGGGTCTATACCAAGGTCAGAGGAAACTCTCACAATCATTAATTTTGCCACTGGCAGAATGCACTGATGATAAGAGAAGAGGACAGGTTTAGGCCAAACATACTGGGCTTCATTATTCCCTAGCACCTAACAAGGAAATAATGCAAATGAGAATACCTAGAATACGGCTCTGTCACATGAGAAGCAGAGCAATGAAATTGTGACAATCCCATCAGAAAATCAAAATCAATCTTTAAGTTATCCAGTCTGCTCTGTCCCTACAAGAAACCTGATGACAGTAATGGTGCTATACTCCTGTAGTTGTATCAGGAGCTTTCGGGGGGAAAAAAGATTCTGGAGAGGCAGCATGATGGTTTGCTACAGAAAAATAAAACTTTTTGTCAACCTCAAAAAAGATATGGAAAAATCAGATTCATGATTGTACTTAGCTCTTTTTAATCTCTAACTAGCTTGCGTATAAGATTTCCAACTATTTGTTTGCTTCCTGAAAAAGCCATGATGTGCTTCCCTCAAAGAGTTTTCAGACAGTGACAAACAGTAGCAGAAGAGGCTATCAACTGAACACTATTACAATTCTTTCCAAGTAGGTAGAAATCACCTGATTTAGCCCTAACTTTCTGCTTCTAAGCCAGAGAATATGAGCCTGTGACATTCAGGATGCTGGTATTCGACAGCTCAATTTAGTTTGGTAATATAGCAATAACATTTTCAGATTTATTCCTGATCTAAAAACACTCTTCTTGTTCAATACCCTTCTCACTATGATAAATAGCTTAGTGCTGTTAAGTTAAAAATAATTATACTTCTTTGCATTCCACATATCTAGACTGCAATTGCTTAGAAGGCAAAAGAAAATGTGGATATTGTTAGCTGCTTGTTTTTTCCTTCTAGTTCTATACCATTTTCTATTTTGAAAACCCCCAGTGAATTGCTGTTGAGTTGGATCAGATCTATGACTTATACCTTTCAGTATCATATGGATCTGACCTATTATAGAGCATATGAATTTGCGGGTGGAGTTAAGAATTAATTCTTCTATGTCCTGACTTCTGTGTCCCTTAATTTTGCACTGAAGTTCTTATAACATTTTGGTATGTAATGTGTTTTATGATCCATTTTTATATACAATTGATCATTGTAAAGCCACATATGTAACAAACACATATAATAAATATACCTCTCTCACCTCTGTCCTTTCTATATGGACATATATATATATAACTACTCCTACACTGTAAAAATGCCTTTCATTATTTAACCTGCTCCCTTCTATTCCCTGATACAATTCCTTGACATGTCCATGCCATTTGTGAATAGCCCTCTGTCTTGTTACAATGATGATATTGATCCATGTTGATTGCATCTAATAAGCAATCTTCCAGGAGTTAAATATATACAATGGAAACAATTGTTATGCTCCTAACTCTATCTCATATTTGCAGATAATCCTTTTACTTGGGTTCGAGATCTTGTCCACTATCATTATTCAAGCTAGCTTCCAAATCACATTCCTATTTTCTCTGCATTTACCCCAAAGACTTTTCTTTATTCGCTCTAAATAATGAATAGAATAAGGAACAATCTTCATGTTGCAGTGCTGTAACTTTAATATTTTTAGCTCAATTACACTAACACTTGGCAAAAGCTAAACAAATCCTAATTTCTCAGTTAACATGTTTTATTTGAAAATAAGAATTATTAATCATTTAGTGCTCAATCCCACAGGGCTCTGGATGAACATCTGCTGATAACAACACTGAGCTATTCAGCTGCTGCTGAGCGTGTTGTTTTTATACTCACAGGCCAATAAAAGGAAGCACATTATTTAGATTCTGAGCTCCTCAGGACAGATATTATGCCTGTCTTCTCCTGCATCTTCTACAGCAGTGAGCCCACTGTTGGCATTTAACAAACAATGAATAATACTAAATAAAAAGAGATGAGATGCTCTTGCAAGCTGGAAAGGATGCTGTGTCCAGTGTACATTGTAAGAGACCGAGCAGCTGGCTGGCAGAAAGACTGTTTATAAGTATCAGGGAGAGCAAGTCTGCTTGCCCTAGAGTGGGCATCAGGTTAGGAAGCAATTCCTTTACATGGTCAGAATAGCTTCCACAACAATTGAATACCTGAACACTTCAACATTCTTCTTCTTTATCAAGACTTTATTCTTGTCTTAGTATCTCCCTTGTCTAGAGCAAAAGGAGAGAAACACCTGTCCTCAAACACACAGACAAAGTCCTCCCCCTTTCTATGGATCACACTGTATAATCTCTTTTGTGGTTAGATGGGTGGTGGTGGCTGGAGAATCTCTTCTGCAAGGGATGGAGGGATCCATCTGCTGGCCTGACCTGTTGTCCCGGGAGGTCTGCTCCTTGCCTGGAGTTCTGGGTGCATGGGTAAAGGGGACAGAGGCACGGGTGGTGTTCTCAATCCTTTCAGTCAAGGGAAAAAGCCCTGGCAGGAGAAGAAACATCCTGCAGATCAATGCATAGCTGAGTCAGTGGCTGGCAAGTGGGGAAACAGGGGAGAAAATCAGGAGGAAGCAGAAGCAGGAGGGGACAACAGAGGAGGCCTCATTCTTCCTGAGAAAGTATGGCCATCAGCAAGTCACCTCAGGTGTCTGTACGTGAATGCACAGAGCCTAGGAAACAAGCAGAAAGAATTAGAAGTCCTCACACAGGCAAGAAACTATGACATGATGGACGCTCTAGGCCTTGTTCCTGACCCTACTAACTGCTCAAAAACATCTTTTCTCATACAAGAGCCATCATGTTTCCTTGTTTTTGGAGTTCAGGGCTGTCTTCTTATGGAAACGGTCTGCAAATGCTTCCTAGTTTTTTATCACTGGGAGATGTTCAGCCCCATCTACTACAGTCCTTTGTCAGGAAGTTGATGGACTCTTTATTTTTTTATAGAAGTCTGGGGCTCCAACCTCTTCTCACACCCCAGCCTTACACCTCCATGTTAATAATAGGTCCAGTCCTATGTTAAGGAAAGCACACAGTCTTTCTCTACAGAATGGTAATAAACGAGAAGAATAAACCCATTTGGGGCATATTTCTTGTTGCTAATTCAATGAGCAACTCTTACACAAAGTCTTGTTGAAGTTATAAGGGATCTGAAGTGTCCGGTGAATTCACTTTTTGCCCCTGCCCGGCTACTGCACTTTTCTACAAATAGTCTCTGGCTTAGATCCTTGAGGTTTCCGACACACTTTGGGTTCTCACACCATTCACTAAACCCACCATCCCTTGAAGTTCTCTCCCAGTCTCAGCTGCCTAATATTGTACTCATCTCAATTAGCATTAAAGCACCCTCATAGCTGACAACACTGTACCCTCCCACCCCCTGTGCTAAGCACTCAGTTATAGTAGCACTGTCAGCCTAGCCCTAAAGTGCTTTTTGGAAATAAAGTGCCAACAGGCAACAAGTAAAGTGCTTAAGGCAAAGGAAAAGTACAAGGGCTAGCAGCTCATCGCACTAAACTCAAAGTCAATATCACCTGGGCTTCGTATTTCCGTTGAGCCCTTAATCATCTGACTGTCTGTCAACATAAAATCGATTCCATTCAGGGATCCTCACTCCCAACAGTCCTGGAGTGTTTTCCTCCCTTCCCTCTTTCCACAGGATCAGGACGCTGCAGGAATAACAAATATGGCAAGCAACCAACTTGGCGTACCAGAGAAATCTTCGGTGAGCTTAACCACAAAAGAAAGTTTACAAGAAGTGGAAACTTGGACAAACATTTTGGGAAGAATATAAGAATATTGTTCAAGCATGCAGGAATGAAGTCAGGAAAGCCAAAGTGCAACTGGAGTTGCAGCTAGCAAAGGGTGCAAAGGATAACAAGAAGGGTTTCTACAAGTATGTCAGCAACAAGAGGAGGATCAGGGAAAGTGTGGGTCCCTTACTGAATAGAGGAGGCAACCTAGTGACAGATGACGAGGAAAAGGCTCAATGTCTTTTTTACTTTGGTCTTCACAGGTAAGGCCAGCTTCCAGACTACTGCACTGGGCAGCACAGTTTGGGGAGAAGGTGAGCAGACCTCAGTGATGAAAGAACAGATTAGGACTATTTAGAAAAGCTGGACATATACAAGTACATGGAGCTGGATGCAGTACAGCCAAGGGTGCAGAAGGAATTGGCTGATGTGATTGCAGAGCCACTGGCCATTATCTTTGAAAACGCATGATGGCTGGGGGGGGTCCTGGATAACTGGAAAAGGGAAAATATAGTGCCCATCTTTAAGAAAGGAAAGATAGATGATCCAGATAACTACAGGCCAGTCAGCCTCACCTCAGTCCCCAGGAAAACCATGAACCAGGTCCTCAAGGAATCCATTTCTAAGCACTTGGAGGAGAAGAAAGTGATTAGGAATAGTCAGCATGGATTCACCACGGGCATGTCATGCCTGACCAAGCTGATTGTCTTCTATGATGAGAAAACTGGCTCTGTGGATGCAGGAAAGCAGTGGATTCAGCATTCTTGCAAGCAGCTTGGATGAACGGACTGTAAGGTGGATAAAAAGCTGGCTGGATTGTCGGTCTCAGTAAGTAGTAATTAATGGATATTAGGAAAAACTTTCTCACTAGGAGGGTGGTAAAGCACTGGAACACATTACCTAAGAAGTGATGGAATCTCCATCCTTAGAGGTTTTTAAGACCCAGCTTGACAAAGCCCTGACTGGGATGATCTAGTTGGGGGTGGTTCTGCTTTGAGCAGGGGGGTGGACTAGATGACCTCCTGAGGTCCCTTCCAACCCTAATTTTCTACGATTCTATGACTGTAATTGTCTGGAGGGACCAGTGGAGTCCACAGCAACACAGACTTCTTTTTCCTAATGGTTCAATGAAGTACATCTCTTTCGTCTTGTAATCCTGACAAAACTGCTAGGAAAACTGGGATGTGGTCCTGTGTGGACAAATATAGCCAGGCCATATAAGGGATCCCATGACTCAGAGATATAGCATTCTGCATCAGATTGCCCTTCTTTTCCTGTCCTCAAAGCAACTCATAGGAAAACCACTGTCTCCTAACTGGGATTTTAGTAACAAAATGGAAGCACTCTGAAGGTCCCAGGAATTTCCAATTCATAGGTAATTCCATGATTTTAAAGTTTACTTTTGTCTCTATTCAAAATTAAAACTCTATGTTTCTCCAGAACATTGAAAAAAGCCTATTTTGGGTCAATCAAAATTATTCATTTTTAACAAAACCAAAAAGTTTTGTTACAGTTTTTTAAAAAATGTTCTCTTTCATAGTCTCTATTTATAGCATATGAAAATATGTCAAATAAAATGTTCTGAAAAGCAAGACAAAATAGTATTTTCCATTATGAAAGGTTTGTTATGAATTTTGTTTCCCAAAATAACATTTTATAAATCAATTTAAATAAACATGTTTCCATGGAAAGTCTGAATGGCATTTTCTCATGTCCCATTGAAAATTTTTAACTGAAATCTGTCCTACATACTTCATTTGTATCCATTGGACTTCAGTTAACCTCTTTCAGACAGATCTCCACTGGTATAAACCAGATTAGTGCTGTTGCTTCAGACAAGTTTCTGACTGCTTACACTTTAGCCACATCCTACTTCTAGCCCTGCCAAAGTGACTTTTAGCCAGCTCAATATTGCGTGTAGGTGTAAAGGTTTGTTCCATATGCTGAGTACTGATATCTCCCAGCTTTATGTAGAAGCCTTGCTACATATGTATTGAACGGTAAGGACAGTCCCTTTTGTTGTGCAGACTTCACAGCTACCTGGATGATCCTGATTATTAGTAGTAGTTTGTCCATCCAACATCTTGACAGATGAAAGGAGATACAACCAAGTCAGTCAGTCAGTGGTGTTCAGCAGTGGTGTGGAAGAAGAGCCCAATGTGTGAGCAGCAAGCCTTCTCACAGCACTCTATCATCAGATGGAGTTTGAAGTACATTCTGCTTCCTGGTTCATCTTCGGGCCTCTGCCTGGGGTCTCAGATGGCGCTCTGCAGTGGCTGCACCAGCCTTGATGACCCAGTTTCTCCAGACTGAGAGGCTGTGAGCAGAGTTCTCCCATTTGTCAATGGGACTGCTGATTTCTTAAGACCTTGCTTGACATTGTTGATGCATCAGAGATTGGGCTTTCATCTTCATCATGACATTGAGTTGGCCATACAGCACAGCCCTTGGCAAACAATCTTGATGCATGCACTCCACAGCCAGTGAAGTCTGTGAGTATCCCGCACGTCTGCATAGACAGTAGGCCAGTCCTCTCAAGGAACTCATTGTTGGTGATTCATTGGTCCCAACAGCATTTTTCTTGATACTGATTGCTATACCAAACTTGGTACATGCACCAGATAACTTGTTCTTCATGATCTGCAATTCATCAGGTGAGTTAGAGACAAATGAATTTTTATTAGTAGTATTAGTAGTACTAGTAGTAGTCCATAAATATATCATTATAATGACAACAACAACCCTATTAAAGAAATGTTAATCCTGACATTGATTATAATTAACTGCCGTTGATGCTGGGCATGCAACCAAAGGAATGAAAGCTAAGGGACTTGTCTCAAAGAATTTGTAAAGCCTATATTGGATGAAGAATAGACATAGTCCAATTCATCTAGTCGCTAACGTATTTTTCAAAGCATTGCATCAATGGAAATCCTCCAGGTGTGGAATTAAAAAGGATTAGATACATTTAAAAACTATATAATCTTCAGCAAGTGGTAGCATTGTTCAGCTCCCTAGCTATTTGTACCAGTAATCTCTTTATCCAAACTAACAGGAAGTGCCAAAGTTTCTATTATCATTCTGTTTACAAGGACAAAATTATCTCAGGAAATAATTTTAGAGAAAGAATTTAAAACTGGCCTAATATTCAATTTGTATTAGATTAACAAGTCTAATATTCACCACTGAACAGAGTGGGCTTTGCACCATTTACAACCCAACAGCTTTTAAAATGGGATTTAAATATGGTTTACATTTATTGTAGCTCTTTTCAAGAAGTAATGGGGAATTTCCTCCGCACAATGGAATAGATAAAACCAGGCCCAAAGTCTGTGTATCAAACATTTTTTTAAAAAGGTTGCAAGGTTGTAATGTCCCCCCATCCTCAAATAAAAATTCAACAATTATTACAATTAAGAAAGGCCAAAATTAATTTGCTTTGATCAACAAAACTAAAACTTGTAATAAAAGCCACTTTACTACTACAAGAACAAAAAATAAGAGGGCTGTTTCTGCTGAAAGAGAAAATAATATTAACAAGTTGCCCTAGATGGAAGAATATTATTTCCTTGCATGCTCTATATAACATAAGTTAAAATTCTACATAAAGCTGGAAAATGTCATATTCAGCATACTGAATAAACATCCATACCTCCACTGAATGTAGCATTGGCGATCAGAAACCCTAACATTTTTCATAACCTTTTACTCAAACCTTGATGAATATATTAAAGCAAACAAAACAGATATTGGCCAAGAGTAGAATATATTTTGAATATTTTCTGTTTCACAATAATCTCAAAATTTCCTATCACATATTTTGTTGTAATAAGATGATAATTAATTATTATGATGATGATTTAAGGGGCATATGATCCAATAAACATTAGTTACATTATAGAGCAGTATTCTAATAAAACAAAGTCATACCAGAATTTAAACTAACGTTTTGGAGTTCCTTCTTCAGGGTTTGGGCTTTCAGACATTTAATCCTGTGAATAAACTTTGCACATATGATTACCATATTTACTTGAACATAACAGGATCCTGAATATAAGACAACCCCCAATAATTAGATTTTATATATGGAAAATTTAGAAATTCATTATAATATTCCTGGTATAGAATCTAATTATTTGAGATTTGCCTTGAATCTGTCCCCTTCCCACTGCTACAGGAGAGAAAATAAATCTGAGGGGGTCAGTTAGCCTCCTTACCCTCTATCCCTGACAATTTATTCCCCCCGCAGCCCCTTCCCACACTCCTACCCCTGCCCCCACTCACTGTGAGACCCTGGTCTCGCTGAGTACATAGAATAGAGGGGCAAGTATGAAAACCCTGACCTTGAAATAAACATAACTGTAGTAATTTACATATAGTACCCATAGATTTAGTTCATCCAGGATTCGTGCATTTTGGGTTTTTTTATACTGCTACATGTTTTAGCATAGGCATTCCAGAAATACACATTCAAGCAGTACTTTGGTACCTATTTATATATAGCACAAGTTATGCATCATATTACTCCAAATCCAAGGCTTCTGATTTACTACATAGTACTTTGGGTAGGGCCCCACCAGAGTCAACAGTAACTCATGCCATGGTGACCCCACAGCTCAGTACTGCTTGGTATATGTATGTACTCCAGACACTCCACACAAAGGAGTCATGTGCTAATTAGCCCTCCACACCCACTCATGACTAGGACTGAGCATTCCTGTCACGAGTCCTAGGACCCTCCAAAAATGTATATACAGATAAAGTGCAGGGCAACCTGGTCTGGGCCCAACTCATGGAGAGTGGGGCCACACTAATCATAGAATCAGATTGAAAGGGACTTCAGGAGGTCATTTAGTCCAACCCCCTGCTCAAAGCAAAACAATCCTCAACTAGAACATCCCAGCCAAGGCTTTGTCTAGGCAGGTCTTAAAAACCTCCCAGGATGGAGAATTCATGACCTCCCTGGATAACCTGTTCCAGTGCTTTACTACCACCCAGTGAGAAAGTTTTTCCTGATATCTAACATAAACTTCCCTTGCTGCAACTTGAGACTATTGTTCCTTGTTCTGTCATCTGCCATCACTGAGAACGGTCCAGCTCCATCTTCTTTGGAACTACCCTTCAGGTAATTAAAAGCTGCTATTAAATCCCCCAACAGTCTTCTCTTCTCTTCTCCAGACTAAAGAAGCCCAGGTCTCTCAGACTCTCCTCAGGAGTCATGTGCCCCAGCCCCCTAACCATTTTTGTTGTTCTCCACGACAGTCTGTCCAATTTCCCCACATCCTTCCGGTATGGAGCACCGAAAAATAGACACAGTAGTCCAGATGTGGTCTCACCAGTGCCAAATAGAGAGAAATAATCACTTCCCTCAATCTGCTGGTAATGCTCCTACTAATGCAGCCCAGTATGCCATTAGGCTTCTTCATAACAAGGGCACACTGTTGGCTAATAATCATATACAATAATCTGAGGGAGTAACAGAAGGATTCTAGATAAACTGTTTGGGGCCCTGTTTGGTGATGTTTGCCAGACATTTAAGGCTGGTAAAGAAACAGGAATAATTGGAAATGGAAAAGAAAAATGCTGCTCAGTTGTGCAAGTGAAGAGGAAGTTGAAGTGTAGTCAATGTTGTGGCTCACCATGACTTGAAACAGTTTGCACTGAGGGGGGCTATGCTCAGTAGATACTACCATGTATCTTATTTAGATGTGCTGTACTAATGTATCCTTGTGGTTAGTTCCTAAGTATGTTTGCCCAATATGGGCTATGGACTTTATAGTTATGCTTAGTGTTGGCTGCATTTATTCAACTTTATAGTTAGTTTCCATTACTGAGTACATCCTTCTTTTGGTAGCAATTGAATGATAGATAATGTATTTAATGAGGTTTCCTTTCATGTGAATAGAAAATGAATGACTTTCTTCCCTATGTTGATTAGGGGTGGAAGAAAAACCTTGTCATGTATTTGAGTAAATATGGTATTCCTCTTCAGGGCATAAAGTGTGCTGACAACAAAAACTGTACATGGGCTAATTTAATTATATGGATTTTGGGAAGGATCGTTTTAATTAATGTGGGAGAGCCCTACTGGACATGTCTGTTTTCTATTGTTTCTCTGACCCTAAGGAAGCTTATTATGTCAGTACCATCTAAAGAAGGCAACTTTACAGATTAATCTGAGTTGCAGAGGGGGAAAAGTGAGTTTTGTTAATGTTTTTGTATTTATTGTCACAGAGTGGTACAGAGCCTTGGGTTACATCTTCCCAAAATGACATGAGGAACATAGTATGTTATATAGTAATTTTGTTGTTAGTGTTCCTTGTACTTAAATTTATTTTGGTTTTTTTCTTTTTCCTTTCTTTCCATCTTCCCCCTCATAATATTTTCAAGAGTGTGCTTGGGACTTTATGTTGTTATGATCTCAAAATATATTAAATAATACTGATATTACAAACTATGGCAGCACACAGATAAAGGTTGTATATGTGATTTATGGAAACTGGCAAATTGCCAGCTATATACAAAGTTGAATGTAGAAGTTGAAGTCATTGATAATGGCCAATCCTATTAAGTATGTATCATAGAATGATAGGGGTTTTAACAGGTGCATTAAAAAGAAGACAATATTATCTTTTCTTTGGAAAGGACTGATATCCAAGAAACTCATCTGCCACTAGGGGAATCTCACAATTTAGAGGTTGGGTGATGTTAGCAATTTCTTGTGTGTATAACTCAGTTACTTGGTGTTTCTATTTTAGTGCATAAAAAATTGTTTCCCTATGGCTGATGATCTAGATGGTAGATTTGTTCTTGCAAATATTAAAATTATGGATGCCGTATTTTCTTTGCAACGTGTCTATAGTCTCAATCCAGACAATACATCATTTTATCATTCTTTTTTGTAAAGCTCACTGAATTTCACTACCCTATATTTGGGGCAGGGGAGGGGAGAGGGACTGGAATGGATGTTTGGAGCCTGTCATTAATAGGTCTTGTGCCCTCTCTGTTCACAAAATGTACTTTTAAAGAAGTTATTAATAGTTATACCTTAGACCTGGGGTTAGTAGATACTTGGCGAATAGTGAATCCAACAATAAGGGATTATAGTTTTTATCAACACTTCATTCAGTATATTTTAGAATTGACTACTTTTCAATTTCTCAATACATAATGGACTCTGCGGCCAGTGCCTCTATTGGCTCCAAAGCTGTTTCAGATGATGCTGAGGTGGATCTTCAGTTCTTCCTTTCAGATAAACCAGCAGTAAATAATTACTGGCAACCCCACCCCACCTTGTAGGACAATTATAAAATTGAAGCATTAATTCTAGAGGAGTTCAGATATTTTATGGAGCTTAATCAACCTATTTCTTTTTTGCTTCAGTATTATGGGAAACAACTACAGTCTTCTTATGGGGACATGTAATATCATTTGCAGGAAAAAAAATATGATAAAGATTCAGACACTTTAATAACAAAAATTAAGTATTTAAACAAGGATTATGTCATGATTCTTTGCCTGAGAAACTACACATTCTTACTGATATGAGATATACATTGAATAAATTACTCTCCCAGAAAACAAAGTAGGCTCAAAACCAAGATTACTAGGAATCAAGGGAATATGCAGGAAGGTTACTAGCATATAGACTAAAGGGGTATATCCAACCATGATAAAATATCCACTATAAGAGACCCTCTGGGGAATATATGCATATGACACAAAAACAAATTCCCCAAGAGTTCAGACAATTTTTTTGTAGTCGGTACACCAAGAATCTGAACATTAGTGGTGAGGAAATAGATATATTCCTGAACTTTATACCCATACAACAGATTTCAGAGACAGAGAAGGAAATTTTAGAGGCTCCTTTATCATTAGATGAAAAAATTTTGGCCAAAAATGACATGAACAATAATAAATCTCTAGGCAGTGAAGGATTTCCTGTGGAGGTTTATAATACATTGAAAGCTATATTGTTAGCTCAATTATTGAACGTATATAATGTTAGTGAAAACCAAAGCCAACCACTTCACAATAAGTCTTGTTTAAAGACTTAAAGACCAACCGCTTTACAATAAACTATTATTCCTGTAATTCCTAACCTAGGTAAGTATTCTATAAATTGTTCTAACTGTAATCCTTCTGCTGGGCATGGCCAGCAGCAACAAGGGTTGGGTTTAATTTTGGAGTACTAAATATGTTTTAGCTTAGCTCAAACCCCAACTCAGACCACCTGGGAAACACTAAATGAATTACTAGGGTGTTCCGCATAAATAACCCACCCCACTCCTCGCAAGCAGTGTAAACACAAAAGACAGATTTATTAGAAAAAACAGGAAAATACCAATTGCAACGTAAAACAATACTAACTACAAGACATAGTCTATAGGTTGTGCTGCCAGGGGAACCTGCTAACAAGCATGGGTCCTGCTGCGGTGCAAGGGGCCCCTCATTGCTCTTGGAGGGATGGTAGCGTGCCAATTTTTGCTCCCATTGAGAGGCTATATGTGTGTGTGGGGAGTGACTATGGCTCCAGACAGCATGCATGCACCCCAAAACTTCTGGGCTGGACTATATGGCCTGCTGAAACAAAACTGCAGGAAAAACTCCAAAGGAGCCAGGTGGATTAACGGCTACAGCCAGCCCAAAACTGGCAGGATTAGAAAGTCTCAGGTTTTAACCCTGTTTAAACTGCTGGGCCTAACTCCTGGCCAGCAAACCCAAGGAACCAATACTCTTTTCTCCAGTATTAATCCCTTAAACCCTCAAAAGGACAAAGGGAAAGAAAAGGAGGAGAGAGAGGAGTTTCCAGACACTGGAACAATTCTCCCTCTCTCTCCCTCTACCTGAGCTTCCCTTCTCTCTATCTGCAAACTCCTTCTCCCTTGAAGGAGACTTCACTCTTCTGCAACCTCTAGCAGCTTGTTCCCCTCCAAACCAGCCTAGCTCATTTTATATCCCTTTGTGTGACATCACCCTGGTCTTGTCCAGCTAGTGAATGCCACATTCAAATTCCTCTCCAAACCAATTGTCCAGTGAGGCCAGAGGGCTTAACATATTTTCCCCAGATACAAGCCCCAGCTTGCCATGTGCTAAGCACATGGCCAAAACACACAGGCCATCTTTTCCACATAAACACACACACACACACACACACACACACACACACACAAAATATACAACCCAAGTGTATGTGTGTGACTGTTACATAACTATAGAACAATTTGCTTAACACCAAATTATTTAGTAGGCATGAAAATCCTAGACAAAACTTTGACACACAGATTGGACCAGGTCCTCCTGAAGGTAATTCACAAAAATCAAGTAGGATTTATCAAAAGAGGCATGGTTCAGATAATGCACATCAGGTTATTGATATGGTAGCAGTGATACAGAATTCCAAAGTCTTGT
Organism: Alligator sinensis; assembly: GCF_000455745.1. Taxonomy (NCBI): domain Eukaryota; kingdom Metazoa; phylum Chordata; order Crocodylia; family Alligatoridae; genus Alligator; species Alligator sinensis. The sequence continues at coordinate 1,333,812 of NW_005841908.1, forward strand.
AATTTCCTAAATACCCTTTTCCTAATATTCTGTTTCCTATAATTTTTTAATCATGACAAGCTTGGAAAAATGAGGCAAACTTACTGAAGTTTCATTCTTCATTACATTGTAAGGTCTCTGTTTGGGGTAATCCCTTTCTGAAGCATGGGTCCCACAAACTGGGTAAATAAGAGTTTTGTGCATGAAGAACTGTTTCTAGTAGGAAATCATATTAAATCCTTTTCAGAGGAGTTAAGTAATGAGTTTGACTTTCCAAAAACATCCAAATGGTAATATTTGCAGTTGTATCAAGTATTAGAAAATAAGTTTGGACCTGAGGCTTTAAGTATAGCAAACATGACACCAAGCTGCGGGGAGTAGTAGATACACTGAAGGGTAGGGCTAGGATTCAGTGACTCAGACAAATTGAAGGATTGAGCCAAAAGGAATCTCATGAGGTTCAACAAGGACAAGTGGAAAGTCCTGCATTGAGGACAGAACAATCCCATGCACTAGGACAGGCTGGGGGCTGGCTGGCTGGCTGGCTTGGCAGCTGGTCTGCAGAAAAGGACCTGGGTGTTACAGTGGACAATAAGCTGAATATGAACCAGCAGTGTGCCCTTGTTGCCAAGAAGGCTAACAGCATACTGGGCTGCATTGATAGGAGTGTTGCCAGCAGGTCAAGGGAAGTGATTATCCCCCTCTATCTGGCACTGGTGAGGCCACATCTGGAGTACAGTGTTCAGTTTTGTGCCTCCCACTACAGAAAAGATGTGGACAAATTGGAGAGAGTCCAGCAGAGGGTGACAAAAATGGTGAGGGGGCTGGAGAACATGCCTTACAAGGAAAGACTGAGGGAACTGGGTTTATTTAGTCTAGAAAACAGAAGACTGAGGAGGGATTTAATAGCAGCCTTCAACTACCTGAAGAGGGATTCAAAACAGGATGGAGCTAGACTGTTCTCAGTGGTGGCAGATGACAGAACAAGGAGCAATGGTCTCAAGTTGCAGCAAGGGAAGTTTAAGTTAGATACTAGGAAGAATTTTCTCACTAGGAGGGTAGTAAAACATTGGAACAGGTTACCTAGAAAGTTAGTGGAAGCTCAATCCTTGGAGGTTTTCAAAACCCAGCTAGACAAAGCTTTGGCTGGGATGATCTAGTTGGGGCTGGTCCTGCATTGAGCAGGGGGGTGGACTAGATGACCTCCTGAGGTCCCTTCCAACTCTAGCTTTCTATGATTCTATTAAATACTCCAGATATGCTATTCTTTGCATTGAAATCTGTAATTCTTCTCCATTCTGTGTCATCATTCAATGAATATATAATGTTACATAACAGACCTGATACAGACTATTTACAACTGAAGTGGAATACAGACCTAGGTTTCCAGATGACAGAATCCCAGTGGAAATCAGCAATTCACAATATGTAATCAACAATTGATATTAGACTTCATCTTATATAAGAAAAGATATTTTTTCATCTTCACTGAGCTGCCTCTCGATAGACTGCCAGTAGCTAGAGGTTAGAGATGTGATGCATTGCAGTTTATGTTTGGTAACTGTGGCAGGGCACTGTTTGTGCTGCCACTTTAAGGGCCTGGAGCTGACAGCTGCCAGGTGCCTGATGACGGCAGCTATTTTGAATCTATAAACAAGGCAGTTCTGCTGCTGGAGGCCAGGCAACAACACTGCCTAGCTGTAGGGCTGCTGGTATCATCTGGAGGTAAGGGAGGAGCTGTAGGGGATGGATAGGAGGCTCCTGGTGCTGGGCATGACCTAAAACTGCACCCTGCCAGCAGTGGGTGGCCTGGTGGGGCTCTCAGTGGTGCGGGAGCCCCCAGGAAATACCAGGCCAGTTACCACCCTGGTGAAAGGCAGGTCGGGGCACTTTAACCCCTAGCCCCCACAACCAGGTGGTTTACCCCTTGTTTGGAGGGTGGACCCCGGAGAGAGAAAAAGGCCATAGACTCACGCCTGTCTGGACTTCACCTGACTGTCCATGCTGGGGCCAGGACCAGAGGGGTCAAAGGGCCAGGGCCCACCGCAAGGAACGCCCAAGAGCTGCGCGCCTGGGGTTCCAGCTGGCCTGGAGGTGGGCCAGGGCTAGAGGAACCAAAGGTCCTAGGGGGACCACACCCAAAGGGGAAGCAGTTCAGGGAGCTATGCTGCCCAGGATGAGGAGAAGAATCCAGGCGGGCTTCAATTAGGAGGATTCTGGGGCCCAGTGTGGGGGCCAGTGATGATGATAACATCGAGATGCCATCTGTGAGGCTTGGGCTGCGGTGTAGGGGAGGAATGGAGCCGCAGATAGCGCCCCCTGGCATTGGGGCAGAAAATGGGCAGCCTCCCACATAATTACATCAATGAATTCATTAACAACAAGGCATGGTGGGTGAGAATGTGGGCAGTTAGCCCAGGAACAGGTGGGCGGGCCGCAGTGAGATTGGCCCGGAGCAGGCCCCTATTACAGTAACATGTTTTGGTCGTGCCCTAGCATCAATTATTTTTTGAAAGAAATTATAGCTAGAGATAATATGGTTGGTTTTCAACACAGCACTAATAACTTTGGAAAATATGTGTGTTCATGGGTATATCCCTAAGGAACTGAATTCTTTCCAGATTGAACTCTTAGAGCAGGTCTAATTAGTGATACGCAGGATTTTATTACTGCATTGGATCACTATGACATCCCCAAAGTCAAAATGTGATACAATGAGATGACACAGTGGGCATCTATGGAGAAGGTCTTATTTACCACACTTAAGTGTTTTGAAAATGTTTATGTAATTTGGCATGAAATCTTAGGTTATACTGGTAATTGAAATACTAGTCCTTGCAGAGCATGACTACAGGAGACATTTACTACGAAGTTGCCTAATTAGCTCCACAATAAAACATTACCATCTACATGTGCGGTGCTATTAGGACAGAGTAAACTGATTAACTCTACCATAGGATAGTACTGCCAGACACAAGTACTATCCTACAGCAGAGTTATTTACTCTGCCACAATGCATGTGTAGATGTTGATGGGGCTGGCTGGGGTATAACAGTTCTTCAGTGCAGGGGCTGCCTGCCAGCTAGCCGTACACTGAATCATTCTTATGCCCCATCCAGTCCCTCCACAGCATGTTCAACCCAGGCTGGCAGGTCCCCTGGGGCCCCTTGTGGTCCCATGCTAGCCAAGGCTGCTCCACTCCAGATCAACATGATGCAGTCCCGGGCACACATTCAAACGCATTCCCTGGACCAATAAACTCTGGCATGTACTGCACTGGAGTTTATTTAGACATGTTAACTGCATATGCAGATGTGCCCGCAGATACCCCTTCTCTTCTTTTTTCCTTCCCACTTCCCTCTTCCCCCTCCATCTTTATCCCCCGTTTTCTTTTTGTCTTGATTACTTGCTAAGATAGGTATCCACATAGTTTATATATACATATATGATACATGCACACACACACACATGATTTTTGTATTGCACTCGAAAATCAATTAAGAAAGGGGAAAAAACGTTATTTTTTTTTCCCCTAAGTATCAATGCTGGTGACTGAAATAGATATTTAAGAACTCACACTGATCTTTTTATTATTATTTCAGTTCAGTTGGCAATTCTGTTGCTAACATACAAGTCAGAGTAGAACATAGCTCATTCTTCCCTATTTTGTCCTAAGAATGTAAGCAAAGAAAATCTTGTCCATATTGGAAAGTTAGCAGATATGCTGAAGAGTGAAGACTATGGCATTTTCAATCAGTTCCCTTTTGGCCTATAAATGCCCTTTAATGTTGATTAGGTTTTTACCTGATGAGAATCGCTAACCTGTCTGGTTTCCACCATTGCTCACTGAGAAAATTGTTTGGACAGCTCATGTATACATATGTTACTTGCTGATCAACATCTCTTGTTGAAAGCTCCACCCACTGGTCATTAAGAATATGTATCTATAATTCAACAAAAATAATTACTCTGTTGTTCACAGGCACCAACTGAATAACAGTGGTATTTACCAGCTGTATGTTACAAAGCCTCCATATTTCTCTGAATAAATGAATTAGGAGCACTATCTTGCTAAATCAATGTACAAAATGGAACTTAGTTTACAGGTATAAAGAAGTGGTTCTTGAAATGACACGTATTAAAATTAATGCTTAAAATGGTGTATAATTGTAAAATATGATCACTAGAATGCTTGAACAAACATTAGCCTTGCAAGTGTGTTTTTAGATGTCTGTCCAGTGAGGTCCAGTCATGCAAAGTGACTGTGTATATGCACAAGCTTCCATATATGCACAAGCTTCCATAAGTCAATAGTACCATTGAAGTTAAAAGGACTGCTCTAATACATAAAGTTAAATATATGCAGAAGAGATAGCAAGGTACGGTATAATGCATATAAGTTGCTGCATTTCCAGTAGCTGTAATATCCTGCTGTATTTCTGCTAGCTATCACAAAATCTAAAAAACACAGACTAACAATTTAAGACCTGTCACAAGCTTATAAAAAGGAAAATAAGGAGTTATTTAGTGGAAACACACAGAAGAGATTAAGGAAAGCATTTTGCACAGCTCTGTGACTCTTTCAGCTACCAATTGTTCTTTCTTTATTGCTTTTTTCGTGTTTGATCTCTCTAAGGGCCCAATCAAGTCCTTTCACTTATGTTCCTGCTAAAAGAAGATGGATCACACCTTCCTCATTCATTTCCTAAGGAAAAAATAGCCATGTAATTTAAGATTTACAGATGGAACCTTTTGGTCTCAAATTTAAGCAGAGGGATTTTGAATATCTCTTTTTTTTTAATGCTGGAACATTGATTGGCTAAAAAAACCTCATGATCTATTAACCAGAAACTCACTGTGGACTTCATGTCACAAAGATCTAGTGTGTTGCATATACAGGAGTCTTAGAGCCTTGTTACACCTTGTGCTGTGAGCTGCACAGATGTTGATCTCTGTAGTGCTACCTTGCATTTAGAGCAGTCACACTTCAGGCCAGCAGGAACCTGGAGGCCTAAAAGGCGAAGAATCCCCTCGCAACCTCCATTCTGGGCTTGACCCTGGCCCCCAGGGCTCCTTCCTCTTCTCCCACCCCCTCCTCCCTCCCACTTTAGTGTAGTTTCCTACACTGTCTGTCCCTGGGGAGCAGGCAAGAAAGTGTTAAATGCCACTGCTGCTCTTTTGGGCAGTGAGCTTGGATCTGGGGTGCTAGGGAGGGCAGGGGTGGCAATGGGCCTGATCTGGGCCAGCAGAGGAGGGGGCAGGTGGGGTGTTAACATCAAGGTATAGCCTAGAGTGGCTACACCTTACTATTACATGAGAGGGGCAACACAGGTCAGAGATAATCTTGCTCTGGGGTGGTGTAACTCTGAGCTGCCAAATTAGTGCTTAAAACTACAGGTATTAATTTTCAGACAATCCAGGTGTTAAGAGGTCCAGGAACTTCCCAAAATTACCTTGTAGTAAGGCTCTTAGGCAAATTAAAAAATATATCCTATCTCTCCTAAGAAGTGTATGCTGTATAGCTATGCAGAATGATTTTGTCACTGACTGGCCCTACTCTTATAGTCCATGGGAAAGAAATGCAATAACTTCAAAAGAGTGAAGATACCATCCATACATTTCACATATACAAGCCTACTTCTCTGTGTAAGTACTTTCAGCGTGGATTGAGTGTGTATTGTCACACTGTAAGCAGTTTAAATCAGAAACAGTGATCTACATTCAATAGTTACCACAATGTTGCTTTGACTTGCTTGGTGCCTGGGGTCTCTACTTCTTCTTGTTTGGCAATGCTTTGTAATCAAGGATGATTGTCTTTCTGGGGTCTACCACAATATACACAAAGCAACCATTAAAAAGGATGGATGCATGAGAAATATGACTCAAGTATCATTAGGTACACCTACTGCCATGGACTGTATTCCTGTTTTTTTGTCCAGGCATTCTTCCCCTTTAAATTTAGATATGTTTCAGAGCTAAGGCAGTAGTTGAAGTCAGTGATGAAAGATTAATCAAGAAGTGAGTTAAGGAAATATTTAAAGGACCCAAACAAAGTGACATGTCTCCTTGCCTGTATAATTATATTACATCATAGTTGGACTTATGTGATATACACCAATTTAACAGTGTAATACTTACTAAAAGACCAACACCACCTGTTTCTACTGCGGGTATAAACAGGCAGTAGCTCTGAAAAGGAGAATCTCATGAAGATTTCCTGTTCTTTGGCCTGCCCTCTGATCTTTCTATTCTGCCATATAGTCCATCCCCTGCCAATGGAGGACTCATTTAAATTCTGTGGTTCTGTGGTTTTGCCTAGGAGCGTTGTAAGTGTCCTAGCTAGATGGGTTCTGTGCTACTGCTAGGGAAACAATCCCATCATTTTCAATATTTCTAGATTTTTTTTCTAATAATCAAGGAAAATTCCCCCCTTCTGGATTTTACCTTAATATTCTGAATGCACATTCCTGTTTCAATTTGAATAATTCTCTTCTGTCTTTGATCTTTACGACCTGGATGTACCACTGCATGATTATTTTCTTAGCCACAAGGATAAGGACTATCAGGATCCCATGAGTATACAGCTGTATGTATGTAATCTGAAACTGCTTTTTATGCTTTGTTTCAGATATTCCTTACTTGCTGTCCCCTCTCAGATTCAGAACTCTTTTGGTATTACTGCTCTCCAGATTTTAACCAACTAAGTTATATCTCAATTTTAAACTATTCTGCCCCAGATGTATCAGTCTGCATTTTTTCCAAGTGGAATCTAATTTTATGTTCCTGCCCGAGGCAGGGGGTCAGACCTGATGAATTGTTTAGGTCCCTTCCGACCCTAAACACTATGATACTATGAATGTGGCCAGCTGCATGACAAATTAACCCTCATCAAATGAGGGATCAGATGAAGGCACTCCACTTTGAACCACCTTAGGGAACTTGTGTTCCCTAGGGTTAATCTAGCACATGATTGGGGCTGGGCCCTGACCCCGGGGCTGTCTGCAGAAAGGGAGAGGGGATGGGGGAAGAGGAGTGATCTGCCGGCTAGGGTTTGCCCGGCCTGAGCTAGAGAGAAGGCAGGTAGATTGAACCCCACAACACGCACACACACCTTGCAGCCTGCCCCCAATCCACAAGGAGCCTGCCTGCAGTCAAGGAACTGCTACTCTCCCCCAGATGCATGCCCCCCACCCCACACCAGGTCTGTGGCTGTCTGCAAGAAAGGAGGGGGATGGGGGATTGGGGATGGGGAGCAAGCTGTTGGCTGGGGTTTGCCCAGCTTGAGCTGAAGTGGGTGGGGCTGGGGGAGACATGAGCTGGGGGTGGGGGTTCCAATCCACCTGCCCTCCCTCCAGCATAAACTGAGCAAACCCCAGCCAGCAGCAACTCGCTCTGCCTCTCCCACCCTGTCTCCCTTCTTGCACACAGCCACAAAGCTGGGAGGAGAGGCACAGCTGGGAGAGAAGGGCAGCTCTTTGACTACAGGAAGGCTCCTTGGGCTCTTGCAGGCTGGCTCGATTCCCCCTTGCTTCCCCCCCCCCCCCCACCTCCAACCCAGAACGTCGGGGGGGGGAGAGGGATGCTCTAACTCAAGGTGCTTCAAGTAAAGTGCTACGAGTTAGAGTGGGGGCCTACACATCTGTCAGCATTTCATGTGTCTAACTTCTCCAACCTGTTTTACATTAGTTACTCTGACCCCTGTTTTTTCACAATGCTTCCGAACTCAGTATAATTTGTTAATTTAATTAACAAGCTACTTTATCTCACTTTTGAATCACTAATAAAGATGTTAAATTAAACTCTTTCTAACACAATACAAGGCAGTTTGTCAATACCTGAGGTGTGCATTTCTATTGCCCACTGTCAGTCTAAGTAGCAGTATTCTTATCCAATACTATTTAAATTAATAGTAATGGTAGATCTGGTTAGAATGGTTTTAATTATTATTTTTTTCAGAGAGCAATAACCTACAATACTAATAGCTCTGTGGTCATGGTATTTATGATTCTGAATAGGGAAGACCCAGATAAAGCCCTTGCTGTGTTTGATTCCAACCAGGAACTTAAATGGAAGTTTCCCTTAGGACTTCTCTAACCACCAGGCTGTAAATTAAATCTCTCCCTCTCTCTCTGGCCCAAATAATATTATTTACAGAAAGCTATACAGATCCAAAAGGAGAAATTAAGGGAGAGCAATCCAAAAATCACTAATAGTGATGACTGTACTTGGAAGGGCAGGTTTAAGTCCCAGGTTGGAGCAAAGCAGAAAAGAGATGTGACCCTGGGTCTCTTAAATCACAGCTGAGTGTTCACTCGCTTATTTTAGGTTCTCTCACTCTCCCTGTTTTTCATTAAAAGATCACAAAGACTCCCCATTTTATTTTTGTATGACTGGGAAAGTTTCTAATATGTCAAAGTAGTACACAGGATAGGAAAATCTTTTGGCCAATGCTAGTTATAAAGAGGACTTCATCAGACACTATACTGAGTACTTAATTAAATTGAAGTGCATGGCATTATTTATGTGCCCTCCGTACAGTCATATTGAATTTTTAAATAAAACAAGCTGCGCTTGACTAGCACAAACCTTGCAGTGTTTTCTTCTTATGATTCCATTATCTTTGAAATATAAGAGCTCTACTCTCCCTTGCAAGATTGTATTGAGGACACTAATTCATGCCCTGTGGCTGATAATACAGACCTGACTATCTAGTAATCTGTTTCTATTAATATTTGTTCCATTATTGTACCAGAAATGGAAGTGAGATTTAATAGACACTACCTGCCAACATCATCAAAAATAGTGCCACTGCTTCAACTGCTGTAAGAACTTCAGAACAATGGCAAAATTCACTGTGGAATCTCGTCAGCAGAAACAGCAAAGGAAAATTATTATACCTAGACTGTAGGTTAACTTTGTTTTTGAGCGCTTTACTCACTGGGAATGATCATCAAAGAAAAGGGGAGTCCCAGCAGTAGCCTCCCTTTGGGAATCAACTGGAGATTTGCAATATCAGGGAAGAAATGTTCATGGGTGATAGCTAATATGGAAGCATTGGATGTCCCCATGGATGTCTTCAGGGTCATTTACATGGATTTCAGAGAACCTAGGAGTTTTGTGAGCCAGACCCCGAGTTTGGTCCATGTGGGGGAAATTTCCAAAGTAGTTTCCTCTGAAATTTTCAATCAGATTTCCTCCTCTTACTGATAGATTTCACAGAGCATCCACTTGGATTTTTCTCCCATATGCTTTCTGTGGTGTGTGTTGTTATTGATCCCATTAAGTTAGCACTCACAAACTACAAAGAAAATATATACATTCAGCCCTGCTTCTAGTAACTTGTATGTAAAACCAGGCCCCAATGTTTTTTAGATTCACTCCTCTGCCTCCTGTAATGATTGATCAATCACAACAACATCTTGAGAAGTATACAAGAATGCCTGCCCCATCATTTCTGCCACACTTCATAATTCAATGCCATCTTTGTTTCTAAACAGCTGTACTTCTCTGTTACCCTCTCATTGCTCTTGTATTGAAACACTGGGCAAAGGCTGCTCAGTCAATCACAGATATCTATTTTATTGACATCTAATTGTTTATGCAAATGTCCTATTTAACTCTGAGATACAGAGAGCATTCATCTCCCAAAGTGCCACCTTTTAGGGCCGGGCCCTGGAGATTAACTATTATTTACAATATAGCATCACTGCATATTTAAACTGCAATGCTGATTAATTCACAATGACCTGCAATCATTTTCCCAAACTCCTGTTTCACAGCAATGTGGGTAACAGTTTGGTTATATGTTGATTTACCTTTTACCATATATATGTTGTCATAATTTCATGGATTTTTTTTCATTTCCTGATTGAGGAAGTCTTAAATTCTGATGGAAAGTTTTTTTTTAAATTCCTTTTTCTCCTTAATACCAATAGAAGATTTATTTCCTATACCACATCATGAGAATCCCCACCTATAGGCATCTACAAGAATGACTTTTACTTCAGTGTTCATTTGCAAAAAAGGCAATTTCTTACAGCCAAATCATTTAGTTTTCAAAAGGAAGTAAATAAATCTGAAAGCATATTATTAATGCTCTATCTTTTGAATGTTATTTCTATTGCAGCAATAATATAGCTCAGAAAAGTTTGTACACTAATCTAGCTAGAGTAGTGGAAAACAACACATCAGACTCCATTTAAATTCATAGCTACAAGGATGAAAAAAAGGCTGTGCACTTAAGCGGAATATGCACTTACTAGAACCCAATGTAAACAATGCTCATTAATTACAGGAACAGCCTGCACTGAGGTTTTTGCACCTCATTAAGGTTCATTACCTTATTTTGGAGAGGTCTTATGCTCCTTGAAGCAGTCTTGGATTTAGCAAGGCCTAGTCAATTCCAGGCTGCTTTAGAAGCCTGAAAACTGACAGTGTATAGTCAGTTTCACCAAGTATGCATTTAAATAGAGTACAGTTATGTTTCCAAGTAGATGTAGAAGCTCTTAAGCAGTTTAAGAATTTAACTAATATGAATTTATTTGATTGCAGATAACTGATACTTGTTTCAATGTAAGTAATATGTAAAATAGGACTAGCATTCAGTTGTGTAGTTAACCAAATTATTCACATATTTGATATGGACATAAGCAGAATATGCAATACATATTGCACTAGTAAAAGATAATTCTGATAAACACATACAATTGGATTCTATAGTAAAAAACTATATATGCAATATCAACTAATTTCTTGAACATGATCTCTGCTTTACTAGTTATGGTTGCAAAGTTAAAACTTAGTAAGACCATCAAAATCACTTATGGCCTAGTCAGATGACATGTTTACACAGGCACAAAGCAGAACTGGATGGCACCTTAGAGACTAATTGGTTCAGAGAGGCATGAGCTTTCACTGGCAACAATCTACTTCAAATGGACTGAATGATGAAGTCCATCCCTAGCATCTGAAGAAGTGGGCTATTGCCTACAAATGCTCATACTTTTTTGACCCAGGTAGTCTGTAAGGTGTCACCCTGCCATATCTTCTGCTGATTTTGTAAATTTTACTGGGACCCAGAGTAGACATGCCATATTTACCCAAATTCAAGGCAACTTTAAATTTAAGATGACCCTCCTACTAATTAGATTCAATACATGGAAAATTATAAATGTATTATACTTTTCTATGTATAGAATCTAATCAGCCGAAGGTTATCTTAAAGTCATCCCCATGCTGCTGTGGCAAGGTACGTAGCAGCAGGAGCCAGACTGCCTGCTCCTTGCCCTCCTCATACTTGTGGTTGCCTCTGTTGCCTCTGACCCTCTGGTGCCTGCTTCCCCATTCTCTGCCCCTCATCCCCTGTGCCCTCATTCCTGTGCCCCCCATACTACTTACTTTCAGCTGCTCTATTCTTCTTTGTTCCAGGTCATCAGCAGCAGAACCAGACCTAGCCTGGCTCTACCCTGCTTGGCCAGGGAGAAGCAGCTGTGGCTGGAGGAGCTGGTGCTGGAGCCAGAGCAGAAGATAAGAGGAAGAGGAGGCAGGCAGTGGGAGTAGGGGGCAGCTGGCATGGTCTCCCCTGTGCTCCCCACTACCCCTTAGCTGCATAAGCCATCTGGACCGAGGCAGGTGATGACACAGCTCTAGCCCCAGGCCAGGACTTGAATCCAAGACAAGGCTTTTATTTTCCAGTGCTTTTTTGAGAAGAATCCCTCATCTTGGATTCAGGTAAATATGGTCCTTGAAGGTATCTCAGGGATATCTGCATGCAGTAAGCCAGTGTCTTTCAAACTGTTCTTCAGAATCCTGGGATTCTACGATAGGTCATCAGGGTATCACAAAGGGATTGGATGTAATGGCAGAGTAGGATGGGAGGATATATGCTGTCATTACCTAGCTAGATCTTTTGGCTCCATGTCAGCTCGTATGGACTGTGGAGCTGGAGCTAGGGGTTCTTTGGCAGAAAAAGTGATATGGTATGGTTCTATGACATTAGAAAGTTTGAAAATCGCTGCAGTAGGCACTATAACAGCTCTTTGGTAATACATGAGAAGGGACCATCCGCCACTCCCTGCTGATAGAAGTCTTCAGGGGCTCTTCTTGGGCTATTGCTTCACCCTGCTGAGCAGCTCTCCTCACCTCTTCTAAGCCCCACTCTTCTCTGTTCCCGATGCATTTCCCTTGTGCTGGGCACGCAGCTCCTTTTATACACTCCAGGGCTCTACCCCTAAAGTCTTCTGGACCTGACAGTTTGCAGTCTTCAATCAGGTCTGGGAGACCTGACCTGACCTGACCTGACCTCCTCTCCCCTCCTCTCCCTCTCCCTCTCCCTCTCCCCCTCCCCCTCCCCTCAGGAAAGAGGTGTGATTTTATTTCCCTTGCTGCCACCTGATTGGTGGATAGGCTCCACCAATCAAAACAGCAGGATCTCAAGCCTGGGACTCAACCCAAGCTCTGAAAGGTAAGCCTGCTACATTTACTCCCAAAAATTATATTGAATTTGGAGCCAGGTTTCACTGATTGTCTTCTTGGGCTATTGCTTCACCCTGCTGAGCAGCTCTCCTCACCTCTTCTAAGCCCCACTCTTCTCTGTTCCCGATGCATTTCCCTTGTGCTGGGCACGCAGCTCCTTTTATACACTCCAGGGCTCTACCCCTAAAGTCTTCTGGACCTGACAGTTTGCAGTCTTCAATCAGGTCTGGGAGACCTGACCTGACCTGACCTGACCTGACCTGACCTCCTCTCCTCTCCTCTCCCTCTCCCTCTCCCTCTCCCCCTCCCCCTCCCCTCAGGAAAGAGGTGTGATTTTATTTCCCTTGCTGCCACCTGATTGGTGGATAGGCTCCACCAATCAAAACAGCAGGATCTCAAGCCTGGGACTCAACCCAAGCTCTGAAAGGTAAGCCTGCTACATTTACTCCCAAAAATTATATTGAATTTGGAGCCAGGTTTCACTGATTGAGAATATGGCATTTTTGTAAGAGCACTTTGAAAAGTGACAGCTCCAGGAATGAAGATGCCTCTGACAAATTAAAAGAGTGAGCTATCTCAGGCCTTCTCTGTGCCACTTGGCATACCAAGTGGTAATGGTGACACTCCAAGGATCTATGGGTGCTTTTAGCCAGCTACAGTTCCATTAAACAGTAAGAGAACAAGAATCTAACTTTGTAGAATTACAAGTCTTAGTTTCAATCCTAAAACAAACATCTAAATATCTCATGCTTTTTAAAGCTGCTGAAGTTTTATAGGGAAGTTTTATGTTGTCACTAATGCAGTAGGATGTTAGATTCACTGTCCAAAGCAAGTGGATTTTTTTAAAAACACCAGGATCTAATTGACTTGAGGTATTTCTGTACCTGAGAGCAGACATCATGCTTTGTGACTAACATCTCCTTATCTCCAGTATAACCACTGCTTACTCCATGTGCTGCACTCTCTAGCTTTAGGGAGCCTAAAGTCAGTAACATGCCTGCATAAAATTTTCTTGAGCCCCCAACAGCCTTTTAAGTCTAAAACTGCCTCTTGAGTGAGTCAAGGCACACTGCCAATAGATCATTCCTGCCTAGTCACACCTATGATATGCATGACAAGGGCAGCAAATTAACTAGAGTAGACAACTCCAGAGATGGCCAACATAATTCAGCCCAGGCCTGGTTGCATGCCTCAGGCCTGGGCTAAGGATCTCCTGAGGCATGTGCTTGTTGCTGCTTTGAGCTGTGCTCTGCTTCACTTGATGACCTTGAAACATATGAAACAGCATGAGTGGGCAGAGTTTCTTTATCAACAGTGTATCCAGGCTCACAGTGCAAGAGGTTTGGAAATACCCTTGTGGACCAGATACCTGAGGTGTATGCTTCTAGAGCTTCTCAACTTCATTTCTTTCTGCCAGTGACCAACTAAGGGTTGCACTGGTGTTCTAATACACTGACAGACTCTAACTTAAACATTTTTCCTTGAGCCTTAGCTGCTGTAAAATGGCACATATCTTTTTACTGCAGTGGTACTATGCTGATTTCTAGGATCTGATCTTGTCTGTGCAAATCTCAGAGGTCCAGATCCTGCTCATCTTTCTTTTACTGATCATTGATACCAGCCAGCCAAATTCTGTCCTTGACTACTACAACTTTCCATTGGAACAAGAGGGAAAAGCAGACACCAGCCACACCATACAGAGAAGCATGTAGAAGCACACTCTCTTAAACTGTGTTTTTAAATGCATTTTAGCATTGTGGGGAAAAAAATGAATTTAGTAAAATAAGTGAAGCCTTCCACTCCAGAGTTATATCCAGCATTGACATCTTAAGTTATCAGGATAATAATTCTAATGTAATTCCTCTCTGTTTATTGGCATAAAACTGAGAAAAGAGAGCATGAGGGAAAGGGAAAATGCAAGAGGTGTATTTTTTTTCCATTTAACTCTCAAGCCAGGAGTTATTCAGGCATGAGTAAGACTGTTATCAAGGGGCTAGCGGTGTCAGTTCCTATTTGTGTCTCAAAACTGTAGGGA
>NW_005841908.1:1348309-1360123 GCF_000455745.1 Alligator sinensis
TGTATACTTAACCAAACAGGTGTGGGGAAAAAGTGTGGAGAAAAAAAGGAAAGTGTGTTGATGACCAAGATAAATTGGAGGTGGCTTTGTATAATGTGAACAAAACAGCCATGAATTAAAGAGAGAAACACTTTGTTCAGTACTAGCATGCATATAGATTTTGCAACTAGTGTTGAGCCCCAGCTCAAGTCTGGGATCGTGCCCGGTATGCAAAAGCCAATAAAGATACCGGGGTGAAAGTATAAAGATTTATTGCTAGCAATACAAGGTGCAAGCGGAATAATTTCACGTAACAAGCACACAGATTCTTAATTCTAAGCATCTTTTATACAGGAGTATTGGACCTTCATAAGCATTCTTGTTTGCTAATTGGTTATAAGGGAGTGACGCAAGGAGTTCTTTACTGAGCATGTCTCTATACCTGTGTTTTAGCTATGTATCTCATTTCCATACATGTATGTTTCATTAGCATACTTTCTCCCCACCTAGGGGTGTGAATCTTAATATTTAAATCAGCTCTTTGCCCTAGTCCACTGATTCTGCTTTTGTTTTCAGGCCTCCTTTATCTAAAACTGCCTCCTCCTTATCATTGCAGATGGGCATTAGTTACATAACAGAGACTTTTGCTTGGGCTATGTGTAGTGGTTTCTAGGTCAAACCTGACACTAGGAACTCTGTCTTCCATGGATAGTCACCAACACCTGCTTCACACTAAGATTATTTGTACTGTATATGTCAAGCAATTCAAAACCAGCTACACCCAAATGATATGAACCTAAATAAGGGCCAGATTGTGGATTCACCCCCTGTGATTTCACATGATGGACATGGGTCACTGTGCCTATTGCCCCAGAGGATGTAACAGTAACAGCCAGGGAGCTGTGGTGTCCTAGCATTGACTCTAAACACCAAAGGTCCCATTGTCAGTCTGAACATGAAGCAAGACCAGAGGCACTTGCAGGCACATTTCTCTGAAGTATTATGAGATTTGCCTATGACATATTTATGTTGCTAGATAAGTCCCTGCCCCTGCCTCTGCCCCTGCCCCTGCCCCTGCCCCTGCCCTTGTGTGAGTCCTCCCTAGTTTGACCTACAGTAGACAGTACTTATTAAACTCACCTGGCTGCCTAAGTATAGTGATCACTAGGCTCAGTAAACACAGGCATACATGAATGAGAAGAACTAACTGGTGAACTTTATTTATCTGCCTCTAACTAGCTTAAACATCTCCCAGATGAGGGAACATCTCCCAATTCCCAACTGCTATATTCTTCTAAGTAAGGAAGTGTCTCTAAATAATAAACTTCTATCACTATACCAAGCATAACAGAATCACCTCTCTCTTTAGCTCCCATAGAGATATCACACTCTGAGTTGCTGAAGAGTGTAGGACATTTTCCCAGCTTATATGCCTTGAAAGTAGACAAGTGCGAAGTGGCTAGTATTCACTTCGGATTCGGCCAATTTGAGGGACAGTGATTCGATTCAGTGATTCGAATCACTGTCCTAAATCAGTTCACCTGAATCTGATTCAGAGATTCTGCTGCTGCCAGATCTCCAAATCACCCAGGCCCATCCCCTGACCACTCTCCCAGCCCCGGCAATGGGTGCCCCACCCAGCCCAGCTCCCAGCTCTTTGGAAAAAAGCCCCCACTCACCGGGTGCTTCCTGGTGGGGGGGCGATCCCCACTGCCTCCACTGTCCCATGCTGCCCTGAGGCCGCTGCAGGAACCAGTGCGTCCTGGGTGGGGGCTAGGGGGGGCTTTAAAGGGCCAGAGCTGGGGCAGCCATGGGGGAGGGCTGGGGGAGAGAGGGGGTCAGGGGGTTCATGGTAGAGCCCCCCATACAGCCTGGGACAATGGGGGGCAGTGGGGATTGCCCCTGCCCTGGACAGAGAAGGGGTCCCCCCATGTCCTCCTCCCCCTTCCTCCTGCCTTCCCTCCCCTAGCCCCTACTCACCAGCTCTGAGTCTGGCTCCAGCTCCCTGCTGCAGCCACCAGGGACTGCCCAAATCATCGAAACTCTCCAAATCTTTTTTGAATTGATTCGGAGAGCTTCAAATTGATTTGGACCTTTTTACTAGTCCCCGATTCAATTTGGATTTGAAGATTCGGCCACCCAATCCGGCCGAATCTTCTCTGAATCAAATCAGCACCCAATGCTTTGCACAGCCCTACTGGAAAGTAGCAAGCTAAGGGTGGCATGTAACCTCTTCTCCCATCTCACTTCATATGCATCAACTAGCAGAGATATCTGTATGAAGACAGGAGAACTTGGGAAGGAAATGTCAGCATAATTTATTTCATGGTGATTCACCCAAACTATAATGACAAAGAAGTTGCCCTTCCACAGCAGTACTGGCTCTTGGCACTCACTCAACTGTTCCATGCCCAAATCAAGCAATATAGTTCCTTTAGGACTTTACTGTCTTGGAATCAACTACGCCACAGCTACCTGCCATTTCTTGGGAGGCTTGGAAACACAGAATAGCCTAAGCTACATTCTCTTTTTCAGAAAAGCTCCACTAGTCAAAGCAACTTCATATGTCTGGTCTAACAAGGTCCATCCATCAAATTCCCACTATTTTTTCTCCCCTGTCCCTACCACAGGGAACACCAGAGTAAAAAAGAGGCTTCTTCAAAGGAAGGAGTATATTCCCCTTCAACTGAGGAATAGCAGAATTCTGGGTCTTGTATCAGCTTCCCAGTGAAGAAGGAATCAGTCTTGGAATTGTCTTAGCCCAATTGTTTTTATTTATGTATAAGTACTGGTCCTAAAATAAAAGCATTCACATACAAGAAACTCAGGAAAACTCCTCCTTTGGTATCTCAACCGAAATTCTACTGCTCAGTTCTCAAGGAGAAAGTTAGCCTCAATAAGGAATACTACTTACAAAAACTGAGGTAGAGAATGAATCTCATTGCTGTTTGCCACAAGGCCCCCAAATTCCTGCATCACAAGGCCAAAACTAATACCGTATTTTTTCCATCAACTAAATGCTTGTGACCTTTACCACAATAGTAGGCAGTGCTCCATTCTATCAGTGGAAAGTCACAAGAGAATACACGGAACCAACCCTTCTTCAGAGAAAGACCAACCTTTCTGGTACCTCTTATCCCACTGGCACTAGATTAGATTTTCTGACACAGTCGCCATGTCTACATGAGATGCTACTGCACAGTAGCATTGGGGGGCATTAACCATGATGCAACACTACAGTAGTAATGAGCTACTACTAAATGACTCGTCCACCACTCGTGTAGATGTAGCCAGTAGTGGTTTCCCTTCTTGGTTATGTTTTCCTAAATCCTGTATGAAGCTGTTTGCTTCTGCATCACAATTCAAAGGGGAAGTTTGCCCATACTTTCTTTCAGTAGACACTTTATTTTGTTTTTCTCCCTCCCCTTTTTGACTTGCAGACTTCCTCCTACACCCAATTGTTTTAACCCCAATTATTTTCTCTCTTCAAAATGATTAATCACTTCACACCTCCATGAATTAGTGTTAATAAACATGGCCCAAACCTGCCACATCTCCGATATTCTAATTCTGGATATTTCTTAGCAGCCCACACCCAGTTTTCAGACATAAATAAATGTCTGCCTCCGGTAAGACTCACCCTGCTTTTGCCTTCCCTAGATGAGAAAAATTTCCCTCCACTGGCAGACTGCATAAGCCACTCACTTCTTTCCTTCCTACTCGCTTTAGACCAGTGGCTTCCAACCTTGGGGTTGCGACCCCATTTGGGGTCGCAACAGTAAATAATGGGTTTTCAAAGACACTTGACAGTGTCAACCGATTATGATGAATACGATTCCTGTTTATAAATATGCAACTCTTTCACATGGCAGTTATTCATCCACACACAACAGTTAAAGCAATTGAAATAGATGTCAAATGAATTCATTTAATAGCTTTTTTAGACTTTGTATTCAATGTTGTTTTTTAAATCTAAAAAGAAGTTAAAATGATTTTAAATATTTTAAATTAAAAATATAAAGACCATAAACATTGCAATGCCATATTTATTACTAGTTTATCTTGTCTGCATCATTTTGGGGTTGCAAAATTTTCCAATGTTTAAAAGGGGGCATGCTGAAGAGAAGGTTGGGAAGCCCTGCTTTAGAAATTCAACCATTACTTAAGAACTGTTGGTGGCTTTTCACCAGATGTGCCTTGTGAAACTGAAGAAAGATACTGCACAATGAAAAAAGAGCAGATGAAAATGCATGCCGAAAATATGCAACTGAGGGGAAAAATAAATTAATAGTAAATTCAGCCGTTGTCTCACACAGGGTGTAAACATCAAAATCATAATGAAGTAGGAATAACATACATAATATTTAAGTGGTATGTTTACTCGATAGGAGTTTGTTGGATTTTTTTTTAATGAAATATTTTTGCTTAAGAATATCTTCAGTTATCAGGATTGAAATGGTCCCATTGAAATGTGGATTTCAATGGCACTGTAATAGAATTCAGGCAAAAATAGAACAGCTTACATTTCTGACTCCCACATTTGGAGTTCCTCAGCAGCTTAGATCCTAGGGTCTCAGCTTTAGAACAGCCTGCCAAACTGCCCTACAACAACCTCTGCTGCAGTGGTCTCCAACCTTTTTAAGTACAAGATCACTTTTTTAATTAAAGTTCAACCAAGGATCTACCAGGCACTGGTGCCACACTCTCCCCCACCACCCCCTCGCAGCAGGTCATGCCCCCGTTGTCCCCGTAGTGAAAAAGGGAGTGGGGCAGAGGCAGGAACAGGGGTGAGTGGCAGGATCAGAGCCCAGGCAGCTTGTCCAGACATGCAGGAGGGCTCCTGGTGCTGCATGCACCCTGGCAGAGGCCCAGGAGTCACATGCCCCCCTGATTTGTGTGTGCAGGGCAGAGGTGGCTACTGCTGCATGCTGGTCTTGCACCCCGAGACCTGCTGCAGCTGCCCTGGGAGTGGCATGATGCCACATGCTTCCCACCACTGGGTGGGCAAGGGGGTGAGGCTCAGCCGAAAGAAAATGTAGAAATAACAGTTTATATATTTATGTTATATAAAGCTGAGATCAAGTGCTTAATATACATAATTATACATTTTCCCTACTTACTGAGTCTTAGTGTGATACTTGTGACTGCACATTATCCGCCAATGTCTTGAAGTCTGGGTGTATTTGAAACAGCTAGTCAGATGCAGTCATGCAGATGGGCATCTGTGAGGCAGGTATGATACTTGGACTTGATTATCTTCACTTGTGAGAACGCCATCTCGTACAGATAGGTAGAACCAAAGTAAGCTTTCACACTTAAAGCACAGGACAATAGAAGGGGTACTTTTCTCAGTTTATGAGTCCCCAAAAACCACTGTCCCTTGATCTGGCTTTCAGCCCAATGTCTGTTTGCATGGTAATTATCTCCATATCAATTCCACCACTTTGTAAATGAAACACCTGATGACAAGTCAACTTATTGCACACTTCATTCCTTGATTTTAGAAAAGTAATGATTTCAGACATTAAATCCAAAAATCTTTGCAGCACTTTCCCCCTGCTTAACCACCTCACAGCAGCATGAAGAAGCAATTCACCGTAAACAGCATCCACTTCGTCAAGTAGGGATTTAAACAAATGGTAATGAAAGGCTCTTGCTTGAAACGAGTTTACAATTCTAACAACGATTTTCATTACATGTGAAAAGTCCATAATTTTACTCACCAGTGCTTGCTGGTGGATTATACAGTGGTAATTCACAAAAGAAGGAAAATCAGGATAATTTCTGCAAAATGCAACAAAGCCTGCATTTGCGCCAAGCATGGCAGGTGCACCATCTGTTGTGATTGAATCAAGTTTCTTTATTGGAATGTTTTTCTCAAGCATGTACTTTTTGAATTCCTTGTAGATATCTTCACCTCTTGATCTCTCTTTCAGGGGAAAAACAGTCAGAAGATCCTCTTTAGTTGTCGCATCCTTAAAAACCATGTGAATAAATACAATTACCTGGACTGTGTCGGTCATGTTGACTGATCCTTTAAACTGCAGTGAGAAGCATTTTAGACATTCAAGTCCTGCTGTAGTTGCTGAAAGATGTCTTCAGACAAAGATTCCACCCTTCTTGGTACTGTGGAAGCACCAAGTGATATGCTCTGGATTGCCATCATTATTTCCTCTTTGTTTTTAAAGTTTTTAAATAAGGAGTCTGCTGCCACGGTAATTGTCTCTTTAAATATTTCTCCATCTGTGAACAATTTCTTACGTTTTGCCAGCACATGGCAAACACAAAACGATGCTTCAGTAGAGGCCTTCCCTTTTGCTGCTGTTTTAGTGAAAAATGACTGTTGAGCTCTCAAAACGACCTTCAATTCATTGACTTTCTTTGTATGAAGTGCGCTATTCAAGGGAAACCGTCCTTGAATTTGCTATGCATTGTTGTGTGTATATTTCTAATTTCCCCTTTTTACTTATCAATATACTTGCGTGACATAAAAGACATACACACTTAGCTTTCAGTGTTGTGAACAGAACTTCACTTTCCCATTCCGAATGGAAGTTGTAGGTTTTCGGTTTCTTTTTAGATGGCCCAGGTTCGTTACTCATTGTTAACACTAGCAACCTAGGTATGTATTTTTTTATTACTATAAAAAGAGAAAACAGGAGAGCACTAGTTACTACTCTAACCTATACTTAGGAAACACTTCTAAATGGTAGAACTGCATGCCATGCATAAAAAACTTTTTTCTTTTTTTCAGTTCTGCACTTGCAACCAATTCTGCACTTGCCCAGAGCATGCAGACTACAGATTGCAACTCTGCCGTCGCTCCAGAGCAAGCTGTCCCCATCCCAAGTTCCCAGCAGCTCCAGATCAGCCCTCTGCACTCAATAGGTGGTAGAAGGCCAGGGCTAAGGTGGCTCAGCCCCCCCACGCCAATTCAGGGCAGCAGGTAGGGCCACAAGGAAGTCCAGCCATGGGCTCCGAGGCAGTTGCAGCAGTGGGGAGTGGCACGCACACAGCCAGGATCACCACCTGATGTGCAGATCACTGGCCGCCCAGCATGACAGGCAAGTACCAACCTGTTCTGTGAAGGGGAAGAGGCTGGGGGAGCGGGGCCAGCCGGGCTTGGTGGTGGAATGATTGGAGCCCAGGCAGCTCGTACAGGGGTGTGGGGAGGGGGCTTCAATGGTTGTGCATACCCAGCAGAGGCCCCACGGGCCCATGCCCCTCCCCACCTGTGCTCAGAGCGTAGGTGGCTGCTGCTGCCCACTGTGCCTCGAACCCTGCTGCAGCTGGCCACGTGCAGGCATGGCTCAGCCCAGCGGCAGGACCCACATGGGGTGGAGCCCCAGCCCAGTCAGGCCTGGGGCTATCTGCTGGTCCAGAGGCACATGGCAGGGACTCCCACTGCCAGGCGCAACCTAGCGTGCCCTCCTCTCCTCTGCTCGGGGTGGAGACAGTGGAGGCAGCTGCCACTGCCCGCTGCACCTCAAGCCCCACTGCAGCTGGCCATGTCCAGGCATGGGTCAGTGTAGTGGCAGGATTCACATGGGGTCAAGCCCAGCCTGGCTGGGTCTCAGAAGTCCTGTTCATCCAGAGGTGGATTGGGGGACTCCTGTCGCTAGACACATCCTGGTGGAGGCCCCAGGGGTGTGTGCACCCCCCACCCATGCTCAGGATGGAGGCAGCTGCTGCTGCAGGCTGCCCACTGCACCCTAAGCACAGGTCAGGGGGCAGGAGCCCCCAGGGCCTCCGGTGGGGTACGCCCAGTGGCAGGAGGCTCCCTCCCACATGCCCCTGGATGATGAGATCTTCCAAGACCTGGGCTGGCAGAGGCCCAACCCCATGTGAGTCCTGCCGCTGTTCTGAGCTGTGCCTGCCTGGCAGCGGGATGCACAAGGCATCGGGCCCCGGCCCTGCCAGGTCTAGGATTATACGCTGGTCCAGGGATACATGGGGGGGCTCCTGCCACTGGGCACACCCTGGCAGAGGCCCCAGGGGCCCACGCCTCCCCCCCACCTGTGTTCAGGGCACAGCAGGCAGCCCATAGCTGCAGCCACCTCCATCCCGAACACACGTGATGGGGGCACAGACCCCTGGGGCCTCCACTGGGCTGAATCCAGTGGCAGGAGCCCCCCCACACACATGCACCCCTGGATAACCAGCTCTTCCAAGACTCAGTTAGGCTGGGGCCTGACCCCATGTGTGTCCCACTGCTGCACTGAGCGGCGCTCACACATAGCCAGCTGCAGCTGGGCTCGTGGCACAATGGTAGCTACTGCCGCCACCTCTGCCCCACCCAGAGATGAGGGGGCACATGCCCTCAGGGCCTCCACCATGGTATGCCCAGTGGCAGGAGCCCCTCCTTCATGCCCCTGGATGAGCTTTCTGGGCTCCAATCCTCCCACCACCTGGCTGAGCTGGGGCCCCACTCACCTTCCCTTGCTCCTGGTTAGGCCACACCATTGGTCCCTCAGCACAGGGGCATCGATCTGGTCCCTGCCCCTTCCCGCCCCCACAGACTCACCTGCTGGGCTTGGGAGGGGGGAAACGTGTGCATGCATGCACACACACCCAGGCCCCCCAGCCCATGAAAGAGTCTCTGAGATCAACCTGTCAATCATGACCAACAGGTTGCGGACCACTGCTATAAATCATCATCCTGGGGGTTTCTCTCCCTTCTGCCGCATCAGACTATAGTTTACTGGCATCAATATCCTGGAAGTTTCCCTCTTCCAAAGAGGAGAACTGGCAAATGGGGAAGCTCTGTGTCAGGTACCTGTGGTATCAGCATGTTCCTTAAATGTAATATTCCTTTTCCTAAGGAATTCCAAGATGCGAGGGTTCAATCCTGCTTATTTACAAAGGAGGTTCATACAGTCTTATTTCCTTGGGGCAGATGGAATCAAACAACAGGAAAAGTTTTATTTGTTTGCAGCCCCAAAACTCCTTTCAACCTGCACTCTGTCCTAAAAGCTCTTTCTTCAAGTTCTCACACAGAACTAAAGTGCTTCTTTAGGCCCCTGCCACATGTTACATATATTATGCAATTAATTGGTTAAATGCACAATAAATGTAAACTAGCCACACATGCAAAGTAATTATGCAATTAACTGGTTAATCACACAATAAATTTAGACTGGCCACACATGGAATGTATTTATCACACCATAAAAATGTCTATCCAGCTAGAAAAAGAGCCAACCAGCTACAAAGTTAATGCTTGAAAATGTGCAACAACTCTATAACTTGTTCTATCCAGCTTTAATTTGAACATGTGATGGGGCCCTTAGATTTGTGTTTGGTTTTATAGCTTCTTACATTCACAAGCAATACCAAAAAAGCTATGAATGAAAAATATACAACCGCATTGCTTAGTTTCTGATTTGGACATTGCGAACAGTTGCTCCCATTTTCTCACTTTCCTTATTCCAAAATGCAGCTGAACCACTTCTTCTGCCATCCTGATAGATGTATTTGTCATGCCCACCTCCTTCATGAAGTTTTTGCCCAGCTTCAATCATAATAATATTGTTAGGGAAGGTATTTTTGTCTGTGTTAAATATTTAGTTTATAAATTAGAAGGATTTTTTTTAAGACAATTTTGCTTAAGGCCCCTTTTTCCCGCAGTCCTGTGAACTGCTGAGTTTGTTATCATTAACTTCAATGTAAGTTTTTTTGGCAGTGACTTTCAGCTGATAGTACCTATATAAGTGAGGGAAAATAAGGTCAAGTGAATTATCACCTATATAAACCTGGACCAAGGAAGTTATGATTTCATCCTCATGCCTTTTATTTGTCTGTAAAGTGCCATCAGAAGTTTTGACATTCTATATAGTTGTAAAATAGGTAATAATTCTGGTTTCATTCACAGCCTTAAGAATATTAATGTTGTCTATCACAGGCCCCTGGAAGACGTGCAAGTAAAGATGCCAGGGGATCTGATGCACAATCCCCACAAATTGCACTTCAGCATCAAATCCTATTATGCCTTATTACTGGTGTAGAGGGAGTCCAGGATCATGATTCCAGGCTTCCTCTGCACCAGCAAGTAGCAAGTACCCATGGGTGGGAGACCTGTCATCTGATGGTGCTACCCACCGTGGGGTCACACCATGCAATCCTGCAGTTGGGAGCCCCAGACTGGCCACACATTCAATTAATGGAGTGATAGGAACCAGGCACAAAGTTATTACTCATTGTTTGTATAATAACTTTGTGGCCTATTCTTTTTTATCATGCCATTAATTGCATTAACATGTGGCCATGCATTATCTGGTTAATCACA
This sequence comes from Alligator sinensis, assembly GCF_000455745.1. NCBI lineage: Eukaryota > Metazoa > Chordata > Crocodylia > Alligatoridae > Alligator > Alligator sinensis. The sequence continues at coordinate 1,358,574 of NW_005841908.1, forward strand.
TCTTAAATGTAATGTGTACCAGGGGCCACAGCCATACACAACAGCACTTTGCAGAACTGGGTCCCAAAAAGCAGTAACGAATATTTTTCAAAGAAATAATTCTTATGGCAAATCAAGGAAGATCTCATTCATAAAATAAGGATTTTGCTCAAAAGACTCCTTATCGTTAAATTGTAACCTAGATGAGAAAGATCACATCTAGGGAAGGGCTGATAAAAATAGCTTTAGAAGATAAGGCTTTGCTGCCAGTCAAAGCCTGCATCCATTATACATTACAGGTGAAAGAGTTTGTTGGCTGGATCCTCCTCTTGTATTATCCATATCATGTAAGCAGGCATGGGAGAATGTTTTTCATTAAAGAACAATCCAAATCACTGTTTCTTTCATTACTGAAGAATGAAGATGGTGTCACAACCATGCTAACATGAAAGGGACTTAAAAGCAGGGCAGCTTCATTTTGTTGAGTTTCTCAATACAATCTGATGCATTCTTTCTCAAACAACTGTATATTCCTTCTAGCTGGAATGCAGTGCAATAGTGCTGTGGTTCTGTACACTTATTATATCCTTCCAACACAAAAGAATCCAATACTCTTTGAAATGTATGAGGTAGAGAAACCAGTGTTGATATACTGGTATATGCTTTCTATCTCTTTCCCCTAATAAAATAAATGACCAGTAAGTGGTTTCTTCCCTGACACTGAAGGAAGACTGTGGTTCAGTGGGCCAGATTCTGATCTCACTTACAACAGGGCAAACCAGAGAACCCCATGGATTTAAGTGTTGTTACTCTAAATTTATCCCAGTGTAATTGTGATCATAATCTAGTGAACATCTCTAAACTAGTATCAAAATATCTGTTAGGAAAAAAGAACAGAAATAATGTACAGCATTATACGAGCAAATTCTATAATTGTATGAAGATCCAAATATATCTGACAGATGTGTAATGAAATGAAGCATTTTATTGCCAAGTAGAAATAAAAGGACAGATTCAAAACCAGGGAAGCTACATCAACTATACTGCTCACATCCCATCAGTCAATCAGTCATTTATGGACAGATCTGACACATATTTCAGAGAGGCCATATTCTCACCTGCCTTAGCCTCACCTAAAATACTAGTTCACTACTGTACAGTTTCCAATTGTATTCAACACATAGGTCACTGTCCCAGGGACGCGGGGGTTAGAAGGCTACCCTGGGGCCGGACCGGGGGGGAGTAACCACCTACTTACCCCACACAGAGGCCGGAGCGAGTAGGGACACGCACGCGGGGAGACCGCCAGCGCGGTTTGTGAGCCGCGCTTATATCCAGCTGGGGCCGGGCGACGCTGGCGGGAGACGCCGCCCAGCTGAGATAAAAGGCGGCCCCGGAAGCAGGGCCAGGAAGGAGGCGGGAGAAGCCCGCAGGGAACCCCGAGAGCGGGACCCGTGCCAGCAGGGCACATGCATCTGGCCCGACGGGGTCAACCGAGGCAGCGGCGCTGACTGCAGCGGCTGCCGTGAGAGCGGCCGGGGGGAGAGCGGAGGGGGGGGGGGGGGGGGGGC
>NW_005841908.1:1360726-1361651 GCF_000455745.1 Alligator sinensis
CCTCCCGGGCCTTTTCATGAGCCGGTGGCCAGTGAGAACGGCCACTCGGGCTAGAGCAGCCTGAGAGCGCCTGATCGAGCGGAGGCAGGCACAACTTGGTGCACTGGCCGGGAACATGGAGGACCCCGATTTGGCTCCCTATGCCAACATGCAACCCGCGGCGGCAGGCCCCGCCGATGTCCTGGGGCAGAACCTGCAGGTTCTAGCTCAGATCCTGGACTCCCAACAGCAGATGATGGGTAGGCAACAAGATTGGCTTCGACATGGCCTAGCATCCTTCAAGATGCCCAAAATGACCAAAGACGACGACCCGGAAGCTTACATCAAAGCCTTCGAGCGGCACGCCCTTATGACGGGGCTCGACCTGAGCTATTGGGTGAGCCAGTTGGGAGCCCTGGTCATCGGGAAAGCCCAGGCCGCTTATCGGGCCCTCTCGAGAGAGGATGCCCGGGACTATGAGCTAGTAAAACAAGCTATACTATACAGGCTGGAGATAAATCCGGAGCACTACCGTCGCCTGTTCCGGGCCAAAAAGGGGTCTGAGGAGAAACGGCCCAGAGTTTTGTGACAACTACTGAGGGACCTGCTAGATAAGTGGGTGAGCCCAGCTGGACAGAACCGAGAGGCCCTGGCAGACCAAATTGTGCTCGAACAGTTCCAGAATGACCTGGAAGAGCAGGCACAACGTTGGGTCCGGCAACACTCCCCACGCACCTGCGATGAAGCCCTAAAGCTGGCGGAGGCGTTCACGGTCTCGGAGGTCAGCTACCCTCGAGAGAAACAGAGCCCAGGGTACTCCCCGGGGAGCCCCAAAGAGCCAGAGCTCCGGAGGCCGCCGAGTCGGGGGGCTACCAGGGAATCCGTGTGCTTCCAGTGCAGGTGTAATGGCCATTTTTCTAGGGAATGCCCTAACCAAGCGGTGGAG
>NW_005841908.1:1362808-1364497 GCF_000455745.1 Alligator sinensis
GTATATATTGGTGATAGTGGATTACGCCACCCGGTACCCAGAGGCCATCCCCTTGCGAGCGGTGACTGCCCCGCGTATCGCAGAGGAGTTAGTAAAATGGATCTCCAGGATGGGGATCCCGCATGAAATATTAACAGACCAGGGGAGGAATTTCATGTCCGGAGTCTTGAGAGCAGTGTGCCGGACGTTACAAATAAAACAACTCCGCACCTCAGTCTACCACCCCCAGACCAACGGCCTAGTGGAGCGCCTTAACGGGACGATAAAACGGGTGTTGCGGCGCTGTATTCAGGGAGACCCCCGAAAGTGGGATCTCCTCCTCCCTCTAGTGTTGTTTGCCCTGAGGGACACCCCTCAGGATTCAACGAAGTTCTCACCGTTCGAACTGGTGCTAGGGCACCAGCCACGGGGCCTGTTGCAGGTCTTGAGAGAGGATTGGGAACAGGAAAGAAGCTCCTCTCAAGAGCCGCAAACATACCAGAGAGAGTTTCAGCAAAGGATTAAGATGGCCCAGGACTTCACTAGTGAGAACATGAAGGAAGCCCAGGCCCGACAGAAGAGGAGGTATGACGATCACACTCGGGAACGGGAATTCGAACCCGGCCAGAGGGTTCTAGTGCTGCTCCCGACATCCACCAGTAAACTCCTGACCCAGTGGCAGGGGCCTTTCGAAATTCTCCGACGGGTGGGGCCAGTAGATTACGAGGTCCATAGACCCGGCCACCGACAGGAAAAGCAGATCTACCACGTGAACCTCCTACAGGAATGGAAGGAACCCGAAGGGTGGGTGTCCTTTTCTGAAGCAGATAACGAGGACCTCGGACCCCAGGGTTTGAGGGGAGAAGCCGGGTCCGTCAAGGGGGGCCCCTTGGTCCGGATCGGGGAGGAGGTGGGCCCCGTACAAAGGAGGGGGGCCCACAATTTGGCAGAGGAATTCCGGGACGTATTCCGGGAGGAGCCTGGGTGGGTTCGGGACGCCTTTCATGCTATAAACCCCCCCCCGGGAGCAATAGTAAGGGAAAGGTGGCGACCCATCCCACACCATCTCTTGGAAGCCGTTCGCGAGGAATCAATGCTGAGGTTAGGGGTCATCCGGCCATCGAGAAGCCCCTGGAGGAGTCCCTTAGTACCAGTACATAAGCCTGATGGGTCATTGAGGCTTTGCGTAGACTATAGATGGTTGAATACCTTAGCGACGTTCGACGCATTCCCGATGCCTCATGTGGAGGAACTGGTCGAGAGAATAGGGGACGCCCAGTATATCTCAACCCTCGACCTCGCAAAGGGGTATTGGCAGATCCCAGTGGCCAAGAAAGATCAGCCAAAGATGGTATTCGGCACCCCATGGGGGCTGTACGAATTTGTCAGGATGCCCTTTGGGTTACACAGTGCCGCCGCGACGTTCCAGCGCCTGATGGATCAGATACTAGCCCCACATGCCGAGTACGCCGCGGCCTATATAGACGATATCGTCATGTATACCCGAACGTGGGCACAACACAAAAGAGCCCTCCATGCCATCCTGACGGAATTGAGACGGGCAGGGCTAACAGCCAACCCTCGAAAATGTGCCCTCGCCCAGAAGGAAATGAAATACCTGGGGTATCTGGTTGGCAGGGGCTTGATCAGACCGTTGGCCGATAAGGTGGAGATTATTCGCAATTTTATGCCCCCGCAAAACTGCCGCCA
>NW_005841908.1:1365540-1386623 GCF_000455745.1 Alligator sinensis
GTGCCGCGGATAAAAAGGAAGACGCCGTCAACAGCACGACGGGAGGACAGTCGTAGCAGGAGTGCGGGTGGCGGAGCCGGTGAGGCAACCGAGCACGGACCCCGCGAGAGAAGCGACAGACAGGCCGGCAGGGAGCCAGCAGTGGACTCGGAGAGAGAGAGATCTCCAGAAACAAGATTCCCAGAAAGAGGGAGCCGCGGGCCCTGAGAGTAGGCACCCGGGGAAGTCGGTGGCCTTAAGCCTCCTGACAGGTCGGTAGCCAGGGGGAGCTCATCGGTCGGGGCTTAGGCACCCAGGTCAGAGCCTGGGCTAGGGGTGATAAAGGAGTTTGAGTTGGAGTTTCAGTATTCGTTTTCTTTTGGCTATTTCGTAGTTGTAGTGTTGCGGAGGCCTTGGGGCCATACGGGCTAGGGGCAGCCGAGAAACCAGGAGGGGTGAGACCCCAGGCAGATTCCAGCCTGGGTAGCTTGGGTCCCAGGAATAAGGACCACCGGGAGATCCAGGACCTGAAACGCGGCGGGGCCGCGTGAGGAAAGCCACTAGAAGACCAGCAGCAGCAGGTGGCGATTGGCCAGGGTGTAGGGGAGGTCGGAGCCCCGTGAGTGCCCGCCGAAGGCGCAACGCCTCGGGAGGCGGCATCAACGGAGACTCCCACCACTGAAGTTACATACAAAGTCGTGGCAGGGGGGGTTAGGGGGCCTCCCGTCACCACCCGAGGCACCTCCCGGGGCCCTTTTGTGAGCCCATGGCCAGTGAGAACGGCCACTCGGGCTAGAGCAGCCCGAAAGCGCCTGATTGAGCGGAGGCGGGCACAGTCACATCGACACATGCTAATTGAATGCACCTTAAAATGGCTATTTTAGGCTATTTACACCTAAATGTGGTACCTGCTTTTGCAAATAGCTAAAGTACATTAATATATTTGTAGATACATTAAGGCACATTCACACCTTGGGACTAACGTTAGTCCCACTTAAGTCCGTGCACATGGCATTAATTTGCCTTACCACATGCATGTTTAGACGCAAGCCTAAATCACCTTACTGATTTAGCTAATGCACATTAAATTTAGGCATGCCTAAATGCACGTGTAGACACACCCATAATGAGCTAAAAATAGGCCAGTTTTAAATCAATTCATTGGATTATAGGCTGGTACCTCAGTTCTCCCATATCCTAGGAAAGTGCCATAAATACCCCATAAATAGTGGGTTAACTAGTCAGTAAAAAGCTATAGACCCAGGGGCTGGATTGCGAGATGCAGACACATGCACTTTGTGGTGCTGCAAACCCCTTTGTTGGGCCACAAATGGCATATCTGGAAAAGTAAAACATGCTCCGTGCTGCAAGTTTGCAGTACAGGGGCAAGATTTCCTCCAGTGAAATCTCAGTAGCAAAACATACACCACAAAAAGTAGCATGGTGCATGCCACAAAAGCATGTGCCAGCAGACATGGAAACTCAGTCCTCCTGGGAGATGCTCTTGCCAGCAGCTGCTGGCCGGAGGATTTCCCTTTCTCTAGTGCTGCCACAGCTCTTCCAGAACACTGAGAGCTGGGAGGAGTGGCGAAACAGGGTATTTTGCCCCACACCAAAGCACATGTGCAGGAAAGTGTGCAGCAGCAAAAAGTACTGGCGCAAATTTGTGCTACTACTTTTTTTGCCACCGCAAGCATGGACCTCTGCACGTATAGATGCACCGGGAAGTACAGACTGAACAGTAATGGAGGGAAGCATAAGGTATTTGGGACCAGATTCAGGACCAGAAATTAGAATATGGTCCAAATGCTAATGAAGTCCAAGTGAGCATTTTAGTACTTCTAATGGACTTCAGATCAGGCTTTGAGTAGGCAGCTGTTTTTTGGGGGGATAGGACACCTTTATTCACACTGGGCATGTCTACATGTGTAATCAATGCACATGAATAAACTCTTGAATAAGCTTATTGCTCCAGCATTTTTGCTCCTGGGTGCACCATTTGAATCTGTTCCCAGGAGCAAAAAACTCTGGAGTATATTGCTCTAGAGTTTATTTGTACACAGCACATTGAGCCTGCTCAGAGCATCCCCAGCTGGCAGCAACCAGGCAGGGCTGCTCCAATTGGGGTCAATGTGCTGCAGAGGGGCAGGCTGGGGCTCAAGGGTGCTTCAGTGCAGGGCTAGCTGGCAGTCAGCTCTCACACTGAAGCAGCCTTCTGCCCCATCCAGTCAGGTAGCATCTACACATACCCTGCTGCTCACAAAAAAACTCCCAAGTAGGGTAGTACTTGTATTCCCTGCTGCAGAGTGTATTAGTTTCATGCACCCTAATAGCGGCACATGTGTGATGGCTAGAAAATGATATTTAGAGGTTTGCTTTTAGGAACTGGCTTGTGGGTAAAGTATATATGCATTAAAATAATGGTCCAGGGGAATGGCAAGGGTTAACTGATTTCTAAAAGCCTGGGGGCAAAGTTTCCTTCAAGGCTCACTATGTCTGAAGCAAGTGGGCATATACATCCTGGGAAATTAAAAACATCCAAACAGTATTCCATAACGTGAGCTGGGCTTGCCACATTGGTGCCAGGTCTCAGTTCCCAACTGCAGAGCCCTTGGGATTTCTGGTTCTGGTGGATGGACCAAATTAAAAGACCAGCAAATGACCAAGTTAAGATGTGTGCATGTGATTGATTGGAACAAAGGAATATGCTGGCAAGATAGAACATAGACACTATGACAACCACAGTATGGAAACCAATCAACAATGCCCAGGAATGAAGAGTCATCAGAGGAGAGAAAGAATACAAAAGGAGAGATAATAGAGCAGCAAGGGATCCCAGAGGGGAGAATCTGAGGTCACCATGGACAGAGGGCACACCAGTAGCCCATCTCACCCACCCCACTGCAGGACTGGGGGGCCTTGGCCCCTGACCTCCAGGCTGCTGACTGCTAACATTCAAAAGAAAACCACAGGATGAAGCTTGTATACTGGCCAGATGTACTTTCCCTCTGTGACACTCCTAGGACTGGTAGATATAGAATCAAGAGGATAGTTCCCCCCCTTCCTGCATTGTTCTTATCTGTTATCACTGTGTATCAATAAAATTTGCCTATTATCAAGTGGAGAAGTCACGGTCAGTCTGTCAGTTTGGGTCTGCTGGAACAAGGTATCTGGGTCATAAATCCAGAGCCATCAACATGTAAGGACTAAAATTATTACTGTGCAATTGATTATTTAGCTGCATGGTAAATGTTGTGTGTAGATGCACCCATTGTATAGTACCTTACTTTCCAGGAAGTCACATGTGAGTCCATGAGGAGTCCAGAACTGCCTTCTCCTGGGTCAGGGTACTGCAGTGTCTGGCCCTTTGTCATTACATCTGTACAATACAGCAGCTTTGGGTTATATCACCTGAATAAAAGGGAAAGGGTAAACTATGGAAAAAAGGAAACTCTAATACCTAAAATCCTCAACATTTTTTACATCAACAGCACTAAATGAAACTATCAGTGTATTATAATAAAAACAGACCATTTTTGTAACATTTTTTCCAACATTGCATTCATCCTTATCTTTTGATTGTTCACATGCATTCTGATAGGGAGCTGCCATCTAAATTGATATTCCAGAAGAAATATTTTTATGGGATCCTTACCAGGAGCACAATTATAAAACTTGTAAACATTAGCTGCTAGGGGGTTTAATTTGCAATTCTGTCATCTACGAAGGGCTGAAAAACTGAAAATATGTGAAGATGAAACAAGAGGTTTCAAGAACCCTAGACAATCAAACAGTTCTGTCATTGGTTTGCATTTTATCTAATTTAAATTGGTTTTGCGATGCACCTGCTGCTATCTGCTAAAAATCAGTTCTTTATTTAAAAGCATACCCCCTTTTTATGAATTCAGCTAAATTAAAGGGTAACATGACATCAGTTGAAGAGTATGGCACCTTCTTGCTGAGTCTTTTCTGGACTCCACTAACACTGATTATGCAGTGATTAAATACCGCATAAATAAGAGAATACACATAAATAGCAGGTTAACACAGCACGACTTAGGCACAAGACTCTCAAAATCCCCTTGCGTGCAGCACTTAGTTTAAAAACAGACAACATTTGTCCAGAAAAACATTTAAGTCCCAGGAGAAGCCTGGATGTTGGCAGAGATTGTGAGCTAACTTCTTTCCACATTAAGCCCAATGAATATCTTGGAATTAAACCATGGTGAATTTAGCTGTACAAATTCATACATATAGGGGGAAAGGTTCAGCTATATTTATTTCAAATATTATTTCCTGTGATCAAAGCTGTTGTTAAATCATTGTCTGCTTGATCACATGACTATACTGTATTTACTGAAACACAAGAAAAAGCTTTTTTTTCCTAATTGGCAAGGGGGGAAAGCACCTTGTCTTATCTTTGCATACAAGGAAACCTCATTAAATACATTGTCTATCATCAAACTGCAGCCAAAAGCAGCATGTGCTCAGTAATGGAAACCAACTATAAAGTTGATTAAATGCAGCCAACACTGAGCATTACTATAAAACACATGGCCCACATTGGGCAAACATGCTGATGAGAACCTTTTTTTTTTTTTGGCCCTTAAAATAGGAGCAGGTGTTCCCTCCACAGGGAACTGGCACCAGGCCTGGAGATACTGCAATACCAAGTTGGTGTTTGGAGGGTCAGAACCAGGCCCAGCACATGTTGCCCTGCATTTTATCTGCATATAAATTTTTGGAGGATCCCAGGACTCATGACAAGAACACCCAGTTCTAGTCATAAGTGGGGGGGTTAATTAGCACATGGATTTTGTGTGTGTGTGCGGGGGGTGGGTATCTAGCATACACACACATACTGAGCAATGCTGAGCTGTAGGGTCACCATAGATTAAATGCTGTTGACTCAGTTGGGGTTCAGCCCAATGAATTATAGATTTGGACTAATATCATGCATAGTTTGTACTATATATAAGTACATACCAGGGTACTGTTTAAAAGTTTTTTTAAGGAGTACCTTTGCTAAAACTTGTAGCAGTTTCAAAAAGAGTAAAATGGATCAATTCTAGATGAAGTAAGTCCAGGTATACTTATTACAAGGTTAGTGTTTTCAAATTTTCTTCTCAATCCCATGTGCTCAGGGAAATCAGGGTCTGATAGTAAGTAGGGCTGTGCAAAGTTTTGGTAGCTGATTTGATTTGGAAGAGATTCATCCCAATTTGGCAGCTGAATCTCTGAATCTGAATCGAATCAGGAGATCCATTAAAAGTCCTGAATCAAATCAGAAGCATCTAAATCAATTCAGAGAAGATACAGAAAGATTCAGAGATTCGGAAGGCAGGTTTGCAGGAAACAGAAACTGAGAAGAAGGAGGGGGAAGAGGAGGGGAAAGACTGCTCTGATATTGACATCTGTAGCTGGCCAGTGACTGTGATCTTTCCCTGAGTTCCCTTCCAATCTCATTGTTCTGAGGGAGGAACATAGAAACAACATATAAGGCTATGTATGAAGTGATTTGTGCCTTTTGTGAGCTGTCTCTCTCTTGGACCAGAAGCATCTGAAAGGCTCTGGCTTGCTATCTAGCCTCTTGGTAGCGAGTCTCCTTTCTTCTGTGTTTTCTCTGACAGTGTGTCATCACTGTGCAGGAAAGCACAACATATATTACAGAAACACACACAGTTTGCAGCACACCAAACATTATGAAGTGTGCTAGAAAGGCAGGTGCCAGGTCTTCTGGCAAGGGAGGGAGAGGAGGCAGACGGAAAGCTGCAAATCCCTCCCCCCTGTCCCCCCAAACATAGAAGCACCTTCTTTCCTGGCAGTGATGAGTCTTCTACTGCTAGTGGGAGCAAGGAGGTGGGAGCAGTGTCTGCACTTGGACCACCTGTACTAACACTAGTAATAACCACCAGCACCAGCATGACAGTCTCCACCCCAATTTCATTTCCCAGTGTAAGCCTTTCAGTGCCAGAGGAAGAGCTGGATCTGGAAGCAGAGGACCTGAGTGCCATAGCTAAGGAAATTCTGGGGCAGGAGGGGGAATCTGAGTTTGTGCTCCATACCCCTCAAAGTTCCCCTAAAGGCAGGTCTCTTCTGGAAGGCACTTTGGAGGAGGTTGTTGGGCAGTGGCTCAGCTCCTCCTGTTGTTGTGCCTCTGCCTGGTGAGGAGGGGGATAAGGTAGGATCCCCACCCCCAACCCAGAAGCAGGTGGGTAGTGTAGTGTGAGATCATTTTGGCATATAATCCCAGACACGCTTCCTGCCAGCTCTGCCAAAAGCAGATCAGCCGGGGCAAGGAGGTGACACGTTTCACCACCACGGTGATACTACTGCTTCTCAGGAGGCAGCACCCCCTTGCACTTGTTCCTCCTCAGCCTAGCACCACTGATGAAGCATCTGCAGTTGGTGTTTTCTCTTCCTGGATGGACTGAATAGTAAAGAAGCCAGAGGCTATGCATGCAAGAAAGCCAGTGAAAATGTAAATTGAAGTGTCAGGAGGTGAGAGACAGGCTGGGGGGGAGGGGAAATGAAGTTCATAGGCTCATCTGTGAAAAGTGTTTTGTAAATTCACTTTGAGGATCAGGACTAAGAGATTGGAGAGAGAGTGCTTTTCTTGTGAGAAATGTGCCCCCTACTGGTAACTCGGTGTTCTTGTCTTTAATAGATTTCCAGTGTGCATTCATTTTGGTGAGCAGTTGTTGTTTGGCTGCTCTCATTTACCCATATAGCCCTTTCAGCCAGCCCAGGTTCAGGGAAGTAAAGGTATTGTTCCACAAGTAGGGACATTTCCTCCACATTCCATTCAGCTCTCAGTCCAACCTCTATGCCTTTGTAATGAATGCACCCTATGCACAGGAAGCCCTTCTTGGTTTATAAGCCAGGCTCCTTCCATCATTTAGATCAGGATAGTCTAACTGTCAGCCCATGGGCTGCATGTAGCCAGCCAATGGTTAATGTGACCTGTGGGGCCCTGCAGCTGCCACTCTAGCTGTCATGTGATGCAGGAGGGCCCAGGGGAGAAGCTTGACAGCCCATGTGGCAGGGGGTATGGAACCATGTACTACCACATGATCCCATGGTGAGGGGCTGTGTGGTGCTGGCACTGCCCATGTGGCAGAGATCCCAGGGGAACTGCCACGGCACTGTGTAGCCCACGCAATGTGCTGCCCCTGGTCACATGAAGCTGGACAGCCCTGATTTGCATCCCCCACTTTATAATTTCTTTGGCTGTATAACCTAGACAGTGTAGGTTAATTCAGTAAGGATTTTTTTTTATAAACAAAATGGATTCTCTCCATTATACTTAATATAGTCTCAATGTGGCATGCCACAGGTTTTCTCTGTTCTTTTTCTTGGTAGTGTGTAGTTAGTATTTCCTCACTAATCTCTCTATAATATTATTTTCTCTTCTTTTCCTTTCCTCTCCATTTTTGCTAAAGTATTATTCTTTTCTGGTAGACATCCATCACTGAATATATTTCTTAAATTTTTGTTTTCTGTCTCAGGTCTGTTTGTCATCCACCCTTGCAGCAGCAGAAGAAGAACAAGTGCAAATAAATTATTATTTCTTACACCTCTGTTTAAATCCTCTGGTTTCTCCACTCTCATTACAGCATGAGGCAGATCTTGTCTAGTACTGCAGGTTACCTGTAAAATATTTGATAGATTCTATAACATAAAAAGCAGAATTAGCTTTAGCTTCCCAAACTACAATCACTCATGAACCTTCTGATTTCAAATTCATCTATACATATCAGAGGCAGACAAGGTTCTTTGGGTGAATCTGATATCTTTTATTAGACCAACTTAAATAGTTAGAAAACAATTATTAAGCAAGCTTTCGGGTTCAAAAACCCTTCGTCAGGCTAAGGAAGTTAATATCTGCTGTGTTTAAACTTTGCCACCATGCTCCTCAAACACATCCTTCTGCTGTACTAGGGGCCCTTGATCACACTGGCCCACATTATGCTCATCATGTGCAGTTATCACCTCCCATGTAGAATGGGAGGCAGGAGGATAGCTTTCATTTGAGGGCATGGGTCCAAAAATGGGAAGTGGGCAGGCCACATCTTAAATGAAGGCAGTTCTAAATGTGCAACAGCTCCCTCATGAAGCCAGAAATGATTCCCTGGAAAATGTGATACTTCTCTCACTATAATGAGATATCCCTAGTAGGAGAGGCTCTGGTGGTAGACTGGGAGAGTCTGAGAAGACCTAGAGCACAAGTTCAGGCCTTTATGCAGATAGCTGTCTCTTCCACAGGGCTCCTGAGCAGCACACACAAGCCTACCTTGCGGGAAGGAAGTCCATCTTACCACAGGGAAACACCAGCACGGGAGTAAAAATATCTAGTTTCCTTTCCTGAATCTTTCTATTGACTCTTAGTGTAACATCAAACATGAGTGAAGTGAAAAACCCTGAAGAAATTGAAATATTGCATGCAAAGAGCCCATAGGTCCTGCATGAAACCACTCACCTACATTCCAGCTTGCACACCACAGTGGCAGTTTCATTGTTTGCATATACTACCCCATTCTCTGTACAGCCTGGACCTAGCACCCTCTGACTATCATCATTTTGATGGCTCAAAGAACAGACTACAAGAGTGGCAAAAAGGTGATGGGGACTGTGTGACAGTGGCTGCACAAAAAGGAGAAGAGCATTTACAGTTTTGGGACACATACCTTTGTTCGTAAGGTCATTTACAGTTTTGGGACACATACCTTTGTTCAGCAACAGAAAAATTCCATTGATGGAGGAAACTAGGTTGAAAAGTGACTGTATGTTAAGTGACAAAATACCATTTTTCCATGTAAATGTAATATATTTTCAATAATGTGTGCCTGAGAAAAAGAGGTATTACTTTCTGAAATATTTCACATAAACGTGCTATCCCGTTTGTTCTTCAGGTTCCCAATTAATGACTTTAGTCATTCAGATTATTATTATTTACTATATGTATTATGGCACTTAAAAAACCTTTAGGCATGAACCAGGACCCATTGTGATGAGCACAGTACAAACACACACCAAAAAGAGAATCCCTGACCCATTAAACTAACAGTCTCTGATGCCATAGTAATGAAGGTGGCATACAAGTAGTAAGTATCGGTAAAACACTCTGCTCCATCTATATTCTAGACAAGCTTCTGACCAAATGTAGCTCAGCCAACACACTTAGGTTGAGCCAACTAATTAACTAAAAAAAAATCAACCCTAAGAGACTCTCAATGTTCTAATTTAGATTCATGGATTTGTTTTAAAATGTTCTTAAGCATGACAGTCTCATGAGATGCAATATCCTGCTTTTATAAAGGATCTAGGGGATAACAAACAGATAAACAAATACAACAGTAAGAAATCTGCCTACAAAACTAAACACTTGATAATATAAATTAAACAAAGGTAATGGGAAAAGTAGACATACCTGTGAAAGTTAGACACAATGACAAGCTTTCCTCTAAAAATGGACCTGAAGAAAGTGTATTTAGAACAATGTTTCATATTAGCACGGTCTGACTTACTCTGGGAATCAGCATTCCAGGAGCACCAGAGATCCACTGTTTTCCCAGTTCTTCTCAGTGTTGTTCCCAAGCCTTCTGAGGTCAACAGAAAGATTCCAGCTGACTTCAGTAGCTTTTGGATCAAAATACTTAGTTCTACATAGGATCATAGAGTTAGGCCCCAGTTCAGGAAAAAAGTTAATCAAACACATGCCCTAACTCTAAGTGTTACTAAAGGGGGAATGTTTCTTAAAAATGTAAGTAAAGAATTTAAGCTCAGAGAAAGAAGGCAGAAGGGGACATGGTGGCAGTGTATTAATATAGGATAATGATTCTCAACCAGGATCCCTTGAGATCCTGTAATGTCCCCAGAACCCTAGACCAGGCTGCTAAAATGGCTGTTATTTTTCTGCAGCAAAGAAAGAGTTAAAACTAAGAGCTGGAATTTTCTGAGGGGCACTTTGAGAGGTATCCGGAGTGTAAAAAGTTTGAAAACCACTGATGTAGGACAATGAAACTTCAAGTTAGCCTCAAGATCTTTAATTATCATCTAGGTCATGTAGAAAATTGCAAGATGATATTGTCACTCTCCAGTGCCTATTTGGTTTGCAATGAATCTGAACGTATTTATTAACACATTTTCTTAACCCAGATTTGTCCCTACCTTAGTAAAAATCCACACAAGCAATTTATTGAATTCTGCAAATTAGGTTTGTCTTCTGAATGGTAACGTACTATATGCATTTTGTGATGTCAGTGGGTACATCTATATGTGCCATTAGGGGGCAGCAATAATTAATCAACTGCACAGTAAACATCTTGTGTAGATGCGCCGAGTGTGTATTTATGCTGTCTGTTATGTACATAGAAGAATATGTTTCTTCTGTGAAGTGCTCATAAAATAGGGAAAATTGAGGGTATACAGCTGATAGAAAACACACACGTTTCATCAACAAAATATTCAAAAAGAGAATCCTAGCTTTAAGTGCATTGGATATCCTATTGGCTATGCTGGGACTGCTCATATGGGTTCATATGAGGAATGTGAGGACTGTACTTCATGTAAGGAATGTGCCTTCTTAAATCAGGGTCTCAGTGGGGGCATCTACACATGTTGTTATGGCGATGTTATTAGTGCGCCATCATTTAGTACTTTCTTTTGGAAGTACTAAAATACGGCACAGTAACAACCCGTACCGCATCATGCACACCACATATGGTAATTTTTAGGCACTATGCCACCATAGCAACCCGCTATAACAAGGTAGTGCATTGCTACAGTGACATAGCTGCAGCATCACAGTTCTTGTCCACAGATGCTACGTCACAGTAGCATGTTGCTACAGCGACGTACTGTCATGTGTAGATACGCCCAGTGTGCATTTGGAATAAGTCAGACCTCAAGCAAGGTGTGATGTGCATAACTGTATATTTACAGAAACACCTTAAGTGTGACAGAGCTACAAGTTAATGCCAAGCATGGCAGACAGAAATGTGAGCCTCCTATTTACCAAATTTTTATCTAATCTTGCAGCAAAGCCACAAACTAAGCCTGTATTATTAAACAATAATTTTTTAACTTACTGCTGACAACTCTAGCCAGCCTGTTGCAACTATTTCAATAATGATTTCAAGTCCTTTGTTGTGATCTTCTGGCTTTGAAATGGAATTAGTGTGATTACAGTACTGAGACTCAGGGAGCAAGCATATCTTTCAGTCAACTAATCTGCATATAAATGTATTGGCTTTGAAATCTAAACATGATAAAGGCTTTTGTTCTCTTTATTTTTGAAAGGACGTGTAATAGCCCAAGGATGGCAGTGACCAAATCCATATTGTTACAACAAGAGATTATAAGTGGGATTCCTTGAAAAGTGAAAAGAGAAGGGATTGATCCTCCAATGTCTTTGTATGTGAGAGTACCATGCAGAGCTGCATGAAATGGTTATAAATGCTGTGATCTGACTGTCTTTTACATACTCTCTTCTCTGCTACAAAAGACTCTACAAGGCTCAGAGCAAAGGAGAATCAGACCCAGGACTCATATTTCATGGGCATCTGCCATCCAAAATCTTTCAGTATCTGGTACAGGGATTAATTTGAGTATTTTAATACTGCTCAGAAAGCCACAATGCTTCATTGCCTTTTTGAGAGCTAGCAAGTAAATTAGACAGCTGTAACAGCATGCCACAGGAGAGCTAAGCAGTCAAAGTTTGCCCCATTCATTTGTAAACTTTATAGCTTTGGATAACACAGATTGTGGAAAGTGTAAATAGGCCTTTATCAGAATTTACTGACTTGGAAGGAAAAGGGTGAGGCAGCAAACACCCACAGTGTTAATAAAAGTGGTAGCAGAGACAACCTTGTCTGCCAGCCATCTGAATCATTTTATGGTGGTTCAGCACAGCCTTGCTAAACATTTTATTGACCTGAATTATATAACTCAAGCAGTTGCCTATGTAAAGTGGCTTTCTTTGCAGTGAGGACCACAACTACACATTGCTTTTTTGGTAGTTACATTTCCATTCTAACTGGGCATGCAAGGGTATTTGGGGAAGAGAATGTAAAGAGAGTGCAGGAAGCCTCCTCCCTCTTTAGCATCAATGAAAGATCCAGAATATGCATTGCTGTCAGCCATGTCTAGCCTTGTAAATCAGTCCCACCATCTCTACCAGGTGTCTCACACTAGGCTAAAGGAGATCACCCTATTCACACCTAAAGTGAGAGCAAGGACCACTGATGAGTGAGCTTTCTTTGGGTGCCTAAGCCCTATGACTTGCAGCCAGGAAATGGGTTGAGGAAATGCTACTTGACTGTTATGGATACTATTCCAACAGTAGTTGAGGATTTCTGAAAATGCCAGTATTCTTCACCTGGGAATTATGAGAACCTTTCTTTTAATTTTGGTCTGAAGGATCCATTTGATTTTGGTGCTACTAGTTTCTACAAGCACCCTTTTCCCCCTCTCTCCTTATGAGTTTTTAGCCTCTGGCAAGAAAAAAAAGCAAACCTCCACAATCACTTCAGTCCATTCTATGCATCGAACAGTGGGACATTTTAAAATGCCAATTTTCAAGTCTGAAGTAATACTGATGAATAAGTCCCAGTGCCACAGGAAACTGAACTGGATTGACCCGATAAACTTGCTTTAGTGTGAACACTGAAAATGTATACTTTTCCTCCAAAAAACCCTTCTCCCATCCCAAATTTGCTCTAGGCTCAGATTTGTCATTTTCACAGAGAAAGCAGATGTTTGTAATAAAGTAGATTTCATTTCTGTAGAAACTGCCTTTCATTGCCATGAACAAATGGAGGTGCGAAAGTGAAATATTTTACTTTTGGAGCAAACTTTCAACAGCTTGCTTTTTCTACCAACTTTTCTGGCAGTTCCTTATGGGTTTTTTATTTATATTCCAAAAGTGTCTGGAGGCCTCAAGTGAGATCAGAGCTTCATTGTGCTAGGTACTTTACATATCCATAGGAAGAGCTTACAGTTTGAACAGATAAAAGAAAAGTAGCTAGCCTCTTACAATTGGAAAAATGAGGCACAGAGATCAAGTGACTTGCCTACAGTCAAACAGGAAGTTTATGTAAAACTGGGAGCTGAAACAGTATCTTCTACATCTAAGTCCTCTATCTTAACAGCAAAACAATTTTACTGAATAGCTTCCATTCAGCACCTCTCCAGCCATCGTACCCTATGAAATACACTTAAGCCCACTAGTTGGAAGAGCAGGAAGTAAAAACAATCTCTTACAAGAGAGATACAAGTGAAGACATTTAATAGATGTACATTTTAATCATAGCAATGTAAAAACTAGACATTACTTTTCAATTAAAAAATTTCATTCAAAGTATTTAAGGTACTGGTATAAACCTCCCTAGCAGTTGTATCCCTTCATCTTACAAAATGTTTCACCTATCATCATACATCCAGTGTTATGTGTTATTAATATTACTTTTATATGTTATTAATAACTACTTTTTCAAGAGATGTGAAATTTGATAGAATTGCCTTAATTTTTTCTTCACATGAATAAATCTACATTTAGTAAAGTAAATCCAGTTTGCAGGTCACCTAATATGCAGTTAAAGAGCAAATTAAGGGCATTTGTTAACACAGGCTCTGAGGCTGAATAAGGAAGCTTTTAGTCTGGTGAACTATATTTAATTTTAAAATATGGCAAACCTCCAACTGACCTATATCCTTCATGCCACAGTCCTCTCTATATCTCAGAGTAGCATAATATTTTATTCAGGAAACAGAATACTACCCTAATGCTAATATTTTGACATAGATTGACAGTGAACCACAAAAAGGATCTTTTAAATACAAAGCACTGTCTTTCAGACACTATAAATACCTGAACAGATCCATGCACTACAAGATGTTACCCTTATTTTACTAAATTTATGTGCAGTTTGGGAACCATAAATTAGCTATACCATGAGGAAATGTTGATTACAAATCTGCTTCACTTTATAACACTCAATCCCTCCCAAGGATAGCAACTTTGATGTGGTGGGGAGGCTTGTATCCTACCAATTACTTCTAGAGCAATGCCATTGGAAGATTTCTATGCTTGGTAGGGCCATCCATGGTGGCAAGTTCAAGAGTGAGGTTTCCAGACTAATAGTGATCCAAAAATAAAATAAAACCCCTCAACAGTGGAGCAGGTGGATGAAGAAAAAAACTTCACAAAAGCTGGCAAAGGCACACGGAATCATAGGAAAGCAGGGCTAGAAGGGACCTCATGAGGTCACCTAATCCAGCTCTTCATTAAAGGCAGGAGCATCACTAACTAACCATCCCAGGCAAGTGTCTATATAACCTGCTCTTGAAAACTTCCAGTGATGGAAATTACATACTTTCTCTAGGCAGCCTGTTCCAACATTTGATCATCCCCATAGTCAGAAAGTTCCTCCTAACCTCCAACCAAAATTTCCCCTGCTGAAGTTTGACACTATTGCTCCTACTCTTGTCTCCTACAGTCACAGAGAAAAGTTAATCTCCATCCTTGCTGTAATGACCTTCAGGTATTTAAAGACTCTTAACAAATCCTCCCTCAGCCTTTTCTTCTCCAGAATACATAACCCTAGTTATTCTGGCCTTTCTCATAAGGCTCACTTCACAGGCCCCTAAATCATTTTGGTTATTCTACACGGGACTCTTTCTATATACTTGCTGAAGTGTGGTGCCCAAAACTGGACACAGTACTCCAGTTTAGGCCTTTCAAGAGCTGAATAGAGCCAAAGAATCACTTCCCTTGATTTGTATCATTCCTGTTAATAAACCCATTATAGTGTTGTTGTTTTTTTTCCAACAAGAGCACTCTGTTGGCTCATACTCAGCTTCTGGTACACTGTAACCCACAGGACTTCCTCTGCAGTGCTGCAGCCTAGCCAGTCACGCTCCATCTTGTATTTTTGCACGCAATGATAGCGTTCCAAGGGCAGGATTTTGCAGTTGTCCTTGTTGAATCTCATCTGATTGACTGTGGACTATTTCTTCAATCTATGCAGGTCACTCTGGATCCTAGCCCTACTCTCTGAAGTATCTGAAACTCCATCCAACTTGGTGTCATCCATAAATTTGCTAAGCATGCACTCCATCCCATCATCCAAATTATTAATGAAGGCGTTAAACAATACTAGACCCTTGAGAAACCCCTGGGAAACCCCACTTAATACCTCCTCCCAACTAGATGCTGAGCCATTGATAACAACCCATTAAGTATGCTGAACCAACCAGTTTTATATCCACCTTTCAGTACTTTCACCCAGTCTGTATTTCTTGACCCTGTTAATGAAAATGTTATGAGAGACAGACCTGTCCACCACCACTCTCTGGGTGTGACCATCTAGCCAATTTGCCACCCGTCTGACTAGGTAGGCATCAATGCCACAGTCACCAAGTTTTTTTAAGAGAATGTGGTGGGAAACCATGTCAAAGGCCTTCTTAAAGTCCAGGAAGATGACATCTACCCTGACACCCTCGTCCAGGGACTTTGTGACCTCATCATAAAAAAAACAGGTTAGTCAGGCAGGATCTGACCTCAATGAACCCATGTTGGATGCCCCTGAGCATTACCTCCCTTTCTGGGCACTTGCACATATGGCCCTTGATATTTTTCTCAAAGGTCTTCCCAAGGACTCAGGTAGACTGACTGGCCTATAATTGCTGGGATCATCCTTTCTCCCCTTCTTGTAAATGGGAACCACATTGGCCCTTTTTCAATCCTCTCGTACCTGGCCAGTGCCCCACGAGCACTCATAGAGCCGTGCCAGGGGCCCCGCTATTACCCCCACCAATTCCCTCAGCACCCTCAGATGAAGAACATCTGGACCTACTGATTTAAACACATCCAGCCCCTCCAAAAGTTCCCTAACTAGGTCGTCCCTGACCCTAGGCATGGCAGTGCCTCCCTTGGGTCCGTCCGCAATTCTAGTGGGGGAAATGTCCCGGTCCCTGTTCAGGAAAGTGGAGGCAAAGGATTTGTAAAAGAGGTCAACTTTTTCATTTGCTGCAATCACTAGATTGCCAAGTCTATCCTGTAGGGGCCCCACATTACCTGATGCCTTCTTCTTACTTCCTATGTATTTGAAAAAGGACTTTTTATTATCCTTAATTATGGTCACTAGCCCTAGCTCCATCTCTGCCTTCCTAACAGCCTCCCTGCAGTCCCGAGCAACGGAGGTGTAATCCTCCTTGCTGATAGCCCATTGCTTCCACTGTTTGTATGCCTCCTTTTTTGCCCTCAGGCATCCTTGGATGTCTTTGCTGAGCCATGGGGGCTTCTGAACAGTGGAAGATGCAATAGCATGATTTTGAGGCAGAATTTTTCTGCCTTTTGTGAATCTAAATGTCAGTTTTCTATCTGCTTATCCGGCCTATTTTGGCCCTCCCTTGGCACTGTAGATACATAAGCACGCATGTGATTATGTTCAATAGGCTACACACTGGCCAGTCAGGGTACATAGCTAAGTACTCTTGTAAGTCTGGAAAGAGGGGAAGGAGGAAGGCCTTTTGGTGTTTTAGCCCCAAGGGTTGAGTGGCTAGGGCATTCAGCTGGGAAATGGGAATCTGTATCTTTCTGACTTCCCAGCATACTGCTCTTGCCTCAGGTTAGGCATTATTTTCTCTTCTCTCCTGCACTCCTGTTGAAGCACACCTACTGTTCCTTGCATATAATAGTCATTTGATCAAATAGATAGTGAGCAGTGCAGTGGGGATGTTTCTGCCCCACTGGAAACAAGAGCCCAGAGTGGAATGTAGGGTCTTCACCCTTTCAGAGCAGCTTCTAATCTCATAGAGCCACAAACCCTCTCTTTTGCTTTTTTCCTCCTGATTCTGCATACCTCCCTCTCTTGGTTACTCAGGGGGCCGTCTTCATATGGTGTATTGAAGAGGCAAATGGATAGTGCCTGATATGGCATTGTGGTTAGAGCAATGTTTAAGGAAGTCAGAGAGAATCAGGTTTAAATGCTCCTGGTGAAGTGGGGTGCCTGTAACCCATGTCTGCACAGGTGACCTAGCCACTCAGCTACTGGGGCTAAAACAGAGGAGGGTCCACCTCCTCCTCTAACACTTGTTAATCATGGGTTTCTGGCCAGCTACACTTTTGTGACTTATATGTACTTCTACATCCAGAATGGGTACGCACATGTAGCTGTGTGCCTGCATGGCTGTTGCATAGCCTACCACATATGCTCATGCTACACATACACAATTACACATCCACGTTGCAGGGGAAATAGAATTGTTACTTGCATTAAGTGCCAAAAATGTCATTTATGCAGCTAAAAGACTGCCATTTGAATTCACAAAGGGAAACAGAATGCTCTCCTAAGTCTAAAATATCTAGTCCCTGCACCTAGTGTTGTCAGCTAAATAAATTTAGACTATAAAATAGAAAGAGTTTGCATAAGCATTAAAAAGTTAAACTGCAGAATAGTCTTATGAGCAACATAATGGGGTCAAGGAACATGGCTTGTTTCAAGATGGAATAATAGAAAATTAGGTTGGAAGGGACCTTAGGAGGTCATCTAATCCAACCGCCTGCTCCAGGCAGGCCCATCCCCAACTATATCATCCCAGTCAATGCTTTGTGTACATGGGTCTTAAAAAACCTCCAAGGATGGAGAATCCACAACCTCTCCAAGTAAACTGTTCTATTGCTTTACTACCCTCCAGGTGAGAAAGTTTTTCCTAACATCTAACCAAAATTTCCCTTGCTGCAACTTGAAACCATTCCTCCTTGTTTTATCTGCCACCACTGAGAACAGTCTAACACATGTCCTTATTGAACTTCATGAGATTTCTTTTAGTCCAATCCTCCAATTTGTCTAGGTTTCTCTAAATCCTAGCCCTACCCTCCAGCATATCTACTACTCCCTGCAGCTTGGTGTCAAACTTCCTGAGGATACACTCCATCCCATCTTCCAGATCACTGATCAAGATATTGAAAAAACAGACCCCAGGAACAAATCTTGGGGCACTCCACTTGATACCACCTGCCAACTAGACATCAAACCACTGATTACTACCCTTTGAGCATGACCATCCAGCCCATTTTCTATTCACCTTACAGTCCATTTATCCAACCTGTACTTCTGTAGCTTGGTTTTTGTGGGAGACCGCACCAAAGCCTTGCTAAAGTCAAGGTATATCACATCCAATGATCTCCCCACATCCACAGAGCCAGCCATTTCATCATAGAAGGCAATCAGTTTGGCCAGGCATGATTTGCCCTTGGTAAATCCATCCTGGTTGTTCCAAATCACCTTCTTCTCCTCCAAGTGCTTAGAAATGGTTTTCTTGAGGATCTGCTCCATTTTTCCAGGGACCAAAATGGGGCTGACTGACCTGTACTTCCCTACATCCTCCTTCTTCTCTTTCTTCAAGATGAGCACTATATTTGCCCTTTTCCAATCATATGGGACAACTCCCAAGCACTACGAGCCTTCAAAAATAATGGCCAGCAGCTCTACAATCACATCTGCCAACTCCCTCAGGTTCATCTACGTTTGGCCCCATGGATTTGCACATGTCCAGCTTTTCTAAATAATTCCTAAGCTGTTCTTACACCACAGTCAGCTGCTCACCTCTTTCCCAAAGTGTGCTGCCAGATGCAATAGTTTGGGAGCTGACCTCGTCTGTGAAGACTGAGGTGAAAAAGGCATTCAGTACTTTAGTCTTTTCTGCATCATCTGTCACTAGGTTGCCTCCCCCATTCAGTAAGGGACCCACACTTTCCCTGATCTCCCTCTTGTTGCTGACACACTTGTAGAAATCCTTCTTGTTGCCCTTCATATCCCTTGCCAGCTCAACTTCAATTGCATTTTGGCCTTCCTGATTTCATCCCTGCATGCCTAAGCTGTACTCTTATTCTCTTCCCTAGTCATTTGTCAAATTTCCATTTGTTGTAAGCTTCCTTTTTGTGTTTTAGCTCACTGAAGAGTTCCCTGCTAAGCCACACTGTCTGCCTGCCATACTTGTGAGTCCTCCTGTTCATCAGGATGGTTCATTCCTGCACCCTTAATAAAGCTTGTTCAAAGTACAACCAGCTCTCCTGGACTTCTTTCCCCCTCAGAATACCCTCCTAGGAGATCCTGCCTATCCGTTCCCTAAGTGAGTCAAAGCCTGCTAACCAACACCACCCATCACTTCCTAGAGGCAGTGGTCTCTATATTTCCAACCTCAGAAATGCCTAGCCTAGCCTTTTCCACCAACAAAATATGCTCCTCCTCCTCTGTTGCTAAGGCTCTATACCTGTTCTCCAGGCAAACCACTGCAGGTGGGGATGACTTCGGCTTGCTGCCAGAGATGACAAGCTTCCAGCTTCATAGGAGTCCACATTCTAGAGGATGTGATATGTGACTTCAAGTGGTTGAAATTCTCAGGATCTGGTTAAAAAGAAACTTGATTATTATGTGGGCTGCTTACCTGTGTGGGAGTGTTCTGGTAATCCCATGTTTCAGGGGCCTCCTGTAGGGACCAGAAGAATTCCCCCTTCCTTCCTTAAATGCATTATTTGGCTTCTCTGTGTTGTTTTCCTTCTCTCCCTACCTTCCTCTGAACATTGACTATGACTGGAGACAGGAGATGGGAGATTGCTTTGGCTGCACAGGCATAGGCAGAGGAAGAAAATATGATTTGTGGGGTTGAGTACACATGCGCACAAGCACACACCCCCATAAGCAAGTAAGTCTGTCCTGGGGAAAGGGTGTGGGGGAGGCAGATCAGGGCCCCCATAGTGAGGGAGGAAGTGGGGCAGAGGCAGAGGCAGGGGCTGGGGTGAATGGGGCCCCAAAGCTGGGGCCATTTGTGGGAGCCTCAAAGCCTGGGATGCTCGTGCAGGGGCATGGGGGGAGCTCCCACTGCTGTGTGCACCCCCAGGGCAGGCAAAGGGGGCACGGGCCCCCCAGATCTGTGCATGGGGTGGAGGCAGCTGCCGCTATGGGCTGCACTCCACACCCTGCTGCCAGTGCCTCAGCTGCCACGGGACACCACATACCTCCTGCACACTGGCTGTGCTGCCTGCCCCATGGTGAGAGGCACATGGCATTGTGCAGCTGCAGGGTGCAGAACACAGCCTGCAGCAGCAACCGTCTCATCCCTGCCCTGCACACAGCACAGATTGGGAGGTGGGGGGGACATATCCCCTGTGTCTACCCCAGGGAGACAGGCAGCATCAGGAGCCCCCCTATGCCCCCTGGATGAACTGCTTGGGCAGCGAGCAACACACAACCTGCCCCAGGGCCCCATTCACCACCCTCCCTGTGGGGGCCTTGATCTGCCTTCCATGCCCCTTCCCTCTCCCAGGCCCCTTCCCTTCCACATATTTACCTGCTTAGCTGGGCGCTGCTCCACATGGTCAGGCCGGGCTGAGTTCCTGGCCCCCTGCAGGTTCCAGCTGTCTGTGTGCACTCCTCCCCCCGCTGCAGCTGCCCAGAGCCCACACCAGCCTCCCTGAGTTTCGGGGGGCTAAGCCCTCTTAGCCCCGGCCT
Organism: Alligator sinensis; assembly: GCF_000455745.1. Classification (NCBI taxonomy): domain Eukaryota; kingdom Metazoa; phylum Chordata; order Crocodylia; family Alligatoridae; genus Alligator; species Alligator sinensis. Next base: position 1,386,036 of record NW_005841908.1, read on the forward strand.
TCCGCCGCCTGCGTGCACAGGTGGTCCTGATAATCCTGAGAAACTTCTCATGTCTCTCTCATACACTCAGGCTCAGACTCATTTCCAGATTTAGAAAGGAATTTTCTCTCAGGTCTCATGTGTAAAACTATCTTTCATTGGTTTGTTGGTTGTTCTGTTTTCCTCTGTATTGCCCATTTCTTAGGATTATCTAAACCTGTTTTAATCTAACAAATTCCCTGCCACTGAGGGGCCTGAGGCATTGGTGGCAATTTTTCTAGGTTTCTTCTTCTGACACATTGTAGCTGCATTTTCTGTTGGGTGCTTTGTGACTGTTCTGGGCAGTCCTATGTTCCCATGTTCTTATTTACATCAGTGTAAAGTGGACATAAGATGCTGTGACTTTGCACAAACACTGCTTCAGCTGCAGCAGCATCTGGGCTCTCTCGACTCCCTGTTGCTCCTCTGACTTTCACTTCCTGCACCTCTTCTGATGTCATGGTGCATCGCAGCTCTCAGGGCTGGGGGAGCCCATGGCATGGTGCTGTGGCAGAGCCTATAGCTAAAGAGCTAGGGGAGGGTGGGGTACCCATGTCCTCAGGTCAGCAG
>NW_005841908.1:1386654-1399025 GCF_000455745.1 Alligator sinensis
CATGGTGCAATGGCAGAAAGGGCTGCCCATATGGGTGTTACATTAAGTGGGGACACCCAATGGGCTCATGCTACTGTGCCTCCAGCTACTTAGAATAATAGGCAAGTCAGGCCTGGAAACTCTATGTTTTCCTAATAGCTACAGCTGTGCACCAGGAAAGCACCTCGTATTTAACCAAAAAAACCCAAAGAGGACATTGTGGCTGCCAGACAGTCATTTCAGTCATTTCTCTTTTTCTGATGATGACGCTGTAGCTCCTGCACCGTTGGGAAGAGTGCACTTCTGTGGCCAATAGAAGGCAGTGATGTAGCAGAGAGAATTATGCCCAATAGAAAATGTTTGATTTCCTCAGCTAGAGACAGCAGAGAATAGCATGCCTTTGTTTGAAGCACAGAAGTTAACTCAGTCTGATATTTCCCCTCATGAACAAAACGTGGAGCTATTAAAATGAAAGACAGTGCTTTCAATTCATTTTGCCCCTTAAAATGATATCAGGCAAGGAACTCAGTGATCATTACACAGTTTGAAGCTACACTTCACTGAATAGCTGAAACAGGATGAAAAAGAGAAAGAAGAAAATTAAGAGAAACGGCACTCCAGATGGTAAAAGTAAAATCATTTCTAAAGAGGCGATGATACTAGAAGTCTGACAGAAATGAGCAAAAGAAGGAAAGAAGAATCAGAAAAGAAACAGAAAAGAAATGTGAAGGGGAAATATGATAAAGACAAAGAAATCACAAACATATGTACAAAGGTAATAAAATTGGTGAGAGGAAAGATCAGGAAGAATCTGAAAATGAGAAATGCATCCAAGGGTACAGTCTCTGAACTGTGTTGCTATTTGTTGCCTCCAGACTGACATGGTACAGGTACATCCCAAAGAGTTGGCAGCAGAGGGTCAAACTCTTTTCCTGCTGTGAAGAAAGGGGCCCAAACAGTAGAGAGCTTTAGCTAAAGTGTGGAGAAAAGAATGAATAGGTGAACCTCATTATGGTCTCCCAACAGAGCGGAAAGGAGCTGGATGCACTTTGTGATTGTAGGTGAGGAGACTGCCCTACTCCCTCTTCCCAAACAGCGTACATATTCTATTTGAATATTAATCATACTGAAAAGAAAAGATTTTTAATACATTTTTTCTTTAGTGTGTAATAAAAAATGTTTCCTATAAAAGACACTAGACTGATTGGTTTCCTGGTATTTCTGGGGCTATGGCACTAGCAAAGTATCTAACAACTTCTCAGTCTTCTCCCTGTAGAAAATACAAGGAATGTATTTTGTGGAAAGCATTTGTAAAAGGAAAGAGCGGTACAAAAGAAATATCAGGCAGGTGGATCTTTGGTATAATTATTTGGATATGCTGGTATAAAGCTCGAGGCCACTTAGCTTGAGTCACAACATTTCTTTTTCTCAACATCACTCATAGCATGAACACTGAGCAATATTTTCAGAAGTTTACTCTTGTTTTAGCTGGCTCCTGCTGGAACCAATAATGTACCATAGTACAGCTACTTACTGAAAAACTAGACAAACATTTAAGGAATGGACCAGCCTCAGAATTTTGATTTGGTAGGGAGTGAATCGTTATGCATCTCATGGTGTGTCTGCCTCTACTGCATCCCAACAACCTCATGGAGAGATGATCTGGGCATATCCCACTCACCTGCTGCCGCTCACATATGTCAAAGCTGGAAAGCAGCAGTAGAGCCATTCCAGGGATGCCTCCATGTATGCTATTAGGCATGCCAGAGCCCAAGGTCTCAACTATGACCACAGGACACCTCAGAGAAGTTTTACCACAACTCTAGTTTTGGTGTGCATCAACACAGGAGCAGGAGATACTTTATAATATCCTGCCTCAAGCAAGAAGGTTATATGGTATAAACATACCCAGCGCCTATGTATGTGAGGGGGACAGACAGACAAACAGAAAAATGACTAAATAGATTCAGACAAAGCAAGCAAGATAAGTACAGCCCCTTGTAAGGAATATAGACTGTTGTTAGGAAATTTGAGACCAACCGGCCCTGGGTAAGAATCCAAAATTTCTCAATGTATGTTATAATTACTCTGTGACTCAGTTTCCCAATATATAAAAGAGTCTGCCTAGCTAAATAATTGGCCTGTGATTATTCACTGTAGGTTAACAGCCTTCCTGCACTTTCCCTGGCTAAGAAATTTGCAATAGACTACATATTGTAATAAACTAAGTATCGTAAGAAAGAATATTTCAGAGCACTGCTTTCAGACTGACTGCCCACCTCTGTGAAGTCATATGGTAAAACAATAAGATGGATGCTACCATTTAATATATGCCTGTGCTTATCTATAACACACTCCATTTTGTTTTGTGAGGGCCATATTCATAGTAAGGCTCACTTAGGCTGGTCCTGTTATCTTTGTGTTTCTATCTTAGACTGGAGGCTAAGATAGAAACAAGACTATATTCTTTGCTTCAGTGTTTTTGTGTCCTGATAGAGTTAAACGGTAAACTAAAGAGTCCATCAGGCGCAAAGTCCGAGGGAGATAATAAGGAAGGAGAATGGTTAAAACCAATGTAAGGGATCTAGAAATTGGACTGCCACGATGAGCACCAGTCATAGGATCTGCACTTGGAATGTGCCTAAAGGCTCCAGAGCTACAGTTTAAATGTCTCAACACTATTCAGGTCTAGTAGGTTCAAGTACATGGGACCCAAGGACTAGGTCCATCACAGCAACCTGATGAGTGTCCATACGGGTAGAATTCAACAGCATAGTAATGTTAATTTACACATGGCAAATAATTACATGAAGATGGGTCTTCCACACACTGTGGCATATTTGTATTATAATGAACAGTACGTGAGTCAAGGCGGCTCCAAGGACACAATACAGAGTGTTTGTTACTTTATGTATTAGGAATATAAAATTGCTTATTTTTAAGGTAGGTATTACCTAAAGTTATTTTCTGTAGTTGATGCATTTACTTGAGCATATAAAAGAGCATAAACCTGTGACAATTTTTGCTGCAAAGCTTGTAGGAATTTATTATAGGGTTTAGTAAATTCACTTCTACAGATCAATGGACTGTTATGTTGACCTTTCACTAGCAGTTAGCTCTGATTCAAGGTTTTTCAATAACCTACACTTTGAACATACCAAATCTGCCACGATACTTCATTTTACAAAATATTTTGGCACCTTCATTGATAGACATCATGAAGCAGCCTGATTTCTTTTCTTAGTGATGAAAGGGTTTATTTCTTGGTTGACAGTAATGCTTCAAATAGAAGGGAAAAAAAAAGCCTGCATTGAAAATGATATATTATTATTGCATGTTATTGCCAGCCATCATCAGGAACAATACAAAACATTTTGTTGGACTTGACAGCTACCTCAAGTTCAGACATTATGGAGGCATGGGTCATGGAACACGATTAGAATCTTTCACAGTCTTTGAAGTTTTCAAACCAGCTATACTAGTCCCTGTCCTAGTTATCTCAAATTGGAAATACAGTAGCTCACTACTTGCTATGAAAGCAAAATGCCTACTTATTCAGTTTGGCAGACTATGTAAATAATGCAAGTTTGAATAGTCAAGGATATAGATTTTCATCCTAAAAAACAGGTGCACAAATAAAATAAGTTTCTAATTGGTAGATGAAAGAGATGACTGTTCTTTCAGTTACGCCGGTAAGAGACAAATTGCAAAAATTTGTATTTACAAGCATGTTATTAAGACATGTGTTGACATTGCGGGGACTTTTATTACATTAGCTAAGACAGCAAAGATGGAGAACTGAGGAACAGAAATGAAGTGACGCATTGAAGGTCACAAAGGAATCTGTTGACCAACCAAAAACTGAACTCAGATCTCCTGAGTCTCAGCCTAGCAGCCTTGCAGTAGAGTACACCATTGGTCTAGCTCCACATCTCAGGAGCCTGATTTAAATCTCTTTGAAATAAATAGGTGTCTTTTCATGGATTCCAAGGGACTTTGGATCAGCTCGCCAGAGCTGGTGTGTAAGGGTCCTCTATAGGGTGTACATTTCAAGTTCTCTCTCATTGAATTGGGAAAGGTAATGGGGAAAGAGATATCATTTTACAGAGCCCAGGCCTCAGATCTTCTCCTCTCAGTGAGATCTAGCTTGGCAGGAAAATGGTTCATGGTAGTGCAGGGGGATTCTGGCTCCTGAGTATGTGGGATTTCCATCTCCTGTTCCCTTTTTAATAGTGTTAGAATGATTTTATAGCCATGATGGTCCAGGGAATTAGGCAAGGAGAAAGGATTTTGTGGGAGTGATAGCTTTTCTTGGATCAACTGCATGGGACAGTAAAAACTATAACCCACAAAAACCCTTACCATTCTCCCTCTTGATTTGGAAATAATAAGAGACACTATATCTCTACAATTCACTTAAAGGTGTGATTGCAATATACGTAGACGTATCCAACTAGCTCTGATCTAGGTAGTTCAGGGAGCAGAGGACTGTATAAACACAGTAGGACCCTGCATATTTCCTAGGGATTTTGAAATTCAGGTAATTAAAATCCTTCAGTGCAGTCATTATCCATGCTAAGGTGAATTAAATCTACCTCAGGTATACTTACACCCATAGATGGATCCAGAAGTGCAGTTTCACATCTCCATTTGGCTGTGCTGCACGTGAGTTTTTGGCACAGGGTCTGGCTGGAAGAGCATAACTCTGAAGTCCAAGGGGTAAACACCACCATTTTCACTCTTCCCCTCTGTTCCCCTGCTGCTGAATTCAGTGGAAGTGGGGAGGGGGTGGACGGGATAGGTGAACAGTAGCAATGCTCATCCCCTGGGCTCCAAGCGGGGTGGCACTCCCCCCTTTTGCCCCATTCCCAGATCTGCTAAGACCTATATCTACTGCAATCATGCCACCAGTTGTGGTGGGGACACAGCTTCATCCTAAAGACCCTAAAGTGAATACTGTCCAGCCAGGTTGATGTTAACCCCTCCTTCCAACTGAGTTTCTATAAGAGAAAATTACAGCATAACATGAAAGCATTACCAAGAGCAACCATCTTGCCTGTAACATGCCTATACTTTCCAGAGTTATCTTAACCCTTCATTTCTGCTTTTTGTAGCATACCCCTCAATCCCTTAAATCACAAACACAGGACATGACTTTCTAAAATGCACTGCAATGCATGCCACATCTCAGCAGGACTGAGTCCTGTGTGTCAAGAATTATGTTTTTTATTAGATTCAGGTTTGGATAGTATTACTTAGCTAAGAGATATTTTTGTATTTTGTACAGTGGCTCTGAGAATACAACTGCTGAAGAAAAGATGAGGGAGGTCAAAAGGAGCGCACACAATGATTTCCTTTTTCTCAGTATAGCCTACAGCACCAGTGTTTCATAACCTCCAGTTCTTTAATGAGTTGATTTACATCCAAACCTGGATCAAAGGTTATGTCTTTATATCAAGTTGATTTTTTTGTATTGCACCAGAAGGAACTTATCATTATACTTCATAAAATATGAAGAATGGGCAGCTTTTGCTGATGTATTGTGAGGAGAAAATGATACCTTTTTAATGATATCTGTCAGAATTACACTTTATGAAGATAAATATTTTGGCTTATTGGGACAACAGCCTTTTTGTCATATACTGACAAATAACTTATACTAGATCTAAAGCAGTTGTTCTCCATTCCATAGCCAGGCTCTTTTTTCTATACTTCATTTAGGAAGGGCCATACTCCCATTTAGGAATATGGAAGGGGCAAGCTGGTTGTGACCATTGATACCAATTTTCTCTTTCTGTATACAGATTCTTATACTGTGCTCATCACAGTAGTATCTCTGCAGCTTCTGGTAGTGCATCAAGAAATGGACTTGACATCACCTGTTTGTTCTGTAGTTCAACGTTTTTCTGCTGGAATGTTTTTTTAATTAAATATCCTCCCCCTCCCACCCACCCACCCACCCAATACACATCGCTATATGTTTGTTAGAGAAGGCAAGTTCAAAGACGCTTGTCTTGAACTTCAAGAAGAAAACTGATGATGGCCCTCAGTTCTTGCGGGAGATTATTGTATTTAATGTTATTTTAAGTGAATCCCTATTTATGAAGTATCTGCTCAGGTGGAGACTCTCACTGAAGTCAATGGTAGATTTAACTAAAGCTGGCAGTGTTGACTCCATTAATATATGTAATCCTAGATGCTAGAAATGTTTCCACCATATTTGTTAGTCATATTCAGACACTGTTATCAGAACAAATGATACAAATAAATTCCAACTAAACTCAGTATCCATATTCTTTTGTGCAAATGAGCATAACTTCCAACTAATAATAAGTGTGATATAGGGCAAGGGTGGCCAACCTGTAGGTCTGGAGCCACATGTGACTCTTCAGAAGTTAATATGCGTCTCCTTGAATCTTTGCACAAGCACATGGTGGGTGACCAGCTTCCATTTGGCTGCCTTGTTATGTGTCTGCTTTGCTCACCCTTCTACAACTTATATTAAAATTATCTTCACCACAAGTACTGTGATTACAACAAAGCACAGATAGAATAGAAATGTAATAATTCCTTAGTGTCCATGGCTTGCCATAGTGTCTACATGAGATGCTTTACTGCACAGTAGACTAATCTACTGCACAGTAAAGCATCATTATGTAACTGTGTGCAGCAGATACTGCACAGTAGAAAACCACACATTGGCCTATTTTAATATCTGTAAATACAGGTAGTAGATTTAGTAGATTTGCACAGTTAGATAGCTGACCAGGAGCAAATGGCTTCCAGTCAGCCCAGGCAGCAGGGGGTGAGAGAACTGTTCCCCCCCACCCTCCCAGCCACTGCCTTGCTTCCCAGGCTCCCCTCCAATCACCTGATTGGAAAGGGTGCTGGGACAATGTCTCCTGCCCCTGCAGCAGGCAGCTGCTGGGTCCCAAAGACTGGAGCCAAGGCTAGGACATAGTCCTCTGCCCTGGACAGCTGCCTGTTGCTGGGGCTGGCTCTGACCTCAGACCTGGAGCTGGGACAATATTCCCTGCCCCCACAGTGGCACTTCAAGATTGGAGCCAGGACTAGGACATTGTCCCCTGCCCCAGGTAGCTGGGACAGTCTCCCAGCCTCCAATCTTAGAGCTGGGGCTGACAATTGCCTGCTGTGGGACAGAAGTACAGGGCAAGACATTGTCCCAGCCCCAGCTCTGAGATCGGAGCCAGCCCCAGTAGCAGGCAAACAATGCTGGGGCATTGTCCCATCCCGGGCTTTGATCTTGGAGCAGGGGTTGGGCAGAAGACAGCTTCCTGGGGCAGAGGTTCAGGGAGGGAGGCAGCTGCCCCAGAAGTAAGACAGCTCCCCTCCACCCCCTGACCCCTCCCCGGGACTCAGGTCTGACCTTGGTGCCCCATGCCAGCACACTGGGTGTGTCTACATGAGAGCCAGATGGCACCAAAGCCCTGCCCTGCCCTGAACTGCTCCCATTGGGAGTAAATTTGCTCCTGATGGGTGTACATGTAGATGTGCTTTCTGGGAAAGTTTACTGCACAGTATTGTACTGTTAAACTTTCTGAGCATTAATTGCATGTGTAGCTGTGCCCAGTAAATCAGAAGATATGACCTTAAAGGGGCAAACCTATTTCTCCTTCCCTTCATCATCAAGCAAGAGGAATACTTTCAAGATATACATTTTAGCAGAAAGTTTTTCAAGTGAAGTCCAGCTGCAATGCATTGACAAGTTCCAAAAATTACTGCTGAATCTAATAATTTGGCGCACACATCTTTATTAAGGAAACCTTTTAGATAAGACCTCCTTGATCATACCCACAGTGCTTTGAAATTAAACCAAGATTATTTCTAAACTATTTAGATGAAAGTATTTACATTTCATAATCTGATAGTTCTCTTACGTCAGACTTTTAAAAATTCTGATTTAGCAAAACTCATATTGAATGGAATCATTTCATTAATTAATTATCCACCACCTAAATAAATGCTAGAAAGGAAATTTACTAATAAAAACAAAAGTATTATCAAAAAACTGTTTTGGTGGAAAAAATATTTTTGACAAATTGACATTTTAAAATTTTTTTTAAACTTTTTTTTGGCATAACTTGTCATCATCTCCAATGACACCAGAAGGCTCACAAGGGCATAAAGAAAGCCATACAGTTAATTAAGTTATATTTCAGAATTTATTTTCTCTGAATATAATCGTTTCTCATGTAAGATAATAAAGAAGACAAATAGAAACTTTGATAGAGGCTACTGGTAGGTATATACGACTGAACAATAAAAAAGAGTAGTCAATGGAACAAATAATTTCCTTTTATAATAAAGAAGATGAAAGAGACAGGAAGAAAGGAATACTTTTTCTTTTATTACAAAGAAAGATCAGAAGAAGACTGTAGCGCTGAAAACAAACATATTAAAATAGATATCTGATTTCATTGGGGTAACAGATGTTTGGTTAATTCAAGATATCAATAAAGATGTGAAAACAGTAGGACATAAAGTCACCCCGTGATGTATTAAAACTGAGAAATTTTTAAAAATGCAGTTCACTGAGTCACCAGCTTAATTGTGTGAACTGTGGTTACTTTTAAAACTCGATGTTAAAAATGTTATTTCATCACCCTGTTCTGTTCTGCAGTCACAGCAATAGAGGTGATGAATTTCTCTCTCTCTCTGGTGTGATTATTGTCCCTATTACTGTAGTATCACATCGCTGTGAGAGAAAACACAGCACAGAAAAGCTAAGTGACATGAAAGAGGTCACACAAGAAGTCTCAGGAACAACAGAGACTTTAACATGGTGACTGGATTGGAAACAGTGGGGCAAGGCAAGGCATAAGCATAGTACTACCAAGCATGTAGCAGATGGGATGTCCTAAGGAAGGTGATAAGGAGAGACCCCAGTGGGGCCACTGTAAGAGTGAAAGAGGGGTAGAAGAACAGAGATATGGAAATAAAACCAAAAGGGCCAGGGGAGAACCAGGGAGGGTATATTCACAAATGCAAGGAAGGACAGGATATTAGAAAGACTATGAAAAGAAAGAGGAGGATCATTAAAATACATCTCCTTTTCTAAATCTGATGTTATCAATAGACATGCAGTATCACTGAAAAATAGTGCACATAGTCAGGAGGAAAACCAGAAAGCCTGAGCTATTTATTGCCTGATCATGCTTCACTCAAGCTATTTGAACATTTCAATTCCCTACGTTTGGTAAATCAGCTGATCAAATTCTATTATCCCCCAAAATCTTGATCCTGACAAATTAATACCTTCTCACTTGTCAATCATTTTACATTCCTCTGGCATGACAAGACTGATGACATGTAAATGTGTGTGATTTACAACCCTTATCACTCTCTGCCATTAATTTATGTATCTCCAATTTCAAAACCTGGCTCACACCCAACTAAATTGCGATAAGATGAATTTCTAGATTCTCATTATTTCTTAAAGCTGTTTCCTACCTCTCAGACTTTACATGATGAATATAGCTGTCAAAACCCTGAGCATGATCCAAGATCTTGAACTTTCTTATATGCATTGCATTACATCCATTGTCAGGACCTGTTTGCAACTGTGGTTGTGAAGGACACTGTATGCTCTATCAACAGGACCAGCTATACAGACATTATGATAAAGTATAGCTGGGAAAATGTGCTGTTTGTCATTCGCTTGGCCTTAAATGTTAACCTGTACTTACTGTATGACAATTTGATTTCTCTTAACATTGCCTTGGTGAAAGAAATCCCTTTTGCATACTTACCAATACTAATAATATGTACTAAATCTATATTGGTAACACTAGAATAATGGATGTGGCCTCTGTACTTAAAAAAAAGTAGAGAAAGCCAGCATTGTTACTTCAAGTGTCTTTCAAACTAAATCAGATGAAGTTGATACAGTCAATGGAGGTCAACCTAAATCAAAAAAATAAATCAGTTCAAAAGGAGTATATACAGGGAAAAAAAGCAGCTCTCCCATTGACAAAAGGAAATTTCTGTGGGATGCAGTAAAGGCAGCTCAAGGCACAAGACATAAACAAAAACAGCAGTTAGGACAGAAGACAGCAAGATGGAATGAGGGATAGGCAGGGTGTGAAACCATTACAGAGCTATAAGGAGGAGCAAAATGATAAGGCTGCAGGCATGGCTGAATGCACCATTGGGCATGTCCCCACATGCAGGGGCATGCACTTGCAGTGACAAAAAACATAGCAGCACAAATTTGTGCCACTACTTTTTGCCACTGCACAGGTCCCTACACATGCACTTTGGTGCAGGACAAAATGCCCTGCTTCAGGGAAACTGCTGTTTTCTGACTCCTTCTGGCTTCCAGCATGCTGGAGAAGCCAAGGCAGAACTAGAGGAGGAGAGATCCTCAGGTCAGCAGCGAGAGCATCTCCCAGGAAGACTGAGGCTCTGTCTGCCAGCACATGCTTTTGTGGCATAAGCCAAATCATTTTTTTCACAGCATTCATTTTTTTTGCTACCAGGATTTCCTGGGAGCAATTTTTTCCCCTACACTGCAAATCTGCAGCATAAGTTACATTTTAACATGCTAGGCATGATTATTGTGGCACAACAAAGAGGTTTGCCTTGCCACAAACTGAAAGTGCCCATACATCTGGATCTAGCCCATGAGACCGAATGAACTAGAAGCAGTGGGATGGAAGATGAGTGGCCAGTGAGAACACTAACAAAGAGTCAGTAATGCAAGGAAGCCCTGCCCAGTTAGTCTTCCTGATCTTTTGTTGGCATAAAAGTTTTCAAATCTCATTTTAACTGGAATTGTCAATGTAATATCATGTATAAGGAATATTTACGCACCTATATGTGTGTAACTTTCTAAGTAGCTTTAATATCCTATATCTACTGGATAGACTGCATGTAGAGTGGTAAAGAGCCTAAAACTAAGTTGCCTAATCAAAACTAGGTGCAGGCATTTTGAGGAAAACACCTCACAGGGAAAGACTACCCTCAGTTCAAAACATGTACCAGGGCTTTTTGTTGTTGTAGTTCAAAGCCCACTGAAGCCAGTCAGTCTCTTTTTTAATCATTAAGGCCTTGTGGCTTAATAGATGGTGGAGTTTTATGGTGAATAGCTGTGTGCACACTCTTCCCTCCTTCTTCCCTACAGTTTATTCTGCAGTGAAAGAAGTAGTTTACACTTACCACGGAGTAGGAGCATGCGTACATGCAACTGGAGCATGCACAGTGACTGACATACAAGAAAGCTTCATAGATTGGCTCTCCTAGTATCCCTCTCTTGTGGGAGCTGAGGGAATAGTTCTCCTTCAGCATGACAGGAAGTCAAGGGCCTCAGAAGGAAGACTCAGGTGCCTGTAAACTAATGCCAGGAGCATAAGCAACAAGCAGGAGGAGCTAGCCCTCCTACTCTCCAGTGGACATTATGATCTAGTAGGGATTACAGAGACCTGGTAGGACTCCTCACATGATTGGAGCATAGCCATGGAGGGCTAAACCCTGCATAGAAGGGACCAAGTAGGGAAGAAAGGTGGAGGTGTAGTTCTCTACATAAAGGAGCAGTATACCTCCTTTGGAGGCCGACATTGGCTCCAAGGAAGGACAACTTGAAACACTCTGGGTCAAACTGCAGGGCGGGGAAGGGGCACAGTGAGAGAGACCCAACTGTACATATATGCTACAAATTAGGAGGACACAGCAAGGGATCAGAAATGCTCTGTTCACCAGGCCGCCTCTTGGGGTAACAAGGAACAATAGTCACAAACTGATAGAGGGCAGGTTTAGGCTAGATATCAGGAAAAACGTCTTCATGGTAAGGTTGGCCAACATTTCGAATAGGCTTCCAAGGGAAGTGGTGCTCTCCCCTACCTTGGGGATCTTTAAGAAAAGGCTGGATAGGCATCTGGCTGGGGTCATCTAACCCCAGCATTCTTTCCTACCTACTTTCCTATCTTTGGACTCGATGATCTGTTGAGGTCCCTTCCGACCCTAGCATCTATGAGTCTATAAACCACCAAACCAGGAGGAACTCAATCTAAAGTTTACCTGAGAACTGGCAGAGGCCACATGAACACAAGACATGGTCATCACGGGAGACTTCAGTTATCCAGATATCTCTTGTGGGAACACTCGGCCAAGTCGGATCGGTCGCATTCCTTCTTGACCTGCGTCAAAGAGCTTTTCCTGACTCAAGAGGCACACGAGCCAACCAGAGGTAACGCTATACTAGACTTGGTCCTAGCCAAGGGGGATGACCTGGTGACCAACTTAAAACTAGAAGGTAGCCTGGGTCACAGCAACCATGAAATCATCATGTTCACTGCCCATTGCAAGGCAGACAAATTAGATAGCAGGACTGAAGTTTTGGACTTCAAAAATGCAAATTTTGTCAAACTCAGGTC